>NW_003852514.1:6645601-6653994 GCF_000181295.1 Otolemur garnettii | reverse complement strand
GCCTCCTTCTGGACGGGAGCTTCTGTAAAAAGCTGGCTGCAGTTCGCCATCTTGGCTCCGCCCCCTGTTTTTTTCTTTCATAAAAATCCTTTCATTGAAATACAGCATTTAAAGGTTATACAGCCATGTTTACTATGAATTATTTCTATTAAAATATCTGTTAGAAAGAATATCAAAGTGTTACTAATAACAAATATTAACATTTTAAAAAAATTCCATAGGCCATGACATTTTAACATGCATAAAATCCCCATTTAAAAGACTTTAAGTGTATCTGTACACCGGGAAACTTTTAGAAAATTTCATTACTCACTGTTCACTGAGTCTTATAGAAATTAAGTTTTAAAAATACATTTGTTAGCTGTCTTCTATTTTGAAAAACCTTTTTACACTATATACTTCCCATTAGATAATCATCCTTACTCTTCTCCAGTGAGTAAAACAAAAACTCAGTAAATATTCTTTTAAGATTGTTCTTGTTCTAACATATTTTAAGTATATCAAGCAGAAGATTCATAATTATAAAAGCAGCAATATGAAAAAAATTAAACTGTCATTTCCTATTTACTGAATAAAGTCATTGTGACAACTCTGCACAACTAGTTGTGGTGGCTTTCTCCCATCATTTCTAATGGAAGGAAAGGAAGGAGGGAGAGAAAGCAAAGAGTGAGAGGATGAGAGGGAGGAAAGAAAGTATAGGAAAAATGAAACAGAAAAAAGGAAAAAAATAAGCAAAGGAAAAGAAAGAAAGAAAATGCTAAAGGTTCTTTTTTTTACCCTTGCCTTTATTTATTTTGTATTCATTTTTTAAAATTTTATTGTTGGGAAATCATGGAGGGTACAAAGAACCGGGTTATGCTGCTTGCATTTGTTAGGTAAAGTCCCTCTTATAATTGTGTCCTGCCCCCAAGAGGTTTGTAACACACTGCGACCTGCCAACCCCCTCCCTGCTTCCTTCTCTCTGTTTCCCAACTCCCCCACCCCCAAAATCCCACACCCTATAATTAATCGTCCTCATATCAGAATTGAGTACATTCCATTCTTACTTTTCCATTCTTGTGATGCTCTCTAAGAAGAATATATTTTGGGCGGTGCCTGCAGCTCAGTGAATAGAGCACTGGCTCCATATACCAAGGGAGCCAAACCCAGCCCTGGCCAAACTGCAACAAAAAAATAGCTGGGTGTTGTAGTCGGCACCTGTGTCCCAGCTATTTGGGAGGCTGAGGCAAGAGAATCACCTAAGCCCAGGAGTTAAATGTTGCTGTGAGCTGTGATGACACGGCACTCTACCAAGGGTTAATAAGTGGAACTGTCTCAAAAAAAAAAAAAAAGAAGAAGAAGAAGAATGCATTTCAACTCCAAGTTAATACAGAAGATAAGTCGCCGTCTTTTTTAGTGGCTGAATAATATTCCATGGTATACATGTACCACAGCTTGTTAATCTATTCCCGGTTTGGTGGGAATTTAGGTTGTTTCCACAATTTGGCAATTGTAAATTAAGCTGCAGTAAGCAGTCTAGTGCAAATGTTCTTATGACAAAATCATTTTTTTCCTTCTGGGTAGATGTCCAGTAATGGGTTTGCAATATCAAAGGAAGGTCTAGTTTGAGTTCTTTGAGGATTCTCCATACTTCCTTACAAAATGGTTGTATTAATCTGCAGTCCCAGCAGCAGTGTAAAAGTGTTTCCTTCTCTCCACATCCACACCAGTATCTACATCTTTAAGATTTTGTGATGTGGGCCATTCTCACTGGGGTTAGATGATATCTCAGAGTGGTTTTGATTTGCATTTCTTTCATGATTGCAGACAATGAGCATTTTTTCATGTTTGTTAGACATTCGTCTGTCTTCTTTAGAGAAGGTTCTATTTATCTCATTTGCCCACTGATATAAGTGATTTTTGGCTCTTTTTATTTTTGTTGCTAAATTTGAGTTTTTCGTAGATGTTATTTATCAAGATTTTTTTTTTTTTTTGAGTCAGAGTTTCACTTTGTTACCCTCAGTAGTAGAGTGCTGTGGCATCACAGCTCACAGCAACCTCCAGCTCTTGGGCTTAGGTGATTCTCTTGCCTCAGCCTCCCAAGTTGCTGGTACTACAGGCGCCCACCACAATGCCTGACTTATTTATCAAGGTTTTGTCTGATTCATAACATGAAAATGTCTTATCCATTCTGATGGCTGTCTGTTTGCTTTGGTCGTTTTCTCCTTAGCTGTGCAGAAGCTATTTAGTTGAATTGAGTCACATTTGTTTATTTTTCTTACCACCAAAGTCTTTTTCATAAAGTGTTTCCCCAGCCCGATAACTTCAAGTGTTTTCCCTAGAGTTTCTTCCAGGATTTTTGTTGTTTCATGCCTTATATTTAGATCTTTTATCCATCTTGAATCAATTTTAGTAGGTGGAGAAAGGTGTGGGCCCAGTTTCAGTCTTTTAAATACAGTTCTTCCAGCACCATTTCTTGAATAGGATTCTTTTCCTCAATGCATGTTCTTGTTTGGTTTATCAAAGATCAGGTGGCTGTAATTATTAGTTTCATTTCATGATTTGTTATTCGGTTCTAGATGTCTATATCTCTATTCTTTTTTTTTTTTGCCAATAATATGCTGTTTTCATTCTGATGGCATTGTAGTACAGCCTAATGTCTGGTAGGCTGATGCCCTGGCCTTGCTTCTATTACTAAGATTTGCCTTGGATATCTGGGATTTTTTCTGGTTCCATACAAAATGAAGTACTATTTTTTCCAAATCTGTAATGTATGACGACAGTATTTTAATGGGGATTGCATTGAATCTGTAGATTGCTTTGGGAATTATAGGCATGTTAACAATGTTGATTCTTCCCAGCTATAAGATGGTATATTCTTCCATTTATTAATATCTTCTGCTATTTCTTTCAATAGGGTTTTGTAATTTTCTTTAGAAAGATCTTTCATCTTTTTGGTTGGTATATTCCTAGATATTTCATTTTCTTTGAAGCTACTGCGAAGGGAATTGTTTCCTTGATTAACTTCTTATTTTGGCTGTTATTGGCATATACAAAATTTACTGATTTGCAGGCATTGAATTTATATCCTGTGATATTACTGTTTTTTTTGATCACTTTTAGGAATCTTGTAGTTGAGTCATTGGGGTTCTCTAAGTATATCATCAGCAAAGAGGGAGAGTTTCACTTCCTCTGCCCCCATTTAGATGCTCTTTATTTCCTTCTCTTGCCTGATTATTTTGGCTAGAACTTTCATCCTGATATAGTAGTGATAGAGGACAACTTTGTCTTGTTCCAGTTCTGAATGGAAAAGCTTTCAGTTTTACTTCATTCAATATAATATTAGCTATGGGTTCGTCATAGAGGAGAGCGTTTCAGACACAGGAACCAGGTATACACTGATGAAGTTATAAAATGCAACACCAACCGTGTGAGCCATTAATATAAAGAAAACACATGTAATGTTTTTGAACATACAATTATGAAGTAGAGATTAGTATTACAGTGATACTTCATATGTTTATGATAATTTTAAATTTTGTTCATTTATGTTGGGTAGACGAATGAGAGAGTGAATATATGATATGTTTGTATGCCTTGGATCTGGGGATATCTGATGCCTCTCTGAGTGAATTTTGAAATTTTTTTTAAGGAAGTAAATAATCTTGTAAAGATTAACTTCCATTTAAACTATCAATTTATAAAATGAAAACAATTCTCTCTTCTTTTATAAACAGTATAGCTTTTATTGGATCATTCTAAGTAGATCATATTAACTAAATATATGGTTTTGACAGCAAAACAAGACTTTATGGTAACATCAGAGGAAAGGCAAGAAAAACACGAAGCAAGCAAAACTGATCAGCCACAGGTATAAGAAATTTGAAATTTTAATTTCTCATTAATTATGGTTTTTGCATTGGTAACATAGAATAGTTGAAAAGAAATTAAAATTTGGACTAGCATTTAAGAATTGATAGGTCATAATTTGATATTCAATTTTAAAAACCATTTAACTTTACAAAACTTAAAACATTTTTAAAATGAATAATAACTTATAAATTTGCCATGGGTATAGAGGCAAGTGATTTCTGGGGTTTTGTGTATTTTATAATTTTTATAATTATACTCCTTGTCTTATAAATTTCTTATGTGATAAGGAAGGCAACATCAACTATTTAATCATATTGCTAAGCAATAGAATTTATGAACAATTTCACAGTGGTGGCCACTGAGTACATTAAAAGAATAATCATTCATAGTGTTTCCAAATTTACAATTTTATATCACCAGTCAGTAATGCTTAGATGCTTAGGTTAAATATTCTTTTTTTTTTTGGTTTTTGGCCGGGGCTGGGTTTGAACCCACCACCTCCAGCATATGGGGTTGGTGCCCTACTCCTTTGAGCCAAAGGTGCCTTCCAGTTAAATACTTCTTATGTCTAGTGATCCCTAACTCACTTTAGTGTCTATATTGCAGGAGAGATTTGGGGTCATAAAGATTGCACCTATGAAGAGAATTTGTATCATAAAGAATGAGGCCTTTGGTGTTAGGGTAACAGTAGTAAGCTTGTAACATATTTCCATGTAGGATATCACTAAACAGCATCAAAATAACTTTAGTCACTGTCATTAGAGGACATTAGAATGTGTTAGGCCTAGACTTAAGCAGTTAGGCTGTGTTAGAACGTAGCACTGTCATATTATTTTATATAATTTTTATTAAAGCTAAATAATTGACTTTTATGTCTGATTGCATTGATTTAGTCTGCTAATAGCATAAAGCTTTCTAAGTCTCCAAATTTTGCCCTTTAGAACAGTACTGAAGTTCAATGTAGGAGTTTACTATTGAAGTTTGATGAGGTAAAATTGTTTTAAGTGAGAAAGGGATTGTAATATTACAAATTAACTGATAATTTAGTTTTGGTAGATTGAAAGCACAACAAATTAACTTAATTTCAAAGAGAGAGTGATAAAGTTTGCTAGTTCCTATTGTAGGCTGAGAAAAACTATTTTTCACTTATTAGTTGCAGTCCAGGATTTGGAAGTAGGTAAATACAGAATTTGTAAGTTAAATTTTAATTATTTTCTGACTATCTTTGCCCATATTTGGTTGAGAGGATCAAATCATTTTGAAAACCTGCACCCTAGCAGAAAACATAACTAAGTAACATAATAAGCACATGAATCTTTTATGTTTGCGTCTGCAAACATGTCTCAAAAATTAGAACTACATAAAGTTTGTGGATGAGGGAATGTACTGTATATTATGGACTTCCTTATGTGCAAAAGTAAGAGTAATTGTGGATCAATCAAGGTAGAGTGGTGAAAAATTAAAATTTAAGAAAAATGAGTAAAACCAAAGGTTTGGTTAAATTTGTGAATACATATAACACAAAATTCCAATTTGTCCTTAGGCAGAGTTACTACGCAACTCTAAAAGAGTAACAAACTTAGATCTAAAAAAAAAAAAACACCTGTAATTTGGCAAATAATGTTCCTGATTGTGAGGAAAATAGGTGCATCTGAAGTGTCCATCTCTAAAATACTTCATGCAGTCTCTGAACAAAAACCCATCAGTCTCAGAAATGTCTTTTTATCCCATTTCTACTTTGTGTCCCTGCAATAAACTTGACACTTATCTTCTAAGTTTTATTTAAATGAAAACATAGCATATCATGAAAATGATAACAGCCCTGACAGACCCTGGGTATGTTGTTGTTGCTGTTTTGTTTTGTTTTTTTAATTTCAGATTACTGTGAGGATACAAATTATTAGGTTAAATTGTTTGCATATATTAGGTAAAGTTCAGGTTGTAGCTAAGCCCTTCACCCATGGAGTCTGTTGTGTGCCCTCATATTGTGCACATTTGATGAGAGCAAATGTGCATGCTATGCACCCTCCTTCAGCCCTCCCTTTTCAATTCAATTGTATTTTTCTCTCCTGTGGGTGTGTAGTTCTTTATGTATTTGTTTCATATTAGTATTGAGTATATTGGATACTTACTTTTCTATTCATGCACACTTTGCTAAGAAGAATATGCTTCAACTCCATCCAGGTAAATGCAAAATATGTAAAGTCTTCATTTTTTTTTTTATGACTGAAAGATATTTCATGGTATACATACAGCACAGTTTTTTAATCCATTCCTGGGTTGATGGGCACATGGGTTTCTTCCACATCTTGGCAATTATGAATTGAGCAGCAATAAAGATTCTAGTGTGAATTTCCTTATAGTAAAGTTTTTGTTGTTTTCTTCTTCTGGGTAGATACCTAGTAAAGGGATTGCAGAATCAAATAGAAGATATACATTTAGTTCCTTGAGAATTCTCCATAATTCTTTCCATAGAGGCTATGGAAAATATTTGTTTGCAGTTTTACTAGAAGTGTAAAAGTGTTTTCTTCTCTTCACATCCACACCAGCATCTGCATCTTTGGGACTCTGTGATATGGGCTATTCCACTGGGATTAGGTGATACCTTGGGCTACTTTTGATTTGCAATTATCTGATGATGGGTATTTTTTCATGTTTGTTGGCCATTCATCTTTCTTCTTCAGAGAAGTTTTTGTCTACTTTTACATGGGATTATTTGCTCTTTTCTTTTTTCTTTTTTTATTAAATCATAGCTGTGTACATTAATGCAGTCATGGGGCACAGTGTTTTTTTTATATACAATCTGAAACAATTTCGTCAAACTGTTCAACATAGACTTCATATCATTTTCTTAGATATTGTGTTAAGACATTTATATTCTACTTCTAGAAAGACTCATATGTACCCTTGTAAGATGAACCATAGGTGTTATCCCATCAATCATCTCCCCTCCACCTATCCTCCCCCCACCATGTACTTGGGCTATAATTGGGATAATTGGGTTATAGCTTTCATATGAAAGCTATAAATTAGTTTCATAGTAGGGCTGAGTACATTGGACACTTTCTTTCACTTCTTGAGATACTTTGCTATGAAGAATATTTTCCATCTCTATCCAGGTAAACATGAAAGAGGTAAAGTCTCCATCTTTCTTTAGGGCTGCATAATATTCCATGGTATACATATACCAGAATTTATTGATCCATTCGTGGGCTTCTTCCATGACGTACCAATTATGAATTGGGCTGCAGTAAACATTCTGGTACAAATATCTTTGTTATAGTATGATTGTTGGTCTTCTGGATACATACCTAATAAAGGAATTGTAGGATCAAATGGCAGGTCTATTTATAGTTCTCTAAATGTTCTCCAGATGCCTTTCTAAAAGGAATGTATTAGTTTGCATTCCCACCAGCAGTGTAGACGTGTTCCCTTTTCTCCACATCCATGCCAGGATCTCTGGTTTTGGGATTTTGTGATGTGGGCTAATCTTACTGGTGTTAGACGATACCTCAAAGTAGTTTTGATTTGCATTTCTCTGATGATTAAGGATGGTGAGCATTTTTTCATATATCTTTAGGCCATGTGCTGATCTTCTTTAGAGAAATTTCTTTTCAAGTCTCTTGCCCAGCCTGAGATAGGATCACTTGTTCTTTTCTTGCTAATACGTTTGAGTTCTCTAGGGATGCTGGTTATTAAACCTTTGTCGGAGACATAACCTGCAAATATCTTCTCCCATTCTGAGGGCTGTCTGCTTGCATTACTTACTGTGTTCTTGGCTGTGCTGAAGCTTTTTAGTTTGATCAGGTCCCAATAGTGTATTTTTGATGTTGCCTCAATTGCATGAGGGGTCTTCCTAATAAAATTTTCGCCCAGGATGATTTCTTCAAGTGTTTCCTACCATTTCTTCTAGTATTTTTATACTTTCATGTCATAAGTTTAGATCTTTAATCCAGTGAGACTCTATCTTAGTTAATGGTGAAAGGTGTGTGTCCAGTTTCAGTACAGGTCACCATCAAGTTTGCCCAGCACCATTTGGTAAATATGGAATCTTTTTCCCGCTCAATGTTTCTAGTTGGCTTGTCAAAGATCCGGTAACAGTAAGTAGCTGGATTCATCTGTTGGTTCTCTATTCTGTTCCATACACCTACCTCTAGGTTTTGTGCCAGTACCATACTATTTTGATCACTATCACTTTATAGTATAGTCTGAGGTCTGGTAACATAATTCCTCCTACTTTATTTTTGTTCCTGAGTAATGTCTTTGCTATTTGAGGTTTTTTTCTGATTCCATATAAAATGAAGTATTATTTTTTCTAGATCTTTAAAGTATGGCAGTGGAGCTTTGATGGGGATTGCATCAAAATTCTATATTGCTTTGGGTAGTATTGACATTTTAACAATGTTGATTCTTCCCAGCCATGAGCATGGTATGTTTTTCCATTTGTTAACATTGTCAGCTATTTCTTTCCTTAGAGTTTCATAGTTCTCTTTATAGAGATCTTTCACGTCCTTTGTTAGGTAAACTCCCAAATATTTCAT
>NW_003852514.1:6633094-6645551 GCF_000181295.1 Otolemur garnettii | reverse complement strand
ACTTCTAAGAGTTTAGTAGTAGAATCCCTGGTATCTTCCAGATATACAATCATATCATCTGTGAAGAGTGAAAGTTTAATCTCTTCTGACCCTATATGGATACCCTTAATCACTTTTTCGCCCCTGATTCTGATGTCTAAAATTTCCATTACAATGTTAAAGAGCAATGGAGACAATGGGCAACCTTGCCTGGTTCCTGATCTGATTGGAAGTGATTTCAGTTTAACTCCATTCAATATGATATTGGCTGTGGGTTTGCTGAAGATGGTCTCTATCAGTTCAAGAAATGTCCCTTCTATACCAAATTTCTTAAGTGTTCCGATCATGAAGGAATGCTGGATAATATCAAAAGCTTTTTCTGCATCAATTGAGAGAATTATATGGTCTTTGTTTGTTAATTTGTTTATGTGATGAATTATATTTATAGAGTTATGTATGTTGAACCAGCCTCAAGATCCTGGGATAAAACCCACTTGGTCATGGTGTATGATTTGTTTGATGTGTTGCTGGATTCTGTTAGTTAGGATCTTGTTGAATAGTTTTGCATCAATATTCATTATTGATATTGGTCTATAGTTTTCTTTTCTTCTTGGGTCATTTCCTGGTTTGGGGATCAAGGTGATGTTTGCTTCATAGAAAGTGTTGGGTAGTATTCCTTCTTTTTCTATATTTTCAAAAAGTTTAAGTAATATAAGTATTAGTTCCTCTTTAAAGGTTTAGTAGAATTCTGACATGAAGCTATCTGGTCTCGGGCTTATCTTTTTAGGGATATTTTGTAGTGTTGATGCTATTTAAGAACTTGATATAGGTCTATTCAACATTTCCACTTCATTCTGGCTAATTTGGGGAGGTGACATGCTTCCAAGTATTGGTCTAGTTCCTTCAGATTTTCATATTTCTGAGAATAAAGTTTCTTGTAATATTCATTAAGGATTTTTTGAATTTCTGTGGGGTCTGTTGTTATTTTAACTTTACTCTTTCTGACTGATGAAATTAGAGATTGTACTCTTTTTTTTTCCTGGTTAGGTTAACCAAAAGTTATCTACTTTATTGACTTTTTTTTGAAAAACCAACTTTTTGATTTATTGTTCTCTTGTATAATCATTTTTTTTCAATTTCATTTAATTCTGCTCTAATTTTGGTTATTTACCTCTGCTGGGTTTGGGATTGGAATTTTCTCCATTTTCCAGTTACTTGAGATTCCCATTAAGTTGTTAACTTCATCTCTATCCATCCTCTTGAGGAAGGATTGCAGTGGTATAAATTTCACTCTTAGGCCTGCCTTTGCGGTATCCCAGAGGTTCTGGCAACTCATGCCTTCATTATCATTTTATTCCAAGAATTTGGTAATTTCCTTCTTGATCTCATCTCCGACCCAGCTGTCTTTCAGCATAAGGTTATTTAGCTTCCATGTTTTTGTATGAGTCTGCAGATTCCTGTTGTTACTGAGTTCAACTTTTATTCCATGATGGTCCGAGAAGATGCATGGAATAATTTCTATTCTTTAAATTTGCTGAAGTTAGACTTGTGACCTAAGGTGTGATCGATTTTGGAGTATGTTCTGTGGGCTGAAGAGAAAAATGTATGTTCAGTTTTATTAGGATGAAATGTTCTGTAGATGTCTGTTAAATCCAAAAGTTGAATAGTGAAATTTAAATCTAAAATTTATTTGCTAAGCTTCTTATTGGGGATCTATCCAACACTACTATAGGAATATTAAAACCTCTGACTATGATTGAGCTGGGAGACGTAAAGTTGCTTATGCCTGTCAGGGTATCTCTTATAAATTGAGGTACATTCTGGTTGGGTGCATAAATATTGATAACTGAAATCTCATCATATTGAGTATTACCCTTAACAAATATAAAGTGACCATCCTTATCCTTGCTTACTTTTGTTGGTTTAAAGCCTATTTCATCTGCGAATAAAATTTCAACACCAGTTTTTTTCTGTTTTCCATTTGCCTGGAATATAGGTAACCATCCCTTCACCCTGTATCTATATTTATCTTTTAAGGTAAGATGAGATTCTTGTATACAACAGATATCTGGCCTGAGTTTTTGTATCCAGTCAGCCAGGCCATGCCTCTTTAGAGGGAAATTTCAGGCATTCACATTGATTGAGAATATTGATAAGCCTGGTAAAATTTTGTGGAGTTTTTCGAAAGGTGAATGGACATTTTTAATCCTTTCTCCACTGTGGAAGTTGGAATTTGATCAAAAGTTTCTGAGTAAGTTGACTTTTGTGGTGGAGGATTGCACTGGTCATTATGGAGGATAGGTCTGAGAATGTCCTGTAGAGCTCGTTTAGTTATGGCAAATTTCTTCAACATGTGAATGTCATTAAAGCATTTAATTTCTCCATCATAAATGAAACTCAGTTTAGCTGGATACAGGATCCTGGGTTGAAAGTTTTTTTTTTTTTTTTTAGGAGATTAAAAGTTGATGACCACCCTCTTTTTCTAGCCTGAAAGATTTCAACAGAGAGATCCATCATCATTCTAATATTCTTCCCGTTGTAGGTTATAGTATTCTTACATCTGGCTGCTTTCAGAATTTTCTCTTTCATATTAACTTTAGTGAAGTTAATTATGATGTTTCTGGCTCGGCACCTGTGGCTCAAGTGGCTAAGGCGCCAGCCATGTACACCCAAGGTGGCGGGTTCGAATCCAGCCCGGGCCCACCAAACAACAATGATGGCTGCAACCAAAAAATAGCCGGGCATTGTAGCAGGCGCCTGTGGTCCCAGCTACTTGGGAGGCAGAGGCAGGAGACTCACTTGAGCCCAGAAGTTGGAGGTTGCTGTGAGCTGAGATGCCACGGCACTCTACCCAGGGGGACAGCTTGAGGCTCCTATCTCAAACAAACAAAAAAAAATTATGATGTTTCTCTGGGATGTCTTATTCCGGTTGAGTCATGCTGGGGTTCTAAAAATGTCTGCTATCTGAATTTCAGAATCTCTTGGCTGTCTGGAAAGTTCTCTTTCATAATTTCATGAAGAAGAACCTCTGTGTTTTGTGAAACAACTTCATCACCTTCAGAGATTCCTATAAAGCAAATATTAGTTTTCTTTGAATTATCTGAGAGCTCTCTGAGAGAAAGATCCATTTTTGCTCTCCATTTCTTTTCATTTTGCACTCTTGGGCTTATTCAAAACCTTTGTTTTCAATGTCAGAGATCCTTTCTTCTGCGTGCCTCATTCTGTTACCAAGTGATTCTACTGTATTTTTCAGATCTTTGAGGGCTACAAGCTCTTGCTTCAATGTGTTAAAATCTTTGGTGGTTTTGTCTTTGAATTCATTGAATTCTTGAGAGAACTTTTGGAATGCTCCTGGAATTTCTAATTTTAACTTTCCCGCTATTATATTAATCTTATTTGCAATCCAGATTCTGAATTAGATTTCTGACATTTCAACCATCTGTTTATGAATGGGATCTTCAGTTGCATCTGCCTTATCTTTCCTTGCAGGGGTTGATCTACTCTGGTTATTCATGTTACCATAGTTTTTCCACTGATTTCTTCCTCTACTTATTTTACACTGTTTGAATTTTCTGCTAGAGCTTTGCCAAGGACCCACATAGTGCTATGGCCGGAGGTACTGGGGGCCTGCTTGGTATGGTGGGGCTATGTGGCTCTGTCTTATTTTCAGTTGGTCTCTGTCCTACCCTAGTGAATCAGTTACTCTGGATGGAAGTCTCAACTGTGAAGAAATACTAGCAATTAAGTCACCCCACCCACCTCTGACAACCATTGGAAAAGGAAAATCAAACCTTCCACAACCACACATCCAGGGTACCACTTTGAATAGTCCTTGGGTGATTGGCCCAGTTTGAGAGGTCCAAATCAAATACCCCAGTCAGCATCAGTCTCAGGTGGAAAAGTTCAAAAGGTCTCTGGCAACTAGATAGACAGGGTCTGCTGGCAGCTCAAGTATGACTTGCTCCAGTACTCCGTGAGGTCAGAAGGACCCACTCAGCAAATAAATTAGTCTGGGAAGGTTGATGCCTCCTTCTCCACCTTGCACCTCTGTCGCACCCAGTCACTTGTAACCCAACGGGGCTGTGACCCAGTTCCTTCCAATGAGCAGATGCTCCAGGGGTTTACAACTGCCTGAGTCACTAGGAGCTCTATGTGTCCTCAGCCAGGTCACCACTCTTTGCCAATATCCAGCAGGGGGAGGTGAGGCCTGACAACCTTGGTTGCTTAATGAAGGCTGGGGCAGTTCGCTCAGTTCTAGCCCTGCCCCTGATTGATGTTTCTGGCAGAAAAGACAGAACCACTTTGCAGAATTTGTTTCTGTCTGGGCTATATTCCCCTGATGATCAGATGCTACTTGAGCTGATAGAAACCACAACTCAGCCCCAGGCAGCAAGCAGTTAGAGCTTACACTCAGCTGTCAGTGCCAGCCTCTGGCTGCCCACTTTTGTCTCACATATGATCCCCGGAGGGCCAGGTGCATCTTAGGCTCAGTAAAGCAGTCCTCTGGCTCAGCCCTGCCCTTGGAGCCTGCCAGCTCCGCATGCATGTATTCTAGTCCCTGTGCTCTGCCCAAGCCGTTACTGCCTTAGGCCTTCCCTTTACTCACAGGGCATCCCAAATCTGCTCTGCCAGTGGCTACCACTGGAGAATATGCCCAGCCTCCTCTGGTTGCCCAGAGAGACAGGGCATGTCCGTCCGGAATTGCCCAAAGGTGTGAGCCTTATTGTTCCAGCTGCTGCAGCTGCTGCTTTGCACCTCGGGATACTGCTGCTCCTGTATGGTTCCCTCTCAGCTGACCATCCTCTCCTCACTCCTGTGCTGCAGAATCAGCACAGACCACCAACAGACCCTGCCCCCTCCACTCCTCTCAAGAAAATGTCTAAGAATCTGGACTCCATGGAAGATAGGCCTGCAGACCTCAGGGTGAGAGTGGAGGGGAATTCTGGGAGTTCAGAGTTGCAGGTAGAAAATATATACATTTTTATAGTTTTACAGTTTTATGCCTGGAAGGAGAGTGCCATGGCACCCTAGTAGGGGGAAGAGGTCCAGTTTTTGAGGGTCTCTCTCGTGGCATAGTGTGGGAGAATGTTTGAACTCTGCTCGCTTGTTTGTATGGAGTAAACTGCAAGCCTTTCTCATGGGGGAGGGGACTCCTGTCCTCTTGGTGGTGGTTTCTGTACCTTTTGTTTGTATCCTTGGGGTCACAGCTCACCTCAGCAGGGTTGATGTGCATTCTTCAACCTTCTCTCTTGACTCAGCTCCAAACCATCAGCTTATTTGCTAAACTTTAACTATTATTCTGGACAGGAGCCTCTGTGGAAAGCTGGCTTCAGCCTGCCATCTTTCCTCCATCCTCCTATTTGCTCTTTTCTTGTTAATTAGTTTGAGTTCTCTGTAAATTCTAGTTATCAGCTCTTTGTCTGAGTCATAACATGCAAATACCTTCTTCCATTTCATAGGCTGTCTGTTTGCTTTACTGTTTGTGTCTTTAGTTTTGCAGAAGCTTTTTAGTTTGATTATGTCCAATTTATTTATTTTGATATTGCTCTAATTGGCAAGAGGGTCTTGTTCAGAAGCTGTTTCTCAAGCTGATTTTGTCAAGAGTTTTTCCTACCCTTTATTCCAGAATTTTGGTCATTTTGTGTCTTAAATTTAGATATTTCATTCAGTGAGAGTCAATTTTTGTAAGTCATCTGAAGTCCAGTTTTGGTCTTCCAAATGTGGCTAACCAGTTCTCCCCGTACCATATATTAAATATAAATTCTTTATCCCAGTGTACACTTTTGTTGGGTTATCAACAATCAGATGGAACTATGTGGCTGGGTTCATCTCTGTGTTCTGTCTTCTTCCATAGGTATATATCTCTATTTTTGTGCCAGTATCATGCTGTTTTTTTTTTTTTTAAGTTTTGGCCAGGGCCGGGCTTGAAGCCACCATTCCTGGTATATGGGGCCAGCACCCTATTCATTGAGCCACAGGCACCACCCTTGTATTATGCTGTTTGGATCACTGTAGGTTATAGCATTATCCAAATTCTGGTAATATAAAGCCTCCAGATTTGTTTTTATTGTTTAGATTTGCATTTATTATTTGGTTTTTAGTTTGGTTCCATATAATGCACAGTATTATTTTTTCTATATCTTCAAAATATGGCATTGATGCTTTGATGGGGGTTGCATTAAATCTGTAGATTTTGGGGGGTAGTATGGACATTATAATGATGATTATTCTTCTCAACTGTGAGCATGGTATGTTCTTTCACTGGGTAATGTCTTCTGCTATTTATTTTCTCAGGATTTCATAGTTCTCTCTCTAGAAATCCTTCACATCCTTTGTTAGGTATATTCCTAGGTATTTCATTTTCTTTTAAGCTATTGTGAAGGATATTGGGTCTTTGACTTCATTCTCCCCTTGACTGTTAACTGGCATACCTGGAGGGTACTGAGTTGTGTAATTTGATTTTGTGTTCTAAAGCTTTTTTATTCTTTGCTCTCTTCCAGGAACTTTGTGGTTGAGTTTCTGGGGTTTTCAAAGTACAAGATCATATCATTAGCAAAGAGGAAGAGTTTGACCTCCTCTGCTCCCATTTCAATGCCTTTAATATCCTTCCCTTGCCTGATTGCATTGTCTAGAACTTCCAGCACTATGTTGAGTAGCAGTGGTGATAGTGGACATCCTTGTTGGGTTCCAGTTCTAAGTGCAAAAGCTTTCAGTTTTCCTCCATTCAGTATGATATTATCTGTAGGTTTGTTGTAGGTGGCCTCTATCAGTTTAGGAAATGTCCCATCTATGCCTATTTGCTTAAGTGTTCTTGTAGAAAAGGATGTTGACTTTTGTTGAATGCTTGTTCTGTATCTATTGAGAGGATCATATGCTTTTTCTTTCTGAATCTATGTAAATAGTGAATAATATTTATGGATTTATGTATGTTGACCCAACTTTGCATCCCTGGGATAAAAATCACTTGATCATGATGTGGAATTATTTAATGTGTAGCTGTACTCTGTTTGCTAGGATTTTATTGAATATTTTTGCATCTGTGTTTATAAATAATATTGATCTGTAGTTTCCTTTTTTGTCGGATCTTCCTCTGATTTTGGAATCAGGGTGATGTTTGTTTCACAGAATATGTTGGGGAAGGTTCCTTCCTTCTTTATGTTTTGGAATACTTTCTGCAATTATAGGTATAAACTCTTCTTTGAATGTTTGGTAGAATTCTGGTGTGACACCAGCTGGTTACAGACTTTTTGGGGAAAGATTTCTTATTATTGCAGTTTTGGTGCTTTATATTGGTGTGTTCAGTGTTTCTAGTTCTTTCTGGTTGAGCTTAGGGGAGATGACATGAGTCCACATCTTGGTACATTTCCTCAACATTTTCAAATTCCTGGGCATACAGATTTTTGTAGTAGTCACTGGAGATTTTTTGTATCTCTGTGGTTTCTGTTGTCATTCCCCACTTTTATTTCTGACTGAAATTATTAGAGATCTTTTCTGTTTCTAGTCAATCTTACCAAGAGTGTTTTGATTTTATCTATATTTTCAAAGAAACAAGTTTTGGTCTCACTTATCTTTTGAATGGTCCTTATGTTCTCAATTTCATTTAATTCTGATTTTAGATATGTCTTTTCTCCTACTAGTTTGAGATTGGATTTTTATTTCTTTTCCAGTTGCTTCAGATGGTTTATTGGGTTATTGATTTGTATTTTTTCTGTTTTCTGAATGAGAGCACTTGATCCAATAAATTTCCCCCTTAGGACTGGCTTTACAGTATCCCACAGGTTTTGATAGCGTGTAGCTTCATTGTCATTTTTTCAGGAAATCTAATGATTTTTTTTCTTTATCTCCTCCTTGACTCAATTGTTTGATCTAAGGTTATTTCATTTCCATGACTTCGTGCAGGGATGAGGTTCTTTATTTATTTATTTTTGGAGTTGAGTTTTGCCTTTATTCCCTTATGGTCTGGAAATATACAAGGTATAATTTCAATTCTTTAGATTTTGTTGAGGTTTGATTTGCATCCCCTTTTTTGGAATATGATCCATGAGCTGGTGAGAAGAACATATACTCAGTAGTTTTGGTATGTATGTCTATAAAACCCAATTATTCTAGGGACACATTTAACTCCCTTGTTTCTTTGTTTAGTTTCTGCTTGGAGAGTCTGTCCAGTTTTGTCAGAAGAGAGTTGCAATGCTCAGTTAATATGGTTTCACAAGATATCATGTTGTTCAAATTGTTAGGGTTCTTTTGAAGTGTCTGGGAGTATTTTATTTGTGTACATAGATATTTAGGATTCAAATGTCTCATTGTTATTTTGTTCCCTTGACCAGAACATAGCATCCATCTTTGTTAATGTTTATTGGTTTAAATCCAAATATATCTAAAAATACAATTGTAACCCCTACTTTCATCTGATTTCCATTTGCTTGAAATACTTTTTTCCTACCCTTCACTCTCTTCTTCTCCTTCAGAAATCCCAATGATTTGAATGTTCGATCTTTTGGAGTAGTTCTATAACTTGCTCAGAGAAAGCTCTCTTTTTATTCTCTTCTCTCCTTGTCTCTTTGAATGATTAGGTTAGTTCAAAAGTCTTGTCTTCCATTTCTGAGATTCTTTCTTCTCCATGTTCTATTCCATTGTTGAGACTCCATACTGTGTTTTAAATCTCCTTGAATGCCTCTTTCCATTTCTTAAGCTCTGCTATATTCTTCCTAATTGTGTCCAGATCCTTGGTGACTTTGCCTTTAAGATCAGTGATTTATTGAGATCATTTTTAGACTTCCTTTTGAATTTCTTTTTCTCTTTAATTCCATTCATCATAGTTTCTATCCATATTCTGAATTCTATTTCTGTCATTTCAATAATCTCTCTGTGATGATCTTCTCACCTGCATCTCCCTTGCAGTCGCTCAGGGAATTTGGTCTTCTCTGATGTTTTTTTCTTATCTTTCTTTTTTTATTGTTTTTTTGGTTGTTTTTTTTTTTTTTTGGCCAGGGCTGGGTTTGAACCCACCATCTCTGGTATATGGACCTGGCACCCTACTCCTTTGGGCTACAGGCACCACCCAGTCTTCTCTGATGTTTCATGGTGCCAGCCTTCGTTTGCTGATTCCAGTCCATGTGTATTTTCAATTCATTTATATATTTATTATACTTTTGGCTGGAATGTTAGAGTGTTCCTAAATTGTTGAGAGATAATCTAGTTTGGGTCCCTTCAGCAGCCCTTGGAAGATTTGTTTCAAAAGTAAATCTGGTGGGCTGAAGCCAGATCCAGAGGCCCCTGTATGTGGAGCTCCTCACTCCCCTGACTGTTCAAATGAACTCTTTTTTTTTTTCTTTTCTTTCTTTTTTTTTTTTTAACTCTTTTTTTTTCTTTGAAGTCCCAGTTTGAACTGTTGCTGTAAGTGTTTGGGCCAGAGTCGCAGAGATGAGACTAGCAGTCAGAATGTCTTTGAAGAGCAGGGGGCTACAGCTTATTCCTTTGAAGCATATATGCTTTTACAATACTCAATTCTGCATGTACATACTCCAATCATAAACCACCTGACTTTCTAGAATAATAATACAAAGAAACCATAAAACTTTTAACCTACTCAGTTGCAAAAAACAAATTGTTCATCTGTAGAAAACAGGTGTAACCTTTAACTTAGCTGTGCATTAACTTATCTTTACTTTCCACTCCCCAGGCCCCTTCAAGGAAATTCCAGACCTGAACCAGGCCCTGTCTTCAGAGCCTTTGTTCCACATAACTAGCCTTCTACTCACTTTAGAGGGATTTAAATGGAACATGCTTCATATGGATTTGAAAGAATTCTCTCAAGCACAAATTCATGGCATCAAAATTATTTTGTGGCAGCACAAACTGAAGTGGCTTTTTGACTATGGTAGGGAAGGGGGAATATTGAGCCTGCCATCTGCTTCCCAGGCTTTCCTGGATTGGGTTGCCTGTCAGAGGCTAAGCCACCCACCTTCAAGTTGGCAGGAATGGAGTCAGGGGCCAAACTTCCAGGAGGGGCCTGCTAGGCACAGATGCTAGACAATGTCACTCCAGTGGGTAGGAAAAGTTCCCCCCTAGCAGGATGGAGTCTTAGGAGGGACCTTGCCATGCCAGAGTCAGTGCAGTCGAGCCACCATTTCCTTCAGCAGGGGTGAGGAATGCTCAGTTTACTGGGCCACATAGTGCAGAGGTCTCTCAGAGTCCACCTGACCTGTTAAAGACCCTGCTCATTCTTGGTAACAGAGAAAGTAACCTCTGTGATCCTCACTCCCTCAGTTGCTTTGAGGGGTGAGTAGGGTCTAAAACACTTTCACCTGTCTGGTGCCAAGGGCTGGGTCAGCCCACCCTCCAGTATGGGCTGGACTAGTGCTCATACTTGCTGCCACTGGAAAGCAGGGTTCTGTAGGGGGGCAGTCTGTTGGGCAACCCCAAAAAGAGAGGGCATGTGCTGTGGTTGCAAAGCAGTTAGTGTCAAAATTGCTCTCTATTCTTCCAGTCAGGATGCAGACTCAGAAGCGGATATGCCTAGGTGCAAGAATACAGGGATGTGTTGTCCTTCTTGGGACTCTCCTATCAGGCAAGCGATGGTGTGTTTTGATGCTTGCAGAGAGACCTGAAAATGGGAGAAGGCTCACTCTTACCCTTCAGTTTTCAGGAATCCTCTAGACTGGTCCACTTTGTAACTCTCCTCATTTCTCTTCCTTCCTCTTACTCATCTTGGTCCTCGCAGTTTGTCTCTCTGGGGTTACTGATTCCCTTAATTTCTTCTTGAAATCTAGCCCCTAATTACACTACTTTGGGTTACTTTCATAAAATTTCCCTCCTTCTGGGTGGGAGATTCCATGAAATCTGCCTCTAGTCAGCCATCTTGTCCTTGTCCCAACACTGGGCATGTGAGGAGAAATACAATGACACACACACACCAAAAATCAAGGAACTCAGAAGATACAGTTGAAATGAAGGAACACTAAGAAGTTTGACTCTGAAATGACCCAAACAGAATTTTTTTGAAAAATGGACATCAGAAATGTGCCACAGTCGAGAGATCCAAAATTCATGGCTTAACTGCTCTAAGGAAATGAAGTGTGTGCATCAAACAAAAAGGCACAGTATTTCTGCTGTTATATCCACTAACAATCAAGTAAAATCAGTACATATTTTACGTGTTCCTGAGGGATTAGATGAGGACATCAATGCTGAGAAGTACAAACCATGAAATCTGAATCAGAAAATATGCATCCCTTCCCACCACATAGAGACATATCATCAAAAGCATATGTGTTTCTAAAGGAAGAAATACAGCAAGATATGCAAAGGGCTAAGAAAGAGGAAGGCATGTTACCAATAGAATTCCCACCTTTGGAGAAGAAAAACTCAAGTTCAAAATGAGGTAGAGGGTTCATTTGCCACTGCTGCTTTTATCCTTTTTCAGTTTTCTGTTCCATTCTGATCTCCACTTTTGCATGTTGTATTAATCACATCTATTCGCCATTTATTCTGAACTTCCTAAAATGACCAGAAAGCAGAACCTGGGGTCACCATGATTTTTATTTTTATTGTTATAATGTGTAAAAAAGAAAATATACAAGTAAGTGCTTGGCATGTTTTATGTGCTTCAAAAGCAAATGTTCTCATTATTCCCTTTTCATTAAGTCTTGCTATACTTTATTGAATTTATTTCTCAATTGAGAAAGAGATGCATATATTATGTAATATTTGCTTGCTTTTATTTAAACATGAAATAAGTTTTCTCACTATTGTATTTTTGTTCAATAATTTTTCTGTCAGTAAAATTTTTAATGAAATTATTTGGATTGTGGACGTGGAGAGAAGGTGGCACTTTTACACTACTGGTGGGATTGAAACTAATACAACCAATTTGGAAAGAAGGATGAGAATTATCAAAGAACTAAAAGTCAACCTTCCATTTGACCTCACAATCCCATTACTAGGGATCTACACAAAAGACAAAAATGTTATTGGCACTAGATTATTTATCAGAGCTCAATTCACAATCACCAAGGGGTGGAAGCAACCTGAGTGCTCATGAACTCAGGAATGGATTAATATCCGCATACACACACACACACAACACACACACGCACCATGGAATACTATTCACCCATAAAAAGATGGAGACTTTATATCTTTTGCATTAACCCGAATGGAGTTGAAACACATTCTTCTTAGTAAAGTATCATAAGAATGGATAAGCAAGTATCCAATATACTCACTACTAACATGAAACCAATATAGAAACAACTACAAGCTCACATCAAAGAAAAATGCTAGTCTTGTAAGGAGGAGGAGAGAGGAAGTGCACAGGAGAGAAGAGGAAGGGAGGGTGATTGGTGGGATCTGACCTAATGTGCACAATGTGAGAGTGTAGAGCATGTCTCTTAGCTCAACTACAAATTAAAAATTACTTCAGAAATGAAAACAATGGCTCAGTGCCTGTGGCTCAAGTGGCTAAGGTGCCAGCCAT
>NW_003852514.1:6605813-6632941 GCF_000181295.1 Otolemur garnettii | reverse complement strand
CCCAGGAGTTGGAGGTTGCTGTGAGCTGTGATGCCACAGAACTCTACCCAGGGGGACAGCTTGAGGCTCTGTCTCAAAAAAAAAAAAAAGAAATAAAGAAAGAAAGAAAGAAAAAGAAATGAAAACAATGTAATCTAAATGTTTATGCCCTCATATCAATCTGAAGTTTGAAAAAATAAATTTGTTTTAAAGCATTGTTTACCTAAATAAAGAACCTTTGATAGTGTTCAGTTTATATTCATTATGACATACCTCAAAGTTTCCCATTAGGCCAATACTAATTTATCACCAAAATATTTCTAGAGTTAGGAATATCAATTTATTTAATGCTGCAAGTATTATAGCCAGTGTACTATGTTTTTACAATGTTCACTTATTTTTGGTGGGGAGTACAAATTAGAGTTATGTATTTTGAAGTAAATTCCTTATTGATATAGACATATAAATTGATATTTTGTCAATTAATAAATGAATATTAGGTGGGTTTTTCTTTCTTTCTTTTCTTTTTCTTTTTTCTTTTCTTTTCTTTTTTTTTTTTTTTTTGAGCTCCTTGTTTAGTTCACAGAATCAGTCGTGAAATACAGATGAAATACAGTCTTCATATGGAGACCAAATATGAAGTCCTAAATTGCAGTGTTTTGCTTTGAAATAGATGCTGCTTTTATTATAACTGCTTTTATAAAAAATTCTGATTAGGAAATCTTCATGCACTTTAATATTTTAATTCATTTAAAACTCAATGTTGATATTAATTTTCACAGAGCGTCTCACAGAATTTTAAAAAGAAGGATCTTGAGTATTCATCTGAGGCTTCTAATCAAAAAGGAAAAAATACAGTAAATGAACAAGTAGAAGGTAATGATTGCATATTTCTGAAAAAGCTATTTGACACAAAATTTACTTAAAATACTGTGCATTGATATATTGTAAGAGCCAAAGAAAGTCACCAATTGCATGCCTACTAGGAGAAGTGAAATGGTGATATGTTGTGTGTGTTTTTTTAATTTAACTTTTTATTAAATCATAACTGTATGCATTTATGGGGCATAATATGTTGATTTGATATACAATTGGAATGCTTAAATCTAACTGATTAACATAACCACCACTTCATTTATTTTTTATGGTAAGACATTTGTAGTTTACTCTTCAGTTATTTTGAAATATACCCCTGCATTATGCACTTTAGGTGCAATCCCACCAAATACCCTCTCTCTTCCCACTTATCACCTTCCCCCTTCCCCTCCCATCTCCCATTCCCCTTATTAGACTGTATTTGTGTTTTATCATTCGTATGAGAGTGTGTTTATATATTACTTTCATAATTGTATTGATTATATTGAATCCTCTTTTTTCCATTCTTGAGATACTTTACTGATAAGAATATGTTCCAACTACATCTAGGTAAACATAAAAAATGTAAAGTCTCCATTTTAATTCATTTATTCACTTATTTATTGTTTGTTTGTTTGTTTGTTTGTGATTCATTGAGGATACAAAGAATAAGTTTACACCAATTGCATTTGTTACATAAAGTCCCTCTTATACTTGTGCCCTGCCCACAAGAGGCGTGCCATACCCTGACACCCCCCACCCCTTCCCTCCTCCCTCCTCCCCTCTTCCCACTTGCTCATTCTCTTACCTCTCCCCCCATATTAACTCATCTGAGGCCTTCATATTGGAATAGAGTACACTGGATTCTTGCTTCTTCATTCTTGTGATGCTTTACTAAGAAAAATGTGTTCCACCAAGTCTCCATTTTTTTTATGGCTGAATATTTTCCATGGTATAATTATAAAGATCTTTTGCATCCCTTGTTAGATGAATTCTCAGATATTTCATCATCTTTGGCACTATGGTAAAAGGAATAGTTTCTTTGATTACATTTTCAGTTTGACTATTGTTGGAATATACAAAAGCTAATGATCTCTAGGAATGGATTTTATATCCTGAGACATTGCTATATTCCTTGATCAGTCCTAAGAGCTTTGTAGTTGAGTTCCTGGGGTTTTACAGGTATAGGATCATTTCATCTGTGAAAAGCAAGAGTTTGACCTCTCCTTTCCCCATTTGAATACCCTTGATCTCCTTCTCTTACCTGATTGAAATGGATATTGCATAGCAGTGGCGATAATGGGAATTCTTGTCTAGCTCCACATCTGAGTGGAAATGTTTTCAATTTTACTCTATTCAATATGATATTGACTGTAGGTTTTCTGTAGATGGCCTCTATCAGTTTAAGAAATGTCCCATCTAACCCTATTTTCCTAAGTGTTCCAATCATGAAATGAGGCTGGATTATTAAAGCCTTTTCTGCATCAATTGATAGAATCATATGGTCTTTGTTTTTTATTTTTTATGTGATGATGTATTATATTTATAGATTTATGTATGTTGAACCAAACTCATAATCTGGGATAAAACCAACTTGATCATGGTGTGTACCTTTTTTGATGTGTCACTAAATTCTGTTTGCTAGGATCTTATTGAATATTTTTGCATTGATATTCATTAATGAATTCATTCATAATTTTCTTTCTTTGTTGGGGCCTTACCTGGTTTGAGGATCAAGGTGATATTTGCTTTGTAAATGTGTTGGGAAGGATTTATTCCTTTTCTATGTTTTGAAATAGGTTATATAATATAGGTACTAGTTCCTCTTTGAAGGTTTGATAGAATTCTGATGTGCAACTATCTGGAATTTTCATTTTGGGGAGATTTTGTGTAGTTGATATTTCAGTGCTTGATAAAGGTCTATTCAACATTTCTAATTCTTTCCTGTTCATTCTAGGAAGGTGGTGTGCTTACAGGTATTGGTCCATTTCATCCAGATTATCATATTTCTGAGAAGAGAGTTTTTTATAGTAGTCATTGAGGATTTTTTAATTTTTGGTATCTGTTGGTTTTTTTCTCCCCTTGCTGTTCTTATGTTATTAGAGATTTTACTTTTCTGCTTTTTCTTAGTCTAGCCAGAAGTTTATTAATTTTATTAATCTTTTCAAAGAACCAACTGTTCTTTATGTTGACCTACTGAGTGATTCCTTTGTTTTTAATTTCATTTAATTTTTCTCTAAGTTTGGTTATTTCTTTTCATCTGCTGGGTTTTCTGTTGGATTGATCTTTCATTTCCTGTTGCTTAAGATGGCCTATTGGGTTGTTGACTTGCTCTCCTCTATTTTCTTGATGAAGGCATCTAATGCTATGAATTTCTCTCTTAGGACTGCCTTTGCAATTTCCCACAGGTTTTTATAGTTTGTGTCTTCATTATCATTTTGTTCCCCAAATTTGATGATTTCTTTCTTCATCTCATCTTTGACCCAGCTATCATTCATCCTAAGTTTATTTCATTTCCATGACTTTGAGTATGAATATTTCTTTTGCTCTTGAGTTCAACTTTCATTCTTTGATAGACTGAAAAGATAGAAGGAATAATTGGCATTCTTTTAAATGTGTTGAGGTTAGACATGTGTTCGAAGATATGATCAGTTATGAACATATGATCCATGGGCTGATGAGAAAAATGTGTATTCAGTTTTATTAGGATGAAATGTTCTGTAGTAGTCTGTTATATCCATTTTTTCTAGGGTCAATTTTAAGTCTATTATTTGTTAGTTTCTTTTTGGATGATCTATTCTGAATTGCTAGGGGGTGTTAAAATGTCCAGCTACTATAATGAAGGAAAATATCATGTTGTTCAGATCCATTAGGATTTGTTTTGTAAATTGAGGAGCATTCAGGTAGGGTGCATAAATGTTATTTCTTGAAAGCTATTCATGTTGAGTGATTCCCCTGACAAATATGTAGTATCTGTCTTTGTATTTCATCATTTTTGTTTGTTTTAATCCAATTATATTTGCAAATAAGATTGCTACCCATTTTTTTTCTGATTTCCATTTGCCTGTCTTTTAGATCTCCATTCATTCACTCTGAGTCTTTTCTTATCCTTTGAGGTAAGATGAGACTCCTGTAGGCAAAAATTACCTGCCATTAGATTTTTAAACCAGTCAGCCATTCTGTATCTCTAGAGTTTAATTTAAACCGTTCACATTAATTGAGAGAATCGATAGTTATGGTAGTATTTGGGCTGTTTTGTTTTTCAAAGGTCCAGAGCATATATTTAAGCCTTTGACCATTGTGAAAGCTAGGCTTTGTTGTTTAAATTCTGGGTGTTTTTACTTTGGTAGTAGACCATTGTGCTAGTCATTATGGAAAATGCTTCTGTGTATTTCCTGGAGAGCTCATCTAGTTATGGCAAATTTCCTCAACATGTGGATATCAGTAAAGTATTTGATTTCTCCATGACAAATGGAACTCAGTTTAGCTGGATACAGGATCCTGGGCTAAAAGTTGTTTTGTTATAGGAGATTGAAGGTCCATGACCATCCTCTTGTGGCTTGAAAAGTTTTGGCTGAAAGATATGCAGTCAACCTAGTATTTTTCCCTTTGTAGGTAAGAATTTTGTTACACCTGGCTTCTTGCAGGATTTTTTCTTTCATATTAACTTAGGGAAATTGAATCAGGATGTGTCTAAGAAATGCCTTATTTGGATTGAGTTGTGCTGGGATTCTGAAACCTTCTCCTATCTGGATTTCTGTATCTGTTGAAATGCTTCAGAAATTCTCCTGCATAATAAGGAATCTACTGTATTTCAAAGTTCCTTGAATACCTTTTTCATTTCCTTAAGCTCGGCTATATCTTCCTCATTATGTTCATATCCTTGGTGACTTTGTCTTTGAATTCATTAATTTCCTGAGACAACTTTTGAACTATTTTTTGATTTCTTTTTTCATCTTTTCCTCCCTTATAATCATCTTATTTTCCATCTATACTCTGAATTCTGTTTCTGACATGTGAGCCACTTTTCTATACATAGTATCTTTTGTTGTATCTCCTTTATCATCCCTTGGTGGAGGTAATCCTCCCTGATTTTTCATGTTACCAATGTTCTTCCACTGTTTCCTCCCTAGGAGTATTTCTTTAATTTTGCATTTAAAACTGGTGGGGTAGAGTCCTTGACTGTTTTTTAACCTTGGCTGCTGTGGGTATATATAAAAGTTACAGATTTATGAGTGTTGATTTTGTAACCTGAGAAACTGCTGTATTCCTTGATCACTTCTAAGAGTTTTGTAGTCGAATCCCTGGTGTTTTCCAGATATACAATCATATCATCTGTGAAGAGTGAAAGTTTAATCTCTTCTCACTCTATATGGATACCCTTGATCACCTTTTCTTCTGTAATTGTGATGGAGAAAACTTCCATTACAATGTTAAAGAGCAACGGAGACAATGGGCTACCTTGACTCATTCCTTATCTGAGTGGAACTGTTCCTTTCAGTAGTGCCAAAAAAGATGAAATATTTGGGAGTTTATCTAAAAAGGATGTGAAAGATCTCTATAAAGAGCACTATGAAACTCTAAGAAAAAGAAAAGAAAAGAACTGAAAATGTTAACAAATGGAAAAACATACCATGCTCATGGCTGGGAAGAATCAACATTGTTAAAATGTCCATACTACCCAAAAAAATATATAATTTTAATGCAATCCCTATTAAAGCTCCACTGCCATACTTTAAAGATCTTGAAAAAATAATACTTAATTTTATATGGAATCAGAAAAAACTTTGAATAACCAAGACATTACTGAGAAATAAAAACAAAGCAGGAGGAATCATGCTACCAGACCTCAGATTGTACTATAAATCGATAGTAATCAAAACAGCATGGTACTGGCACAAAAACAGAGAGGTAAATATATGGAACAGAATAGAGAGCCAACAGATGAATCCAGCTACTTACCGTTACCTGATCTTTGACAAGCCAATGAAAAACATTGAGTGGGGAAAAGATTCCCTATTTAACAAATGGTGCTAGGCGAACTGGCTGGTAACCTGTATAAGACTGAAACTAGACCCATACCTTTCACCATTAACTAAGATAGGTTCTCACAGGATTAAAGATTTAAACTTATGACATGAAACTATAAAAATACTAGAAGAAAATGTAAGGAAAACACTTGAAGAAATCAGCCTGGGCAAAAATTTTATCAGGAGGACCCCCATGCAATTGAAGCAACATCAAAAATACACTATTGAGACCTGATCAAACTAAAAAGCTTCTATACAGCCAAGAACACAGTAAGTAAAACAAGTAGACAGCCCTCAGAATGGGAGAAGATTTTCACAGGTTATGTCTCCGACAAAGGTTTAATAACCAGCATCCCTAGAGAACTCAAACGTATTAGCAAGAAAAGAACAAGTGATCCTATCTCAGGCTGGGCAAGAGACTTGAAAAGAAATGTCTCTAAAGAAGATAGGCACATGGCCTACAGATATATGAAAAAATGCTCACCATCCTTAATCATCAGAGAAATGCAAATCAAAACTACTTTGAGATATCACCTAACTTCAGTAAGATTAGCCCATATCACAAAATCTCAAAACCAGAGATGCTGGCATGGATGTGGAGAAAAGAGAACACTTCTACACTGCTGGTGGGAATGCAAACTAATATGTTCCTTTTGGAAAGATGTCTGGAGAATACTTAGAGAAATAAAATAGACCTACCATTTAATCCTGCAATTCCTTTATTAGGTATATATCCAGAAGACCAAAAATGACATTACAACAAAGGTATTTGTATTAGAATGTTTACTGCACCCAACTCATAATTGTTAGATCATGGAAGAAGCCCACGCACCCATTGACCCACGAATAGATCAATAAATTGTGGTATATGTACACCATGGAATACTATGCAGCCATCAAGAAAGATGGAGACTTTACCTCCTTCATGTTTACATGGATGGAGCTGTTCTTCTTAGCAAAGTATCACAAAAATGGAAGATAAAGTATCCAATGTACACAGCCCTATTATGAAACTAATTTATAGCTTTCATATGAAAGCTATATCCTAATTATAGTCTAAGAATATGGGGAGGGGGAGAGGATGGGAGGGAGCTGGATGGGTGGAGGGAGAGTGATTGGAGGGATCACCTCTATGGTTTATCTTACAAGGGTACAAGTGAATTTTTTAAAAGTAGAATATAAACATCTTAACACAATAACTGAGAAATTGACATAAAGGCTATGTTGACCAATTTGATGAAAATATTTCAAATTGTATATGAAAATACCACATTGTACCCCATGATTGCATTAATGTACACAGCTATGATTTAATAAAATAAAATAAAATAAAAAATAAAAAAAGACCAGAAAAAAATAAAAATAAACCTGGTAAGATTGAATTGGTGCCTCCAAGAACTGGTGCTTAACAGCCCATTACCAATGACCTGGGGCTTGAGATTGTGGCTCTTCCCCCACAGCCTTTGACCACTGTGAAAGGTCAATTCTAATGAATCTCAGCTGTAGAAAGATATAAACATCTGTGGTGCCCCCCACCCACAACAACAGCTAGAGCAGGAGAATCTGTAACTCTCCCCTACAAAGCAGCCATAACCCAACTTTGGAGGGTCCCCAGGTAGACATTCCAGGTTGAAAGTTCTAATCAGATTGTACCAGCGAGTATAATCATTGCTCACGAGAAAGAGTTCACAGTTTCAAGCATCCAGATTGTAGGAAGTCACAGGCATTCTTTCTGGCAAACCCATGGGGCTAGATTCTGGTCCCCTCTGGTGGGTAAGGGAGTCAAGAAAGTTTGCCCACTAACATCAGAACTGGGCTCTCAGCGCCTCTGCTGGCTGCAAAACATCTCCACACCCCTCTCTCCCAGCCTCCCTTCTCTCCTCACAGCCCCCTGCTTCCTCCCTACTGACTGTTTCCATGATGCCATCCAGTGGTCTGCACAATGCCTAGGCCTCTCTGTGAATCACAAAACACTCTGGTCTCTGCAGCGGGCAGACTTTTCAGGCAGCTAGGCTCTGGGCGAAACGTGAACTGTGCATTCAGAGTTTCAGGGAAATTTTTTGATGGCTTTTATGACAAGTAGGACGGCACCTAAGCTCACAGGTGGGACCACCCTGGAGGAGGAAGACAGGGAGGAAGTACATTAAGGGAAAAGGATCAGGAGGTATGATTCAGCTTGTTCAAATGAAACAATTTCTGGAGAGGGTGCACAGGTGGCAAGGGCCTACAAGTGCAGTGATAGAATGGTGCTGGACAAATGATTTTGAACAATCCCTGCCCTGAGTCTCCAAGGCAGCCACTGTGGCCACCACAAATAGTAGGCATCCAGGGAGCTGCTGGGTTTGTGCCTGATTAGCTTTCTAGCAGGGGAATGATCACGGAGGTGGTCCCTGCCAAAGTGAAAAGTTTGTATCCATAAGAGATAATGGACACTGGTATAACTTCAGTTGGTGATCATAGTATTGAAGCTGTGGAAGCCTCAATTCCCATGGAGACAGAAGTGAAAGAAATTGTCACCATAAATTTTAATGGTGGCTCTACAGCCATGCTTATTTCCATGGAACCAATCACAGTGGACAGTAACCACACTAACCAAGTTACAGTGAATGCCACACTTACTAAGGCAGATTGTGATACCACAGTGAAACCAGCTTTTCATAGGAGTCTGAAATTTGGTGTTCAGACTCCTATAACTGTATCAGTCTATCATATTATGTTTAAAAAAAAAAAGTATCACAGACAGCTGATGCTGCAGTCAGAACCTTAAACCAGATGAACAGAAGTTAATTTTAATCACTTTGGGTAAGTCTTGTTCTAGCACTACCCCATACCCAAGTACCACAGGCTCAGAAATTTACAACTGAGGCCCAATAAGGAGATGCTAAGTTACCACTGCCACAGATTACAATAGTTAACCATGGGAAGGAGGCCAGAGGTGAAATCTGTCATTGGTGTCTCAGCACTGTCCCCATGAAGCTAACTGATTAATAGTGTAATACAGCCCATTGTGTTATAGACCCAACAGTTAAAAACACTACAGATTGCTAACAAGCCTCAAATACCAACCTCTGGTCCAGATCAAGAAGCTGATCTTTGCAAAACCAACTAATAGGAAAGCAGTTACAGGACAGACAACTCAAGCACCACCTCCAGTCATTGCAGGTAGGGTTCTTTCACAGTCTACTCCCAGAACTCCATCAAAGATCATAACAATATCTGAAAGTGGTTTTATTGTATTACCTTTAAATTATGAAACACAGACACTAAATGAAATGGCCATGTTTCCTCTGAAGTTACCAAATAAGGCAGTGAAATCAACTGTGCAGACCATCACTGTTAGGGGAGTAAGCACATCAAAGTTTAAGGCAATTACACCTCTGGAAACTGCTCCCAATGTCCAGCAGATTCAGATACCTGAAGGCAACTTTCATTATGTCAGACTTGTTACTGCCACACAATCAGTACCTCACCCCAGCCAGTTAGTCAGAATCCCAGTACAAACACTCAGCCTTTTCAGCCAGCAAAGCCATTGGCTGTAAATACATCCCCAGTGTGGATGTCAGTTCCAATTATCTTGGCTTAGGTTGTCAAACAAGTTGTTCCCAAACCAATCAATCCAACTTCACAAATCATAACTACTAGCCAGCCACAGCACCAACTCATCATGCCTGCCACACCACTGCCACAGATTCAGCCCAACCTCACCAACGGGCCGCCAGGCATTGTCCTGGTAGTGTCTTGCACCATCTCTAGGAACAGGGAAAGTGGGTTATGCAGTGCTTCCAGCTCAGTATGTTACTCAGCTACAGCAGTTTTCATACGTGTCTGTAGCAAGCAATTCTACCTTTGTTGGAATATTCAGTATCCAGATCCAGTCAAGGCTTCCATTCAGTGGTATAACCCATCTGTGTCTTCCATTTGGCCTGGAAAGCCCTGTGAGTGTGTAATATCACTGTGTTTGAAATTAGATTGTGATTGCTTTGCAAATGGTGAATTTTACAATAACTGCAATTGTACTAGTTATTATAACAGTTTGGAACATGAAAATGAAAGACAAAAAGCAATAAAAGCATGCCTTGACAGAAATCCAGAAGCCTTCAAGCCTAAGACAGGGAAAGGAAAGGAGGAAGATTCAGGATTGACATCATAGCAAAGGATGTAATTGCAAATGATCAGGCTGTCTTAAAAACTATTGTGAATGCTATGAGGCAAAAATAATGTGTTCCTCAATATGCAAATGTAAAGGCTGTAAGAATTTTGAGGAAACCCAGAAAGAAAGACATTGATGCACTTGGCAAAGGCAGCTAAAGTAAGGGTACAGCAGCAAACAGCAGCAAAGACTAAACTATCTTCTCCAATTTCAGACTTGCTTACTAGGCCAGCACCAACTTTGAATAGTGGATGAGGAAAATTGGCATTTACAGTCATGACTCAGGAAGTAGCTGAAACCACGTACACTCAATGAATCCCCAACAATAAAAAAAGAAAAGAATCTGGATGATGTTTGATGAGCATCATTAACTTAGCAGGAAAAGAAAAACGTGACCCTTGTACTGTGAATTGCTCTTACACAAAAGACTGACAAATGGAACAGTACCAAAAATTTAATGTGCAGGGACACTTGATTTTCTGGAAGATGGTTTAACAATTACTGTATTTTAATTCAGTTCTTGTTTAAGAGACTTCAAATTATAACAGTGAAATCGAAGAAATTTCAAATGAGGAAATTTGTACATTTTAAATCTTGGTTAAATCTGCCTCTGGCTAAATTGCAGTTTTCTTTCTTGTATTATATAGATTTCATTTGCTTAGGTTTTCAAACAATTAGATGGTCTATCCTTCTGATTCTATTGACAAAGGATATTTATAAATTACTATAATTTATAATGTGTGGTGTCACATGACTTTTTTTTAGTAGTGAAAGTCAAAGCACCAGTGGTCATTATTAACCAGTCATCCTTTGAGTCTAGATTTAGAGTATTCAAACAGAATAGCTAACATAAATAAATTCATAAGAAACATTCAGATGGCATTTTGTGTTTAGAAAAGCACTATCTTTTAAAGAACAATCAAGTTTTAAGGTGGATTCTGGCATAATATCTTGTTGTTAATTTGCGAATGTCAGAAGGGAACCCTCATGCACACTCTTAAATTAAGAAGGTGAGAGGGGAGGTTGGGGAGAGGGAGGGCAGTATAAATGTCTTAACACAATAACTAAGAAAATGTGCTGAAGGCTATGTTAACCAGTTTGATGAAAGTATTTCAGATTGTGTATAGAACCAGCACACTGTCCCCCATAGTTGCATTAATGTACACAGCTAATATTTATTTTTAAAAAAGGAAAAATACATATAAAATATTATAGGGCTCAGTGCCTATGGCTCATTGAGTAAGGTGCCAGCCCCATATACTGAGGGTTGCAGGTTCAAACCCAGCCCCGGCCAAACAGCAACAAAAACATAGCCAGGTATTGTGATGGGCACCTGTAGTCCCAGCTACTCAGAAGGCTGAGGCAAGAGAATTGCCTAAGCCCAAGAGCTAGAGGTTGCTGTGAGTTGTGATGCTATAGCACTTTACCAAGGGCAACAAAGAAAGACTCTATTTCAAACAATAAAAATAAGAGATAGTAAATGATACTCAGAGAATTGACAATATGTTTCTATGATAAGGAATGGCTAACAAAAGCTCCCATTTTCTCTCAAGGAGGTGATATGTATTTGAAATAATAAATGGTCAAAGTGATTACTGGGTGCTATACAAATAAGAGGTGTGTATAAGTAGAAGTAAACTTATCATGTAGTGATTATATAGAACATCACAAAATTATAAAGTATAAAATTTGGTCTAGATAAAGAAAGAATAAGGAAGCTGTAAGAGATGAATTTGGAGAAAGATTTTTTTATCTATGCAAAGAGTTATCTTGTAGACTTTTGAACTAAGAAGTTTCAAATGAATACATAACTCTTACTTGATTTACTAAAATAGGCGTTCCAACAAAGCCTTCAAAATTATAATGGTAAAAATTATTTTTTTTTGCAGTTTTTGGCCGGGGCTGGGTTTGAACCCACCACCTCTGATATATGGGGCCAGCGCCCTACTCCTTTGAGCCACAGGCACCACCCTGGGAAAAATTCTTTTTATTAACAGTAGTCAGGCATGTTATCCATTGTACCATTGGCTTCTATTTATGATGGAAGTTTAATGTAGCATTACTTTTTCTCAGTGATTTGGTAAGCTGAAAGTATGAGAATAATTACTAAAACAATATAAATCATTTTCAGTAATTCTAAAACTTTATAAATTTAGGAGTGTGTTGTAATGGGACTCTTGATTAATAACAATAAAAAAAGCATGTTGGAATTCAGTCATTTGGTTAGGTGCCTTAATCCTCGGTAATTATTAATATATGATTACTGCATTTCCCACAAGGACTTTCTGTATGTAGTGAGTATACATGTTCTTATGAACATGCCAGATGTAGGTGATAGAAACTGATCCAAAAGAGGATTCTGTTATTCATTAAATGGAACTGTTCCTTTTGAAATTTGGATTTCTAAAATTATAGTGCACTGATTTTAAGTATAGATAATGAAAACATTCTTAGCACCTCAATCTAGTATGTTTAATTAAAATTTTTATGAATGTAAATTAGTGTAAGATGATAAAATAATGTCTAGTGAACTTATTTTTCAATGGATCAGAATACGTTTTTGGTCTAGGCCTAAATTTTGTTCATCGTCTACATATTCTGTATTAATTCTAATTGCACATTTGTGGTGTGTATTTCTATACAGTGTGAAGAAAATGTTTGTGAAATTTTGTTTAGAATTGTAGATTATATATGATGGCACTGTTTAACAATGTTTGCTTGTAAAAATTTTGAGGTGGAATCAAATGCTACTAGTTTTCCTGATTTTCAAGAAGCTTTGTAAAATACTAACACATTTCCTTCCTCTGTTGTACTTACTATACATTTTGTATTTAGGCATTTGCATCACATTTCTGAACAAAAGAAATAGCCATATTAATTCAACAATTTTAAAAAGTACTTGAGGAGGGTTGGGTATATAATTTTTTAGCTCTATTTATATCCCAAAGTAGAAAGATTAAATTCATATTTCTTAGAGGCAAAGAATACACATTTCTACACTGTAGAAACAGGACAGCCAATTAATCATTAAAAAAAAAACACATTTATACTATTTTTTTAAAAAAGCAATTTCTTAGTGAAAGGTAGAACAGGGCATTACAAAGGTGAAAAGAACATAAAGTGAGCTCCCAGTTTCAAAATGTGTCAGAGACAGAGAGAAAATACCTCTGCTCCCATGTTCCTCACTGTTGGGGAGGCATGAAGGACTAAAGTCCCTGATCATGCAGAGATGTGTTTCATCTACCACAGAGGAAAGGAAGCATAGGATCAGGCATAATCATATATAATTCAGTGTCATGTAAACTATTTTACTTTATTGAACAGTAGTATTGTATACTTCAAAATAAGGAGGCTAGAATGAAGAGAAGAGGGTTAGTTATGAAGATATATTGGAAACTATAGCCTGACAAAAAGCCTATCAGAAACTTCATAATTTGTGATGCCATTTCAACTTGGAGTATATTACACCAGCAGACTGATGGTGAGATTCTAAAGAGCAAGTTCAGGTGAGGGAATGTGGAAGCAAGTCAGTGCAGACCAGAGCTTCTCAAACGGTATGAAATCTCTTGGAGACCTTGTTAAAAGTGCACTTTGTGATTCAGTAGGTCTGGGTATCTGCATTTCTAATACATTCTCAAGTGATTCTGAGTCTGCTATTCCTTGGACCCCGATGAGGTCTCACTTTCCCTATAGAGAAATCTGGGGGAAAAGCCTGGAAGAGCAGTTTCACCATAGCAAGATCAAGAAAAGGCATTATTTTGCTCTTATTTCTGAGCAGGATTTTAGCTGAAGGAGAAGGAGCAAAGAAACAAAATCAAATTATAAATGTGAGCTATTTTTGCTCAATGAAGAGGAAAGAAACAGTGAAAATAATCCATGAAAAGAATGGAGAGCACAAGGTTACAGAATACTTTTTGAAGGGAAATACATTCTGGGTAGGGAAAGAAGATAGAAAGAAGAAAGTTAGCTAGGTAATTTTGTAGTTAATGATGAGGAAACTTGAGAGAATTTGATCTAGATGGATTTAGGCAACTTGCACGCACACAGATAGATTGTTGCTCTCCCAGAGATGACTAACTAGAAGCAAGAGAGAGTGTTGGAATTGGGGTAAACCAGAGAGGTGCATGTCTCCTCTCCACAAATGCCAGGCATCAGAGATGCATGTTGCATAGATATTACATTATCAAATAAGACTAATATGCATACAAGCAGTGGTTGCTTTTTTTTTTTTTTTTTGAGACAGAGCCTCAAGCTGTCCCCCTGGGTGGAGTGCCATGGCATCACAGCTCACAGCAACCTCCAACTCCTGGGCTCAAGTGAGTCTTCTGCCTCTGCCTCCCAAGTAGCTGGGACCACAGGCACCCACCACAATGTCCAGCTATTTTTTGGTTGCAGCCGTCATTGTTATTTGGCAGGCCCAGGCTGGATTCGAACCCACCACCTTAGGTGTATGTGGCTGGTGCCTTAGCCACTTGAGCCACAGGTGCTGAGCCAGTGGCTGCTTTTTTAAGAAACAATTTTCTTCTATAAAATGGCTGTTTTTTTTTTTATTAAATCATAGCTGTGTACATTAATACTATCATGGGGTACAGAATTCAGTAAAAAATAAATAAATAAATAAAAATAAAATGGCTGTTTTCCAAAGATCTTAAAAGATTAATATGATATCCACAGGAAACTAATTTTATAAAAATATAATTAGCATGCTTTTTTAAAAATCTTTTTCTTAGTTTTAGCAAATATTGCTCTGATTTTGAAATGTAAAAGGTTATTAATGTCATATAATTCTGCAACACTTCAATTTTTCTATTTGAAAAATAGAAAATGTTTTGATATTTGAAATTTGACGTATTTTATATGTCCTTTGATGAGTGGATAATGAAACTCTTATATGGCAAAAGTAGATGATAGAAGAAATGTAGGTATGTCTGCAGCTTACATGAATATGAAATAAAGGCAATATTTATATCAACTATTATTCTACAAGTGTACATCCATGCTGCTCTATTAAAAATACTCTCTCTAGGAGAAGTGTATTATAGATTCAACTGTACTGTCATTAGAACTGTGTCCTCTATAAATAACCAAACAAAGTTCAGTTGAATACTATGTGTATAAATGATGATTTTGTGTCACATTGAAGCTATGCTGTAGGCTTCTGCCTTCAGTCTTGTCATTTATCATCTCAGGGGTGTGATTTGCTCCTCTGATTAAAGACACCATTCACATTGCCATATGTGCACTTCTCTATTGGAGTGGTTTTCATTGGAACACTTTGGAAATCTTAAGTGCACATTGTATTAAATGTATGTTCCATTCCTTTTCTTAGTTTATTTCTGTCATGTTGCTGTCCACAATTAAAAAAGAAAAGGAAAAAACCTCAGAGCTAAAATAATCATGTTCAAAGTCAAACTTGAGGATTCAGCTCAATATTAACTCTCCATGACTGCATGTGTGGCTTTGTCATATTTACATTTATATTGTCATTGATTGTGTTTTTTGTTTCTTAGGATTTTCTGAGAAACATTGCCAGTTGAAGGTAACCACATTTATATTTTCATCTGGAATTATTCACTGTGTGTCATATGAAATATACATTACTTATGAATCCCTTTATTTTAAAGCCCACTCGGCATGCCGTTAAGATGGAAGTTTCCCATGGGAAGAAAGCAGTAAGACAGAAGAATGTGCAACTATCCAGATCAGGTAATTTGGGGGAGGGGGGAAGTGGATACATGCATGGTCTTGCTGTGTGTAGTGACCATAGCTTACTGTAACTTCAATATCCTGGGGTCAAGGGATCTTTCTTCCTTCTTTAATTTCCAACTTAAAATTCTTGTTTTTGTTAGGGAGTGGACAGAGATGAACTATGGAAATACACAATTTTCTAGTTTTTCAAATAATTTATAAAATTCTGACTTTACAGAGTGGAATGCTTTATACTGACAAGTTAGTCTTCTTTTAACTTTAGTTATTTTATCCTATTGTTACACTGATGATATTAAGGCAGTTAAATGTCTGACTAGCAGACCCTGTGTGCATGTGTGTTATCATTAATTTATTAAAAACAGGAAAGAGTGGTGCCTGTGACTCAAAGAAGTAGGGAACTGGCCCCATATACCAGAGGTGGCAAATTCAAACCCAGCCCCAGACAAAAACTGCAAAAGAAAAATAAAAAAAGAAACAAGGAAAATAATAAATTATCCTTCCATGGCTATTTGAAAGACATAGTCTTTTAAAATGGCAGTACTAAATGTTTTAGCTATAGGGTCCTCTCAAACTATTAAAAAAGTATCTTGTGGAAATAACCAATACCTAGAATTAGCTGTATGTTATTACTATGCACTCATACTCTGAAAATGTTTTACTTTATAGGTGACATAGGTGTACAATCATAAATACTATACATTTGTTTCCATGTCCTAAAATTTTATGTAAATGATATGTACACTGTGTATAAGATAAGATGATGACGTTTATGAAGTCATCCTAGAAAAAGCACTGCATACCTCATTGGTATCACTACAGTCACCTTTGAAATAATTCCTTTGGAAAGCTGCGCTCTGTTACCAGTGCCTCATCCAGGCTTCAAAGCAATTTTGGAACTCTTTTTCTGGAATGGCCATCAGCACAGTCATTGTATTATCTTTGATGTCCTTAAATGTTATCAAAATGTCTTCTTTTGAAATGTTCCTTCATCTTTGGGTAAAGAAAAAGGTCACTGGGAGCCAGATTAGGTGTGTAGGGATGGTGTTCCAATACAGTTATTTCTTTACTGACTAAAGACTTCCCACAGATGGTGCTGTGTGACTTGCTGCATTGTCCTGATGCAAGAGCCATGAGTTGGCAAAAAGTTCAGGTCGTTTTCATCTAATGTTTTCATGTAGCCTTTTCAACACTTCCAAATGGTAAACTTCATTAACTTTCCAGTTGTTGAAAGTTCCTAATGAACAATCCCTCTGATATCAAGAAGGTTAGCAATATCATTTTGACTTTTTATTTGAACGAAAGGAATGTTTTGGTTGTGGAGAAGACTGACTTTCACTGTGCACTTTGATGTTTTACTTCAGATCACATTGGTATGCCCATGATTCATCACCAGTGATAACATGGCCCAAAACTTCATCTTGCCTCTCTGTAAGGTCTTGGCAAACTTTGACTCTCCTTTCCTTTTGTTTTCCATTGGTGATCTACTTTGGGAAACATTTTGTCCGAGTATTTTCTTGTCAAGACTTTCTGTTAAGATTTTCCTGACTTTTTTTTATTAGCTCATAACTGTGTACATGACTGCATTATGGGACACGTGCTGATTTTATATACAATTTGGAATGTTTACACTGGTTAACATAACATTCACCTCACTCATTTTTGTTGTTGTTGTTGTTTCTTTTTTTTCAGTTTTTCTCTGGGGCCAGGTTTGAACCTGCCACTTCTGGTATATGGGGCCAGTGCCCTAATCCTTTGAAGCACAGGCACTACTCACTTATTTAATTGTTATGTTTAGACATTTATACTCTACTATTAATAAAATATTAATTAAAATTAATAGTATAAATGTCTCTATAATATTTAATAGTAGTATTAATATTTAACAGTATTAGTATTTAATTAATACTTAATATTTAATAGTATTAATGTTTAACTAATATACTCTAATAGTAAAGTATCAATGTCTCTACAATATTCAATTGTATTACTATTTAATAATAGAGTATAAATATCTAAACACAACAGCTAAATAAATGAAGTGAATTCTATGTTAACTTGTTTGATGTAAATATTCCAAATTGTATATAAAATCAGCACATTGTACCCCATAAATGGAGAAATGTATGCAGTTATGATCTAATAAAATAAATTTTAAAAAGATTTTCCTACTTGTTTCTCTATTAATGTTTACTTGATATGCTATGCTTCTCACAGTCCACTGATGATTTTCATACACAATTCAAGGAATTTTTGCAAGGTTTTCATGCTCATTACTGGGCACCCTTACCTCTCTTCATCAATGATGCTTTTTCTTCCTTCAGAAAACTATTTAATCAATTTGTACACTGCTGGTTTTTTATGGCATTATCCGCATAAACTTGGACTAACACATCCTGACTTCCCTTCCACTCTTGCTAAGTTTAACAAAAAATTTAACATTTATTCATTGCTCTAATTCAAGCTCTAAAAGTCTCATAACAGCACATCAACATGCAGCAATGATAATTAACTCCATTCTGAAAGAAAGTCACATAAACACAGCTATGAGGCACTGATATGCCAAGGTTATGAAACCTTAATGAACTGCTTGTACAGTACTACCAACATAAGCACATGGTTGCGAGTTTGTGAACTTAATTGTCAGACTTCATATGTAATTCTGTGACTTCCTTTTGTTTGCTCAGTATTGTATTTGTAAGATCAATCCATATTGACACAGTCTATTTGGTTTAATTTTTTAAATAATATTCTATCACATAAATGCTACATATCAAACTCTCTGAAAGCTGATATGAGATGAATAAATGTATATATATATGAATGATAGTCCTAATGGCTTTTGTAGTATATAGGTGTATCCACAGATATTTGTTATATTGTTTATTAATATTGAAAAAATTAAAATACAAAACTGAGATTTATATGTTTATTTATTTGATAAAAACATCCATCCTATATGGGGCATGATATTTGATATCCAAAATATTTCCAGAAACATTCACTTATTTCAGGCCCACGTTGTCTTTATTTCACAATATTAACTTGTAATTCATCTTTTGCCATTCACTTGTGTTTCATTGAAATTCATCTTCCATGTAGAATTTAGAGTGATTTACTTCAGTGAAAGTGAAATAATTAATATCTCTTTGAAATACTAATATCCAATCACTATGAAATTTTATATAAGAATTTCTGCTATTCCTTCCCTGTCTGCATTTTCTTCTGGCATTCTTGATCTGCTAGAATGCCTGGCTCACCAATCCCTCTATTGTAGACAAATACAGGTACATATGTTTTTTTCAGGGATTTTTCTCTCTCATTCTGCTTCCAGTCCTGCTCTCATCCTTTCCTGGCTCCTATGCCTTTTAATTTGGCTCATCTAACATTATAAGTATCAGCTCAGATGTGATCTCTGGAAAACTCATTTTTTGATAGTTTTATTTATATTCCTTCTAGCCACAGTGTCAATAATTACTGAGTAAAACAGATAAAGACTGTTCTAGATGTTTTGAAAGATTGTGATTACAATCCAGGAGCAAAGGGGTATAGACATGGCAAAAAACAACTTACAGTTTAGGTAGGAAAATTGCAGTAGAGATGACACTAGAGTACTAAGGCAGCCCTGAGGGAGGAGATGCCTATTTATCTGCGGAAAGAGCCAGAATCAATGAAGGCTTCATTTAGCAGTCTAAGGCCTTAAAAGATGAAAAGAAAATTGTCAGAATAGCAGAGAAAATCTTTTCACATGTAATAGACAGGATGTACACTAATGAAAATGTAAAAAGTAACAGTAAGTTTGTGAATTATTAATAAAACAACATGCACAGCAAGCTGTTAAAAGGTACTATTATGAAGTAGAGAACAATATACAATGTTATTTTATATGTGTGTATCATATATTTAAATTTTGTTTTTCTTCTGACCTTATGTGTGTTTACATTAGGTGGATAAAATATGTGAGTGAATCTGTGATATGTCTGTATTCATTGAACCTGAGGACATCAAGTGCCCTCTGGGTGGTTTTGCAAAGTTTTGAATAATTAGAAGTATTTTTTTTCACAGAAGTAAATATTTGGCTAAAGATTAAGCTTCACTTAAACTCTCAATTTACACAAAAATTAATTTTTTACCCCTTTTTATCAAACACTGTAGGTTTTGTTGAACTGTGGTCCATTTAACTAAATGTATGATCTATCAGCAGAGCAAGCCTTGCCAATGTCATCAGATGAAGAGAAAGAAAGTCATGAAAGAAATAAAAATAAACAGCCACAGGTATGAAAATATTTAAATTTAGATTTCTGATTTGATATTGATTTCTTCTGCAATGCTATTTTGAATGGTATTTGCAATGTAGCACAGTCCAAATAAAATTATCTTTTGGACTAACATTTTAGACTCAATAGGTCACAATTTAATATTTGCTTTAAAATATATTCTTAACTAGTTCAAATATTTCAAAATCCTTAAAACTCAGATAGCTTTTGTCTTTGGAATAGAGGTAAATGATTTCTGTGTTTGGGGCAAAGCAAGTTGGGAGACCAGAAAGATCATTCAGCTGAGCTCTCCTAGAACGACTAGAGAAAAAGAGAACACAGCTATACCTGGCCTGAGGACCTTACCCAGAGTCATAGCTAAGGGAGCATAGTGGTAAGAATGGATACAGAGTATGATCTGGAGGGGTGGAAATCTGATGAATTAGGTAAGTGATTGAGAGTGGCTGGGATCAGCTGGCCACCCACGGAGGCTTGGGACAGGAGGAAGCCTGTCTGGAGTTTTCAGTTGTTGGGGGAAGCTGTGTGTTGAGTGGAAAGCTTTGAAGTGAAGGCAAACTCAAACAGTATACAGCAACCAGATTCAAATGCTGGTTGGAGTAGATGTGCCATAGGTTTGTGGCTGGTGAGGCAGATAATGAGAAGGTCTTGGTGGCCAGAAGTCTGCCATTTTGGCAAGCTCTTAGCAGGAGCCTAAAGCGCTGCTGTCTTAATTCCTTCTGCCAGGATCAAACTCCACTCTCGAGATAGGCTGAGGGACTCCTGCACCCCACGGGAACTAGAGTCAGGGGGCACTGTGAGACCTGCCCATGAAGGATTCTAGTGAGCTTTAAAATCCCAACCCAGCAGGACCTGAATGCTGAGAAAACAATCAGGCCATTGCCCAAGGCAACAATTTGGGAATTAGGACAATAGAGGTTGCTGGCTATGCTTTCTGTCTCCTAAAGAACCCACCTGGTGCCCCAGAAACACCTTGCAACATACTGTCATCAAGAGCAAGGACTTCTGTTTAAAACAAAGGATGTAGTGAAAAGCAAAAAGGAGAAGAAGGAGATAAACAAGAAGAAAAAAACACAAGGAACCAACAGAAAAATTCAGGCAACATGAAAAATAAGAACAGAGGATTTCCCCTAATGAACCATGAGGCAGCTACTGCAGAAGACTACATCTATAAAGAATTAATGGACTTCTCTCCAAGCTGGACAGACCCTCTAAATAAAAATTAAACAAAGATATAAGAGATTTAAATGAGACCCTAGAACAACTGTGCTTGATAGACATATATAGAACACTCCATACAAAAGATAAAAATATATATATATATTCTTCTCATCATCCCATGGAACATTCTCCAAAATTGATCATATCCTAGGACACAAAATAAAACTCAACAGAATCAAAATAACTAAAATTTTACTATGCATCTTCTCAGACCACAACATAGTAAAAGTGGAACTCAACCCCAACAAAAACATTCAACCTCACACAAAGGCATATAAGTTAAACAACCTTATGCTGAATGACAGTTGGATGCTGGAAGAAATAAAAAAGGAAATCATTAACTTCCTTGAGTATAACAACAATAAAGATACAAGTTAAAAAAAACATGTGATATAGCAAAAGCAGTCCTGAGAGGAAGATTTATCACGTTAGAAGCCTATATTCAAAAAACAGAAAGAGAGTGCATCAACAAACTTATAAGCCATCTTATGGGATTGGAAAAAGAAGAACAATTTAGGTCTAAACCCAGCAGAAGAAAATAAATTTCCAAAATTAAATCAGAGATTAATGAAATTAAAAACAAAAGAATCATTCAGAAAATTAATGAAACACAGGGTTGTTTTTTTGAAATAACAAAGAAAATAGATAAACCTTTGGCCAGACTAACCAGAAATAAAAAAGTAAAATCTCTAGTAACATCAATAAGAATAATAAAGGGGAAATAACAACTGATACCACGGAACTACAAGAGATTATCTCTGAATACTACCAGAAACTCTATACCCAGAAATTTGACAATGTGAAGGAAATTGATCAATATTTGGGAACACAATCTCTCCCTAAACTTAGCCCTGATGAAACAGATGTTCTGAACAGACCAATTTCATGCACTGAGATCAAAGAAATAATAAAAAAATCTCCCAACAAAAAAATGCCCTGATCTGAATGGCTTTACACCAGAATTCTATCAATCCTTCAAAGACCAGCTTATTCCTATATTGTAGAAATTATTCCAAAAAATTTAGGAGGAAGGAAGAATCTTCTCCAACACATTCTATGAAGCACACATCACCCTGATACCAAAACCAGGAAAAGACCCAACTAAAAAGGAGAACTTTAGACCAATTTCACTAGTGAATATAGATGCAAAAATTCTCAAAAAAATCCTAGCCAATAATTACAGCTTATCATCAAAAAAGTCATACATAATGATCAAGTAGGTTTCATCCCAGGGATTCAAGGCTGGTTTAATATAAAAAAATCTGTAAATGATATTCTCCATATCAACAGAAGCAAAACAAAGCCCATACAGTCCTCTCAATAGATGCAGGAAAAGCATTTGATAAAATCAAGCCTCCATTTCTAACTAGAACACTGAATAGTTTAGGCATAGGTGGCACATTTCTTAAACTGATTGAAGCTATCTATGAGAAACCCACAGCTAATATTTTACTGAATGGAGTTAAACTGAAAGCTTTTCCTCTTAGAACTGGACCCAGTTATTCTCAGACCACAATGCAGTAAAAGTAGAACTCACCTCTAACAAAAACATTGTTGCCATTACTATTCAACATAGTGCTGGAAGTTCTAGCCAATTCAATTAGGCAAGACTAGAAAATAAAGGGCACCCAAATGGGAGCAGAGGAAGTCAAACTCTTCCTCTTTTCTTATGATATGATCTTATACTTAGAGAACCCAAAAGACTCAACCACCAGACTCTTGGAAATCATCAAAAAATATAGTAATATTTATAAAATATTATAAAATCAATGTCCACAAGTCAGTAGTATAAAATCAATGTCCACAAGTCAATTGCTTTTGTATGTGCCAAAAATAGCCAAGATGAGAGGCTAAATAAGGACACAGATCCCTTCCCCATAGCCCCAAAGAAAAGGAAATACTTAGGAATATACCTAATAAAAGAGGTAAAGGACCTCTATAAAGAAAATTATGAAACCCAAGAAAAAAATAGCAGAGGACTTTAACAAATGAAAGAATATACCATGCTCATGGCTGGGAAGAATCAACATTGTTAAAATGTCCATACTTCCCAGAAAAATCTGCCAATTCAATACCATCCCTATTAATATACCAACATCTTACTTTCAAGACTTGGAAAAAATGATTCTGCATTTTGTACTGAACCAGAAAAAAAACCATATAGCTAAGGCAATTCTTAGTAATTAAAACAAAGCCAGGGGTATTACCATACCAGATTTTAGGCTGTACTACAAGGCCATAGTGGTCAAGACAGCATGGTAATGGCACAAAAACAGAGACATAGACATTTGGAATCAAATAGAAAATCAGGAAAACAAACCAACAACTTATAACAGCTAAACTTCAGTAAGCCAAACAAGAACATCCACTGGGGGAAAGACTCCCTATTCAATAAATAGTGCTGAGAGAATTGATATTCACATGTAAAAGACTAAAAGTGGACCTGCACCTTTCTCCACTCACAAAAATTGATTCAAGATGGATAAAGGACTTACCTTTAAGTCACGAAATGATAAAAATCCTCAAAGAAAGCATAGGAAAAACACTGGAAGATATTGGCCTGGGGAAAGACTTTATGAAGAAGATTGCCATGGGAATAGAAACAACAGCAATAATAAACAAATGGGATTTAATTAACTAAATGGGATTAAATTAAACTTCTGTATAGCTAAGGAGACAAGAACCAAAGGAAATAGACAACTTACCCAATGGGAAAAGATATTTCCATATTTTGAATCAGACAAATGCTTAGTAACTAGGACCTATACAGAACTTAAATTAATCCACCAAAAAAAACACCAATAATCCCATACATCAATGGAGAAGAGAGATGAACAGAACCTTTTCTGAAGGAGACAGACGAATGGCTAGCAAACATATGCGAAAATGCTCATCATCTCTAATTATTAGAGAAATGCAAATTAAAACCACCCTGAGATATCATCTAACCCCAGTGAGAATGGGAGTATAATCTCAAAACTGCAGATGCTGGTGCGGATGTGGAGAGAATGAAACACTTTTACATTGCTGGTGGGACTGCAAACCAATACAACCTGTTTGGAAGGAAATATGGACAAACCTCCAAGAACTCAAACCAGTCCTTCCATTTGATCCTGTAATCCCATTACTGGGCATCTATCCAGAAGGAAAAAAAAAAACTTTTATTATAAAGACAGTTGTAATAGATTGTTTATCACAGCTCAAATTACAATCACTAAAATGTGGAAACAGCCTAAATGCTCCTCAACCAAGGAATGGATTGGCAAGCTGTGGTATATTTATACAATGGAATACTATTCAGCCATTTAAAAAATGGAGATTTTGCAGCATTTCTATTAAGTTTGATGGAGGTGGAACGCATTATTCCTTGGGAGGTATCACAGGAATGGAGAAGCATGAATCCTATGTATTCAACTTCATATGAGAATAATTAATGACATGGTGGGGGCATGGGGGAAGATAAGAGCAGACAGAGATAGAAGGAGGGAGGGGTGAGGGAAAGGAGAAGAAAAAAAAAGTATCTAAAGAATGAAAACACGAATACAGCATGTACTCACTATTAAATTGGAATTAAATTGATGAGCACACATGTGAAGCAAAACTGAGTAGAAATGAAGCAGGGGTGATGGGGGAAGATGGGATGGCAAAAACCTAACAGGTAGAGTGAACACTCTCTGGGTGAAAGACATACTTCTAACCATGACTGAAACATTATAAAAGCAATCCATGTAATCAAACTATTTGTACCCCCATAATACTTTGAGATAAATAAGTATGTAAATAAATAAATAAATAAAAAGATAGAAGATGGCATCTTTTTTGTCTCTTTTTATTTCTCAATTTCTGACCATCAAATGGGGTGAAAATTCATTAGATACCAAGAAGAAAAGGGAATGACAAAGTTAATATGGCCCTTTTTAAAATTTGAAAAATTCTGTTTGACTCACTCAAAAAGAAATACAGCAGATTCTCCAAACATTTTTAATGACAGTTATAATTATATCTCACAATTATGTGATATTACTTCAATATAATACTAAAATTAAAGTAATAATGAAATATTTTGCTTGCTCTAATCATAACAAAGTAAAGTGATAAAATAAATGAAAACAAAAAATTCCTTTTATAGACTAAAGTAGTAACAATTATCTGTCATATTAAACTTTTCATCAAGGTTAAAAAACAAAGGAAGAAGTGTGAAGGTAATGACATAGAAGTATCTAAATCCCTCTGTGATTCTATGACTGATGACATTGATGATGATGGATTAATTCAAGAAACAAAGGCTAGAGAAACCTACAATCAGCAGTTTTCTGGGAAGGAGAATAAAGAGTGGGACAGGTGAGCCTGTAGAGGTGTTTGACAGTGTATAATTATTACTATACTATAAAACTAATTCTAATCTGGGCTAACATTCACAATTAACAAGTTATATACTTTACCTAGGGCTTTTCAGCCTTTGCCTGATATTAGAAAAATGCAAATTTACAAACAATGAGATATCATTGTTTCCAGTCATGCTGATATATATATTTTTTTAACAAAAACAGTGCTGAGAAATGTGAAGAAAGGTTATTGTCATGCACTATTTGTTGATAAAACCAGTAAATCCTTTTAACAGGTAATTTAGCAATGGGCACCAAATTTCAAATATGTCATTCATTTACTCTGAGATGTTCAATTCTGTGGCTAGATCCTACAGGAAAATATGACCCATGTAAACACACAGACATGTTAAGAACATTTGTTATCTATGATATAAACATAAAATAAACAAATATGTATGTATCTAATATATATAGCATATGTTAAGATACATAGTATTAATATATGTATGTTAAGGATATTAATATAACTATGTTATCTATATATATCTGTTACAGAAGTTTATTATAACATTGTCATATCAAAAGTTGGAGATAGTCTAAATACATTTCAGCAAGGAAATACTTAAACTACTATACCCATAAAATAATGTTGTATACAACGATTTTCTGAAATGAGGTGAATCTCTAGTGTATTGATCATTCCCATTTAAAGTATGCTTACCGTATTTAGTTTAGTGATACATCTAACCAAATTTTGATAGAACTGCTTAAATATCTGCTGAGTTACAAAAGGCAGTTACATGTTGTATTGGCATTCTAGCTTATAACCAAGAAAGTTGGAGGTTATTATAGTTTTGGTTTTGTTCTCAATACATGAATGCTCAACTATTGGATCCTCAAATTAGTCTGAACATCAGCAAGTGATTGCACATGGGCACTCATTTGCCATAAATACATTTCAATATGATGTAAAAATGATTACATCAAAGGAAGTTTAATCTAATGAAACTGAATTTGGCCAACTTTTCCTATAAAAATCCAGATAGTAGGGCGTTTCATTGTCAGCACAGAAAAGGTGACCTGTGAAGAAAAGTGATACAAATACTGGAAAAATCTAGTCTTAGAGTACTCAGTCCAGAACAATGTCACAAGTTCAAACCTCTTATTCATATGATGTCCCAAAGGACTTTATTGACTTTACATCTTTGGATGATGAAGGAGACACTGAAAACATACATTCATGATTTGAGGAGAAGGCCGATTTGGAGAATAAGCTTCTTGGGAAGAATGGAACAGGAGGACCTTTTCAGAGCAAAACTCCTTTGAGAAAATCTAATCTTCAGCAAGCTATTGTCAAATCTTTGAGACCAGTTAAGAACACTTATTACAAAGAGGCAGAAAAAGAAAAAAAAAATTTTATTGAATGGTAACTATGTACATTAATGCACTTCTGGGGTACAGTGTGGGGTTTTCACATGCAATCCGAAATACTTCCATCAAACTGATCAACACAGCCTTCATGTCATTTTCTCAGTTATTGTTTTAAAACATTTACATTCTACTCTTAGAAAGATTCACTTGTACC
>NW_003852514.1:6592509-6605721 GCF_000181295.1 Otolemur garnettii | reverse complement strand
ATAAAAGGTATAAATTAGTTTCATAATAGGGGTGTGTACATTGGATACTTTTTCCTCCATTCTTGTGATACTTTGCTCAGAGGAACATTCTCCAGCTCCATCCAGAAAAAGAAAATTTTGTGGGACAATCAATTTCATCAAATACTTGTTCTTCCTTGGAAGTTGAGGGACCTGTATCAAGAAAAACTCCAGCCCAACCACAGAGAAGATCTATTAGACTCTCTGCTCAGAGAGATTTGGAACAGAAAGGAACAGATCATGAGAAAATGAAAGCCAAGAGATGTGCCACTCCTGTGGTCTTAGACGAAATTCCACCCCCTGAAAAAATGAAAGTTTCTAACAAGAAAAAGAAGCCAGAGGAAGAAGATAGTGCTCATCAAGATACTTCTGAAAAGAATGAGTCTTCCCCAGAGAAAGAAAAGGGCAGACGTACTGTGCCCTTTATACTACCCGTAAGGCAGAAGATTCTGAAAAGTACTGAGGAACAAGACTTGGAGAAGAGAATGAAGATGCAGCAGGTGGTGATGGAGAAGCAGAGAAAGAATGAAGAATTCAAGAAATTTGCTCTTGCAGGAGCAGGGCAACCTGTGAAGAAATCAGTGAGCCAGGTAACCAAATCAATTGACTTCCACTTCCACACAGATGAGCGCATTAAGCAACATCCTAAGAACCAAGAGGAGTATAAGGAAGTGGACTTTACTTCTGAACTTCAAAAGCATCCTTCATCTCCTGCCCAAGTGACTAAGGGATGTACCATTTTTAAGCCTTTCAACTTGTCCCAGGGAAAGAAAAGAGCATTTGATGAAGCAGCTTCTACATATCTGCCCCTTGCGCAGCAGGTTGAAGCCTTCCATAAACAAACCCCTAACAGATATCATTTGAGAAGCAAGAAGGGTGATATTAGTCTGTTACCTTCCAAATCTTCTGTGGCCCAGATCTCCAGAGATCCACAGACTCCTGTACTGCAAACCAAACAGCACACAAGGCCTGTGACCTACAAAAGTGCTGCAGATCAGGAGGCTGAGGAGCTTGAGAAACTGCAACAATACAAATTCAAAGCACGTGAACTTGATCCCAGAATTCTTAAAGGTGGGCATATCTTAACCAAGAAACCACCCATGAAACCACCCACTCAGCCTATTGGCTTTGATTTAGAAATTGAGAAAAGAATCTAAGAGCAAGAGTCAAAGAAGAAATCAGATGATAAACACTTTGAATTTCATTCCAGACCTTGCCCTACTAAGATTTTGGAAGATGTTGTGGGTGTTCCTGAAAAGAAGGTACTTCCAATCACTGTCCCCAAGTCACCAGCTTTTGCACTGAAGAACAGAATTCGGATACCCACCAAAGGAGATGAGGAAGAAGATGAACCAGTAGTGGTAAGAGCTTAACCTGTGCCACATTATGGGGTGCCTTTTAAGCCCCAAATCCCAGAGGCAAGAACTGTGGAGTTATGCCCTTTCTCCTTTGATTCTCAGGACAAAGAACATCAGTTAAAGAAAGAGATGAAAATAAGAGAACTGCAGAAAGAGGAGGTACCCGTGTTCAAGGCACTTCCCTTGCCTCATTTTGACACTATTAACCTGCCAGAGAAGAAGGTAAAGAATGTGACCCAGGTTGAGCCTTTCTGCTTGGAGACTGACAAAAGAGGTGCTCTGAAGGCGCAGATTTGAAAGAACCAGCTGGAGGAAGAACTGAAACAACAGAAGGAAGCAGCTTGTTTCAAGGCTCGTCCAAACACCGTCATCTCCCAGGAGCCCTTTGTTCCCAAGAAAGAAAAAAAAACAGTTACTGAAGGCCTTTCTGGTTCTCTAGTTCAGGAACCTTTTCAGCTAGCTACTGAGAAGAGAGCCAAGGAGCAGCAGGAGTTAGAGTAGAGAATGGTTGAGATTGAAGCCCAGAGAGGCCAGCAGTTGGAGGAAGCCAGGCAACAGGAGGAAGAACGGCAGAAGGAAGAGCTAGCCAGGCTACAGAAAGAACTGGTGCATAAGGCAAATCCAATATGCAAGTACCAGGGTGTGGAGGTAAACTCAAGTGACCAGCCTTTGACTGTGCCTGTATTTCCCAAGTTCTCTACCCAATTCCACTGCTAAACTCAGCTGTGAGCTGCAGACAGCACCTGGCAACAGACCTGCTCCTGCATCCAACTAGAACCCATCTTTGTCACTGGGAATGGAGACCACCCATTTCTTCAGACTTTTACCTACCGGTGCGTGAGACAGCATACTTGACAACCAATGACTCCAGTTTTATTGCCAATTGTTTTCTTACATTATTGAGGCACGATTATCCTCCGTGTAGTTATTTCCTTTTAGCCTTCAGTTGGCATTTAATATGACTCTTAACTATGACTAGAATTTAAAGTCTTGATGTCAACACAGTGTAATCTCTCTTGCTTCTTACCCCTTTCCTTTTGTAAAATTTTAATAGAAAATAGAGATAGTTTAATCCTGAGATAGGGATTAAGTCATGGTTTAAATGAGGAATAATCAATAAAAAAAATTTTTTTTTAAAAATCCAGATAGTAAATATGTTTTGGACTTTGTGGACCACATGGTTTTTGTTATACTCAAAAATCTGTCATAGAAAATGAGGGAACTGGCATGTCTGTGATCCAATAAAACTTTGCTTCCAAAAACAGGCAGTGGGCTGAGCCTGGCTCACATGTGCTAATTTAGTGACTCTTGTGGTAAAACCCAGTACTGCTAATGCAGCAAGTCTTCTTTTAAAAGATTAAGTATTTCAGTATGAACCACATCACATTATTCAACAGATCTCATGTTATATTCTTTACAAAATAAGATTTTTTGCAATTTTTTTATTTTTCCCTCCTTTATTTCCATTATGGAATTCAATATTTTAACATAAATAATTGTATAATGAATGAGTATAAAATGTCCTAAATTGGGACGATTTTTATCAAGCAGTACATACTTCCCTTGAAATTTTAGTCATCCTTTGGTCTTTATTTATATACATGAGCAAAATGATAATCAGCTGTTTTCTTTTCCAGTTTCTTTTTTTTTAAATTCAGGTAAATGTGAAGGTATAAATAACTAGGTTACAATGTTTGCATTAGTTAGGTAGAGTACCTCTTGTTGTTGTGTTCGGACCCAAGAGGTGTGCCATGTGTGTGCCATGTACCCTTAAGTTGTGCCTATTAAGTGGGAGCACACCAATCTCCCTCCCACCTTCTCCTTTCCCTTCCCTTATTCCCCTTTCTCCCAACTTGAATTGAAATGCGATTTTCTCTTATGTGGACATGTATTAGATTACCTACTGGCTTTATATTACTATTGAGTATGTTGGATATTTGTATTTCAATATTTCTGATGCTTTTCTAAGGAAGGCGTTTCACCTCCATCCAGGTTAATACAAAAGATGTAAACTCTCCTTTTTTAAAATGACAGAGGAGCATTCCATGGTGTACACATACTACAGTTTCTTGATTCATTCCTGGGTTGATGGGCATTCAGGTTGTTTCCACATCTTGGCAAATGTAAATTGAGCTGCAATAAACAATCTAGAGTAAATGTCTTTATTACAAAATTATTTTTTTTCTTTTGGGTAGTTAGATCCCTAGTAATGGGATTGGAGGATCAAATAAAAGTTCCAATTTGAGTTCTTTGAGGATTTTCCATACTTCTTTCCAAAGAGGCTATGTTAGTTTTCAGTCCCTGCAAGGGTGTAAAAGTGTTCCCCATTCTCCACATTTGCACCAGCATCAGCAACTTTGGGACTTTGCGATGTGGGCTATTCTCACTGGGGTTGGATGATATCTCAGGGTGGTTTTGATTTTCATTTCTCTGATGATCAGGGAAGATGAGTATTTTTCATATGTTTGATAGCCACTCATCTTCTTCCTCAGAGAAAGTTCTGTTCATATCACTTGCCCAGTGATAGATATGATTGTTTGCTCTATTGATGTTGATTTAATTTGAGTTCTCTGTAGATTCTAATTATCAATCTTTTGTCAGATTTGTAACATGTAAATATCTTTTCCCACTCTGAAGGTTGTGTATTTTCTTTACTTGTTGTGTCCTTAACTGTACAGAAGATTTTCAGCTTAATTAAGTCCCATTTGTTTATTTTACTTGTGATTGCTACTGAAGTCTTTGTCATAAAATCTTTCCCAAGTCCAACATCATCAATAACTTTTCCCACACTTTCTTTCAAGATTTTTATCATTTCAGGTCTTAAATTTAAATCTTTTATCCATCTTAAGTCAATTTTTTAAGGGGTGAAAAGTGTTGGTTGGGTTTCAGTCTACTACAAGAAACTATGTCTAGAAATTTGACAATGTAGAGGAAATGGACCAACAGCTGCAATCACACCACCTTCCTAGACTTAACCAGGAAGAAATAGATCTCCTGAAAAGACCAATATCAAGCTCTGAGATTGCATAAACAATAAAAAAGCTTTTAACAACAACAACAAAAGCCCAGGACCAGATGGCTTCACATCAAAATTCTATCACACCTTCAAAGATGAGCTTGTACCTATACTGCAGATACTATTTCAAAACATTGACAAGGCAGGAGCCTTCCCAAACACATTCTATAAAGCAAATATCACTTTGGTTTTGATTCCAAAACCAGGAAAGGACTTAACAAAGGAAAACTTCAGACCAATTTAACTAGTGAATATAGATGCATAAATACTCAACAAAATCTTAGATAATAGATTACAGGTTCCATATGCCAGAGGTGGTGGGTTCAAACCCATCCCTGGCCAAAAAGTGCAAAAAAAAAAAAAAAAAAAAGAAAGAAAGAAAAAGAACAAGAAATCTCTTTCGGCAGCACCTGCAGCTCAGAAGTAGGGCACTGGCCCCATATACCAACAGTGGCAGGTTCAAACCTGGCTCCAGCCAAACTGCAACAAAAAAATTGTCGAGCGTTGTGGTGAGTGCCTGTAGTCCCAGCTACTTGGGAGGCTGAAGCAAGAGAATCACCTAAGCCCAAGAGATGGAAGTTGCTATGAGCAGTGTAAAGCTGTCACGGCACTCTACCAAGGGCGAGAAGGTGAGACTCTCAAAAAATAATAATAATAATAATACATCACAATGAAGTAGACCTCATCCAAGGGATGTAAGGTTCTTTTAACATATGTAAATCCATAAATGTAATACATCCTATCCATAAAAACAAAGTCTATATGATCCTCTCAATAGAGGCAGAAAAAGTGTTTTATAAAATTCAGCATATTTTACTAACAATAACACTTAAGAGAATAGGTTTAGTTGGTATATTTTTTAAGATGATTGAAGACATCTATGACAAACCCACAGTTAACATCATGCTGAATGGTGTAAAACTAAAAGCTTTTCCAATGAGAACTGGAACCAGACATGGATGTATACTATCACCACTATTATTCAACATAGTTCTAAAAGTTCTAGCCAATACAATCAGGCAAGAGAATGATGCACAGAGCATCAAAATGGGTGCAGAGGAAGTCAAACTCTCCCTCTTTGCTGATGATATAGTCTTATACTTATAAAACCCCAAAGACTCAACCACAAACTCCTGGAAGTTATCAAGAAATACAGTAATGTCTCAGGGTATAAAATCAATTTCCAAAGATCAGTAGACTTGTATATGCCAATAACAACTAAGCTGTTTAGCTTCTCTTGATTTGAGAAGCAAATCAAGGAAATAATTCCCTTCAGAGTATCTTCAAAGAAAATGAAATACTTAAGAACATACCTAAAAAAAGAGGTGAAAGATCTTTTTACAAAGAATTATGAAACCCTAGGAAAAGAAATTGTAGAAAACACTAACAAATTGCAGAAAATACCATGCTCTTGGCTGGGAAGAATCAACATTGTCAAAATGTCTATTCTACCAAAAGCAATCTACAAATTTGATGCAATGGAAATTTAAATACCAACATCATATTTTGAAGAATTGGAGAAAAGAGTACTTCATTTTTTTATGGAACAAGAAAAAAAAGTATAGCTAAGGCTATTCTTAGTAATAAAAGCAAAGCAGGCATCACCCTACCAGACTTTGGGCTATATTACAAGTCCACTGTAATCAAAACAGCATGATATTGGCACACAAATAGAGACATAGACATATGGAACAGAATTGAAAACCAAGAGATCAAACCAATCTCCTCTTGCCATCTGATCTTTGATAAACCGAACAAAAATATACAGTGGGGAAAAGAATCAATATTCAACAAATGGTGCTGGGAGAACTGGATAACCACATGAAAAGACTGAAACTTGATCGACCCATTTCACCCCTTATAAAAATTGGCTCAAGATGGATAAGAGACTTCAATCTAAGACATGAAATGATAAAAATCTTAGAAGAAAGTGTGTGGAGAAACTTGATGATGTTGGACTGGGGAAAGATTTTAGGACAAAGACTTCAGAGCCCATCATAGCAACAACAAAAATTAACAAATGGACTTAATTAAGCTGAAAAGCTTCTGCATCTCTAAGGACACAACAAGGAAAGCAAAAAGATAATTTTCAGGATGGTAAAAGATATTTTCCAGGCTATGAACCTGACAAAGTGTTGATAACTAGAATCTATAAAGAACTCAAATTAATCAACAGTGAAAGAGTAAATAATCCCATCTACCTCTGGGCAAGAGGTATGAATAGAACCTTCTCTGACAAAGACAGACAAATGGCTAAGAAACATTTGAAAACTGCTCATCTTCCCTGATCATCAGAGAAATGTAAATCATAACTACCCTGAGATACCACCTAAACCCAATGCAAATACCCCACATCACAAAGTCTCAAAGCTGCAGATGCTGGCATGGATATGGAGAGAAGGGAACATTTTCACACTGCTGGTGAGACTGAAAACCAATACAACCTTTTTGGAAGGAAGTATGGAGAATCCTCAAAGAACTGAAACTAGCCCTCCCATTTGATCCTGCATTCCCACTAAGAGGCATCTACCCGGACGGAAAAAAAAAATCATTTTATTGTAAGGGCATTTGCACTAGACATTTGCAGATCAATTTACAAATGCCAAACCATGGAAACAACCTAAATGCCCACCAACCCAGGAATGGATTAACAAGCTGTAGTATATGTATACCATGAAATACTATTGTGCCATTAAAAAAGATGGAGACTTTACATCTTTTTTATTAACCTGTACAGAAGTGGAACACATTCCTCTTCATAAAGCATCACAAGAATGGAGAAGGAAGAATGCAATGTACTCAATTCTAATATGAAGAATGTAGATAGTCTAATAGAAGGTTGAGGGTAGGGAAATGAGGGATGGGGAGAGGGGAGGATGGAGTTGGCTAAGGGGTCACGGTGTATGGTACACCTTTTGGGGGTGGGACACAATTACAAGGCGGAGTTTACCTAATAACTGCAATCAGTGTAACCTAATCTTTTGTACCCTTAATAAATATCAAACAATAAAAATAAATAAATAAAATAAAATAAAGAAAGAAAAAATAAAATTGAAGAAAGAACAAGGTGCTTTCATAGGATTGCTCAATGTTAACCCCATGAAGCCCAAGGATGGCTCAGAGAAGGTGTGATTAGCTATCGATCATCCCCAGAAGCTCTCAATTATGGGTGAAGCTCTTAATCTGGTGACCTATAAATCAAAAAAGAAAAATGGAGAACCTCATGCACAGACTGTTAATTTGTGAAATTCTGAATACTTGAGTATCACATCCAGGCTCAGTATTGGAAACTCAGTGCACAGCAAGCCGACCTGCATTCCACCTTCTCCAGAGGATGAATTCCAAAGAATTTTGCCTGCAAAGACACTAGCCATGAAGAACGGCTATGTCAGGATGGTTTTTACCACTGATGAGTTTCTTCTGCTTCCTATGGGGCCTCAGTCACAACAGCTGTTGTGCCTATGAAGATGATTCAAACCACTCTGAGCAGTCTGGTTGTCAAGGGTGCAGACTTGCTCATTCAGGAAACAAAACAAATACTCAGAATGCCCCCCAGAAGAGCTTATCTTGTTCTGGAGTTCAAGGAAGTGATGGATCTGCCACTGAGTGGAGCCAGAAACCTGAAACATTTAGTCAAGGTCATGGCTTCAGGGATCATGGGAAGCCCCAAACTTGCCTTCCAGTCTATATCAGCATTGGCCCTCTTAAAACAACAGAAGCAGCAGATGTTGGAGATAAAAGAAAGGAAATCAGAATCATTTTGGAGACGATTTCTCCAAGGCTCAAGTGAAGTCAAGAGCCTGGCTCTGCCACCTTCATCTTAACAGCCCACACTGCCCAATCTGCACAGATGGGGACTGAGTTCCCCAAGCTGGAAGGCAGCCCGACCATGTGGATGCCCATGCTTGGGTGTGGAATCTCAGAAGGAGATGACGTTCTCTTTTCTGATGAGTCAAAACCACCAAGACCAGAACAGAGTGCTTTAGCAGAAATGAAAAACTTGTCTGCTATCACCAAATTAAGAGCAAAGGCCAGGTTCTTACACAAACACATCCAAACAACATCAAAATGATACAAAAGGATTCCTAGGATGTCCTGGAAGTGATGAAATATGTACAAAAGATCACCAGGTTTTCTTCCCAAGCTGAGGGTGAATTGGAGCCTGCGTGAAGAAAAGGGGAGAGCAGCTTGTCAGCCTGGAATCTGAGAAAATTCAGGAAATTCTAAAAATAAAGTCAAAACACACAGGTGTCCTGAAAGAGGCTGAGGCCGAGCTGTGGAAATGCTATTGTGAGGCACTGGTGAAAAAAGAACAAATGGAAGAAAAGATGAGAAACATCAGAGAAGTGAAGTGTCTGGTCGTGACATGCAAGATGGGCACCTACACCCATCTCAAGGTGCTGGAGACCTGCGTCAGCGAGCAGTACGACCTTCACTGGCTCAATGGCATGAAAACGTTTTTCAAGTGTTCCTGTGGGAAGAGAAGTATCTCCCTGGACAGACTCCCAAACAAGCACTGCAGTAATCGTGGGCCTCTAGAAAAGGGAACGGGAGGGAATGCTAAAGGAAAACTCTGGTCCAAAAATCAGAGGAGAAATTTTGTTACCAAGAGGAGAAGAACATGCCAAATTTCTAAATAGCCTCAAATAACCCTAATGTCATTTTGCCACAGTATTCTTTGTGTGGCTCTGGAAAGACTGAGGATGGGCTCTGGATTGCCTTTGTTTCTGACTGACACCAGCGAAATCCCGTGCAGGTTAAGCCCATAAGCCTTGTCTGCTTATTTCCTCAGTTGTGTGGGCTTGACACCAAATTTAACATTGATGTTTAATGGAAAACCAGAATATTGTCTTCCCTATTCTCATTACAGTATTGTGGCAACATTACTGCTTTCATAGAAATTTTTTGCCCCAAACTGGAAGGTAAACCAAGAGGTGTATTTCTGTATCTCTAGATTATATAGTCCTTTATCTCAATGAAGTTCTAGTGTTACATGGACATAAAAAAATCATATATAGTATAATAACATTAGCAATAGAATCACTGTGATTTTACAAGATACTCTAAAATATCACAGGTATAACCTTTATAGCTTAGATTTTGAGGACAAGGGAGGATTTTGATTATGTGCAATAAAAAAAGAAACTATTGACAGTTTATCCCAGGTGATACTTTTTTGTATTATAAATTTATAAAATATGAAAACCATGTTTCTTTGTACCAACAGTGTCATGGATGTGTATTGTGTGCTCAATAAGTATTTGATGAATGCATGAATAAACAGTTGAATAGATAAATTAGTGCTGCTGATGAATTTTCTTTAGAAAAATAAGTTTTGGGGCAGCACCTGTGGCTGAAAAGGGTAGGGCGCTGGCCCCATATACTGGAGGTGGGGGGATCAAACCCAGCCCTGGCCAAAAGCTGCAAAAATAATAATAATAATAATAATAATAATAAGTTTTGAACTTGTTGAAAGTAGGTTTCCCTAATTACCTAGATGTAATGATGTAAAGGCTTTTGGTTTTTAAAAAATATGTAAGATTTAGAAATTTTATATTTATAATTATAGCCATAAATAGAATGATTATATGGCTTTATCTACCATTCTATCACTTAAGAGCAGTGGAAAATAAATTTGATTTTCACAACAGGTTATGAAGCTCGTGTTTTGTAGCCAGAATTCTGGGGTTTGAATGTGGGGTTTCCACTGACCAGCTATATGTGCTTGGGCAAATTACTTGGTGTTTGGAGCCTAGTCTCCTCCTTTACAAAATGTACAGGATGATAACATCTCTAAACTGGCAGCTATATCACAGAGCTCTTGCCAGAATTCACATTAATTAATAAATACATGTATAGTGCATTAAATACTACATAGTAATTACATATTAAGTTGTGAAAATACTGATGAAGAACATTATTATTGTTATTGTTATTGTTATTTTGCAGTTTTTGGCTGGGTTTGAACCTGCCACCTCTGGCAAATGGGGCTGGCACTCTACTCCTTTGAGCCACAGGCACTGCCCTATTATTCTTTTTTTAAGACAGAGTCTCACTTTGTCACCCTTGGTAGAATGCTATGGTATCACAGCTCACAGCAACCTCAAACTATTGGGCTTAAGGGAATCTCTTTCCTCAGTCTCCCAAGTAGCTGGAACTACAGGCCCCTACCACAATGCCTGGCTATTTTTAGTGATGGTGTCTTGCTCTTGCTCAAGCTAGTCTAGAACTCATGAGCTCAGGCAGTTGACTGCCTCTGCCTCCCAGAATGGTGGGATTACAGGTGTGAGCCACTGATTCTGGCCTTGAATTTAACGTTATTAACATTATTAAAAACATTTAACATTATTTAAAAAAGGATTTTCCTCATATAAGCATGTTAGAAAGATAATGCAAATAAATCTTAGTGCCTGTGAATGACCATATTTATTAAAAAGGAGAATGACAAAAACCTGGTATACTTCTTTCTATCAAATAATGCAAAAAGTATGTTTTTCCCTTCACTCTTTCAGCAAGTTTGATCTAAATGTAATTCTTTATTATGATGTTATGTAGTATGTTTTCTTCATCTCTTTTTTTTAATTTATTTTTTATTAGATCATAATTGTGTACATTAATTCTATCATAGGATACAGTGTGTTGCTTCTATATGCAGTTTGGAAAACTCTCATCCAACTATTACCATTTATACTTCGATCCCTCTTGTAGAAAATTATTGATTTTACATTATGTATTTAAAACCCTAAAATCTCTATAAGTAGGAGAAATAAATGACAAATGCAGATATTTTATTAAACAGCAATAGTTTTAGATATTTTGTATATTTCCTATTTGCTGAAAGACATTATTTGTGTTTTTTAGGCCTGCAAAGAGGACATCTAAGAAAAAGAACAAGGTATTATTAAAAATGTCATCAAACATGTTATTATTTGAAAATATAAAGGTAAATTAAAAAATAGAGTCTTTTGTTGTAAAGCCATTTTCTTTAAAAACTGATTAAGGAACCATAGCCGTAGGTAAAGTTGTCTTTCTTTTAGCACACATCAGTACTTTTAAGAAATATCTGTGGTTTTGCTCATATAAAAAACTGGATAATTACCACTTCTGTACATTTAGACCATGCTGTAAATATGTGGACATTTTGAAGCACTTTTCTTTATTTTATAGGTGAAAAAACAAATACACACTATGGATGACCATGATGACTTAACCTGGTCATCTGAGGGAGCCTCAGAGGATTATGAGTCACCTTCAGTTAGTTATAATAATTTGACATTTCTCACAAAACAACATGGAAAGCACTGTAAAGGTAGGACCATTGCATGAGTGTAAGACCTTTTCATGTGTCCTGCAGTAGTGTATGCATTGATTAGCGTTGCACCATAGAGCACAGATGTGTTATAGTGACATTAATCTCAGAAATGTGCTTTATGTTCATATAGAATGAGAACTAGAATATATTGTGAACTTTCAAAGAGCTCCGAGAATCCCACTGTACTTCTCTCAGTGTGAATGGCACTCCTGCTCTATTGCTGACCCTACTTCTCTCTTATGCTTTCCCAAGGTCAGGTTGCCATTATCTCCCACTTGGAATGCTACAGTAACCTTAGAACTGCTTTCCTCATGGCCCCATCTCCTGAGGCCATGCTCTACTCTGCAACCATAATATATATAGTCAAGTCTCTGTGAGCTGACCACCCAAGGGACTATGACAAACTGGGCAACACATGGAGATGGTCAACATAAGGAACTAGGCCTACTGTACAGATACGTACATGTGGTGCATTTCTGGTCTATGAAAATTAGGTCAATTTGAGGTGATTAGTGCAGGGAGGTGGTCAACTATGGTAGTCATCTCCTATACAACTACTGTACTTTTAAAAATGTAGATCCAATCATGTTAAAAGTCCCTGTTGAAAATACAGCTACCACTTCTCATTATTATAGGGTTAGAGATCTCAACTCTAGCTTTATCCTGCATTGTGTCTGGCTGTTCTTTCTCTGTGTGTCTCAGCCACTGTCTTAGGTGTTTGTTCCTGCATTCAGTGACTTCAGTGAGGCGTAACTGGTATATGATCAACTGTGCACCTTTCAAATGTACAAGTCATAAGTTTTGAAATATGTATGCATGAGTGAAACCATCGCCATAATAAGAAAGTTAACATATTCATCACCCACAGCAGTCTCCTCATGGCCTTTTACATTCCCTTATTTTTAAACCTGCCAAATTACTTTCCATAGTATTCATAGTATTTGTACCATTTTCCATTCCTGTCAGCAGTACATGACAGTTCCATTCTCTATGCATCCTCATGCACAGTATAACATTATTTTTAATTTTAGCCATTCTGATGCGTATGTATTGTGCATACTATTTTGGTTTTAATGCACAGCATCCTAATGACTAATAATGTTGAGAATTCGCCCATGTGTTTATTTGCCATCTGTAGATCTTCTTCAATGAGGTGTCTTTGCAAATCTCTTGCCATTTAAAAAAATTGACTGTTCTTCCCTCTGTTGAGTTTTAAGAGTTCTTTATATATTCTGGATACAGTTTCTTTACTAGCTTTGTTTTTTGCAAGGAATTTTTCCTGGTTTGCATTCCAAGGAATTTTTCCAAACATTCCAAAAAATGTTTCCCAGTTTTCATTTTTTTATTTATTTTTTATTTTTTATTAGATCATAATTGTGTACATTAATTCTATCATAGGATACAGTGTGTTGCTTCCATATGCAGTTTGGAAAACTCTCATCCAACTGGCTAACATAGCCATCATGTCTTTCTCATAATTGTTGTGTTAAGACATTTATATTCCACCT
>NW_003852514.1:6589307-6590390 GCF_000181295.1 Otolemur garnettii | reverse complement strand
CATCAATATTCATTAGAGATATTGGTCTATAATTTTCTTTTCTTGTTGGATCTTTACCTGGTTTGGGGATCAAGGTGATGTTTGCTTCATAGAATGTGTTGGGCAATATTCCATCTTTTTCTATGTTTTGGAAAAGGTTAAATAGTATAGGTATTAGCTCTTCTTTAAAAGTTAGGTAGAATTCTGACGTGAAGCCATCTGGTCCCGGGCTTTTCTTTTTAGGGAGATTTTGTATAGTTGCTACTATTTCAGAGCTTGATATGGGCCTGTTCAACATTTCCACTTGGCTCTGATTAAGTCTGATTAAGCACGTGAAGGTGGTGTGCTTCCAAGTATTGGTCAATTTCCCTCAGGTTTTCATATTTCTGAGAATATAGTATTCATGGAGGGTTTCTTAAATTCATGGAGGGTTTCTTGAATTTCATCTTTACCATTTCTAATTGAAGAAATTAGAGATTTTATTCTTTTTTTCTTGGTTAGGTTGGCCAAAGGTTTATCTATTTCATTTACCTTTTCAGAAAACCAACTTTTTGATTTGTTAATCTGATGTATAATCTTTTTGTTTTCAATTTCATTTAATTCTGCTCTAATTTTGGTTATTTCTTTTCTTCTTCTGGGTTTTGGGTTGGAGTGTTCTTCCTTTTCCAGTTGCTTGAGGTGTCCCATTAAGTTGTTAACTTCTTCTCTTTCTGTTTTCTTGAGGAAGGCTTACAGTGCAATAAATTTCCCTCTTAGGACTGCCTTTGCGGTATCCCAGAGGTTCTGATAACTCATCTCTTCATTGTTGTTTAATTCCAAGAATTTGGTAATTTCCTTCTTGATCTCGTCTTTGACCCAAATGTCATTGAGCATAAGGTTATTTAGCTTCCATGATTTTGTTTGAGTCTGCAAGCTCCTGTTGTTTCTGAGTTAAACTTTTATTCTGTGGTGGTCTAAGAAGATGCAAGGGATAATTTCTATTCTTTTAAATTTGCTGAGGTTAGACTTGTGACCTAGGATGTGGTCTATTTTGAAGTATGTTCCATGGGCTGATGAATAAAATGTGTACTCAGTTTTATTAGGGTGAAATGTTCTATAGATGTC
>NW_003852514.1:6569639-6588112 GCF_000181295.1 Otolemur garnettii | reverse complement strand
TCAAAATCTTTGGAAGTCTGGGTGCGTTCAAAGTCTTTGTCTTCAGTGTCGGAGATCCTATCTTCTGCCTCATCCATCCTCTGAGGGAGGGATTCAATGGTGCTCTTCCAATCTGCAACCTCTTGTTTCAGTGTACCGTAATCCTTGATCATTTTATCTTTGAAATCATTGAATTCCTGGGACAGCTTATGAAAGATTTGAAATTCTATCTCTCTCTTTCCCTCCAACCTGTTGATCTTACTCCCTATCCAGATTCTGAACTCAATTTCTGATATTTCAGATATTTGTTTATGTAGTGGGTCTTCCATTGTGTCTACCCTATCCTTCTTTGGGGGAGTTAATCTACTCTGGTTATTCTGGTTGCCAGAGTTTTTCCGCTGATTCCGTCCGGTGTTGAATTTGCACCTTTCAGAAACCATCCCTAAAACTGTCCTTAAACTGTTCTGCCAGTGGCTGCTTCTAGTTTTCTCCTGGGCACAACCCAGCAAGACCCTGGGAGGCGGAGCCAGCAGGTGGGGTGATGCAGCCCACCCCTGCAGGAGTCAGTGTCACCGTCAAGGCCCTGGGAGGCAGGCGCAACCTGCCCCTGCAGAGGTCAGTTGTCCTTACTGGCGACCAAAGCCCAGGAGGCAGATGCACAGCTGGCAGGAGGCGAGACCCTCCCAGGCAGGAGCTGCTGGCGACTGCAAGCTGGCAAGGCCCCAGGAGCTGAGTGTGCGGCTGCCCAACCTGCCCCAGGAGAAGTCAGTTGTCCTTGCAAGCCACCAAAGCCCCAAATGCGGGATGGCGCAATCCTCTCCAGCAGGAGTTGGCGGTGATCGCGCAGCTGGGAGGTCCTGGGAGGCAGGCACACGTCTGCCCGACCTGCCCCTGCAGAAGTCAGCTGCCCTCACAGGCTGCCAAGCCCCAGGCGGGGTGCACCACTGACGGGATGGCGCGACCCTCCCCAGCAGGAGCTGCTGGGGACTGCCAGCGGACAAGACCCCGGGAGGCGGCGGGAGACTGCACAACCCGCCCAGCAGAAGTCAGTTCCCCTCACTGGCCACCAAAGCCCTGGAGGCTGGCGCATGACTGTCAGGATAGCGCGACCCTCTCAGGCAGGAGCTGGTGGTGATCCAAGGCCAGGGGTCCCCAGGAGGTAGACACGTGGCTGTCTGACCGCTCTAGAAGAAGTCAATTGCCCTCACCTGCCGCCAAAGCCCTGGAGACAGGCAAGCAGCTGGCGGGACCACGCGAGCCTCCCCAGCAGGAGTTGATGGCAGCTGTGGGCCAGCAGGGCTCCAGGAGTCAGGCAGCTCAGTGACCCAACCCAGCAGAAGTCAATCATCATCAAGGGCCACCAAAGACCCAGAGGCAGATGCCTGGCGGGATGTGTAGCCCTCCCTGTCCGGTGTCAATCTCGGTCATGGGCATCTAGGTCTCGGGAAGTGCAGATAGCAGCAGGGGAGACAGCTGAGCGCAGAATGCACTGACTGAGGGTGATCCGTCTGCATGCAGAAAGCGTGGATCAAGCAGTTCTCCCGGTGAAGGACTGGGACAGGGGCTTGGTCTTGAAAGGGTAGGTGGATGCTGTTCTTGGGTCTCCTCTCCCTATCTCTGCTGGCAAGGGAAGGGAGAGTGGACTGGAAACTCAAAATGGCAGCGCAAAGGCCAGTTCCACTTTTCTGCCTGGGGGAGGGTGTTCCGAGTCTCAACTGGGTTCCTCCAGGGTAGTAAACTTCCCTGTTGGCAGCTCTCACTCATGGAGTGAGAGAATAGGTCCTCACTTTATCGGTGGTCTGTAGGAGACTCGGAGGAGCAGTTGAAGAGGAATCAAAGGAAAAGCACACCTTTCTTGGGAAAGGGGATGGGCGCTATTCCTTTGGGGTGATTTATGTACCTGTGGATTGTCCTCTAGGAGTCTCCGCCTGTCTCAGAAGAGGTGTCCTGCTGGTATCACTCTTCTCTCTCAGCTGGGCTCCCAGTTTTCAACTTGTTGGGGGTTTCTCCCAAGAGAGGAAAGGACTTTATCCTTTCCTCTCAACAGGAGCTTCTGTCAGAGACTGGTGCCTGTCGGCCATCTTGACCCTCCCCCCTAGTTTTCATTTTTTAATAGTATTCCAATGAATTCTGGTTTACCTGTTTGTTTAATTATGGCTTTGTCCATTTAACAATGTTCTACCTAGTGCAAGGTCACAAAGAATTTCTCCTATACATCTAAAAGTTTTACAGTTTTTGTTGTTACATTTAAGCTTATAATCCATCTTGAGTACCTCTTTGTTCATGGTTTGAGATATGGATTTCAGTTCAATGTGGGGATATGGAAAGCCAGTTGTTCCAGAATCATATGCCAAAAAAGCCATTGTTGGTCCCCTGCATTGATATTACACTTTTGTTGAAAAGAAGTTGTCTGTACACATGCTGATCTGTTTCTAGAATCTCTGTTGTGTTCCATTGATCTGCAGTTGCTCCTCAAATATAGAGCTATGTCCTGATAAATGATCATAATTAAAAATCCACTTAATGCCCCCAATAAATCCTTCAAAAAGGGGGAAAATTCTAAGTCAAACCATTTTAAGTTTGGCTGCCATTATACAAGTTGAGCATCCCTATTCCAAAACTCTGCAATATGAAAGACTCCTAAATCAGAAAATTTTTTTTACTTTTTATTTTATTTTATTTTATTTTATTTTTTGATGCAGAGTCTCACTATCTTGTGTTCAGTAGAGTGCCATGGCGTAACAACTCACAGGAACCTCAAACTCTTGGACTTTAGCAATTATCTTGCTTCAGTACCTGGGACTCCAAGCACCTGCCACAATACCTGGCTAATTTTTTGTTGCTGTTGTCATTGTTGTTTAGTTGGCCTGGGCCAAGTTCGAACCTGCCACCCTTGAAATATGTGGCTGGCACCATAACCACTGGGTTACAGGCACCAAGCTGTAAATCTGAAACTTTTGGAGTGTCACCATAATACCACAAGTGGAAAATTCCATACCTGACCTCATGTAAACAAACTTTGCTTCATGCATAAAGTTATTGAAAAGCTTGTATAAAATTATCCTAAGACTATTGTAAGATATATATAAAACCTAGGTGTAATGTCACGTTTAGATTTAGGTTTCATCCCCAAGATGATCTCATTTTATGTATGCATATGTTTCAAGATCTGAAACACTTTTGCTCTCAGGCATTTTCGATAAGGGACACTCAAGCTGTGCCTGTATCATGTTCTTCTAGTTACTATGGATTTATACAATTCTTAAGAGCACCCCTCCAATTTGGTTATATTTTTCAGGGTTATTTTGGTGTATGAATGCTAGAATCAGCATGTCAATTAAAAACAAGTTACTTGGAAGTGCCTGTGGCTTAGTGGGAAGGGCACCGGCCCTGTATACTGAGGGTAGCGGGTTGAAACCTGGCCCTGGCCAAACTGCAAACAAAAAATAGCCGAGCATTGTGGTGGGTGCCTGTAGTCCCAGCTACTTGGGAGGCTGAGACAAGAGACTTGCCTAAGCCCAGGAGTTGGAGGTTGCTGTGAGCCGTGATGTCACAGCACTCTACCAAAGGTGACAATGTGAGACGTCTCTAAACAAACAAACAAACAAGTTACTGGCCTACTAGGAACTAGGTTGTGCTTATGATGCTTCTATAGGTTAATCTGGAGAAAATTGACTTCTTAACAATAATGAATTGTTTCATTCCTGAACAAAGTGTGTTACTTTATTTGTGAAGTTTATATTTAGTTTTCTCAGTAATATTTTGCACTATCCAGTATACGTCCTTCCTATTTATTGTATTTATCTGTTTTTTATGTTGTTACAAATGACATTTTAAAATTTTTTGCTTTTATATTTTAATGCTAATAGTATTTAAAAATACAGTTGATTTCTGTATGTTGATTTTATATTCATCAACTTGCTCATTTATGACTTCTAGTACCTTTTTTGATAGATTCAGTGAGATTTTCTAAATGGACTGTACGTATGTTTGCTTTCTCAAACTACTTTCTTCATGGATGTGAAGAAAAGGGAACACTTCTGCACTGCTGGTTGGAATGCAAGCTAATACATTCCTTTTGGAAAGAAGTTTGGAGAACTCTTAGGGAATAAAAAGTAGACTTGCTGTTTGATCCTGCAATTCCTCTCCTATATCTAGATGGCCAAAAATCATTTTACAACAAAGATATTTGCACCAGAATGTTTGTTGCAGCCCAATTTATAATTACCCAGTCATGGAAGAAGCCCAAGTACTCATTAACCCATGAATAGATTAATAAACTGTGGTATATGTATACCATGGAATGTTATGCAGCCTTAAAAAGGATGGAGACTTTACCTATTTTGTGTTTACATAGATGGAGCTGAAATATATTCTTCTTAGTAAAGTATTTCAAGAATGGAAGAAAAAGTATCCAATGTACTCAGTATTTTTAAGAAACCAATATACAATCACCCCCACTTTCATATGAAAGATAAAACAAAACTATCACCCAGAATGAAGGAGGAAAAAGGAGAGTGAGGGGAGGGAGCAGGTAATTTTGGGGACCTCACCTATAGTGCATATTGCAAGGGTACATGTCAAATCTATTAAGAGTAGAATATAAATAGGTCTTAACACAATAATTAAGTTAGGTGAAGGCTATGATAAACAGTTTGATGTAAGCATTCCAAATTGTATATAAAATCAGCCCATTGTACCCCATAATGCATTAATGTACACAGTTATGATTTAATAAAAAATTATTAAGAGAAAGAATAAAAATATAGCAAACATTTTAGACCTGTTGCAAAACAAACTCTGATGTAGCTCATCAATTCTGTTATTGTAGTATGAGAGTAGTCATACAGCAGAGAATACAGACATTAATGAACATCTGTGTTCTCATGAAACAAGGCTAGCTCACAGTTTGGAGTTCACCCACCCCTATTATGTGATCATGATTGTAAATAAATATCACGTTTTATTTCTTCCTTCCAACCAGGAAGCCTTTTATTTCTGTTTCTGGCTCACTGTACTGGCCAGAATCTTCAGTGCAATGTTGAATGACAGTACTGAAAGCAGCATTCCTATGTTGTTCCTGGTCTTAGAGAGAAAGCATTCAGTTCTCCCTATGACACCTGTTAACTGAAAGTTTGTCACAGGTGCTCCTTATCATGCTGAAGTAGTTCCCTTGTATTCTTAGTTTGCTGAGAGTGTTTTAAAATTAAGAATGAGTGTTGAATTTTTTCTCATGCCTCCATCTACTGAGATGATCATATAATTCTCTTTTGTTTTGTAATATGGTGAATAACAGAGATTTTTGAATGTTATGTGAACCCTGTGTTCCTGGGATAAAACTCATTTGTTTATAAGGTATTATCAATTTAATATATCTTTGAATTTTATTTGTTAAAGTTTAGTTTAGAATTTTTTAAAGACTTCATTTTTTTAGAGCCATCTTATTTTATTTATTATTTCAGATTAATATGAGGGTACAAACAATAAGGATACATTGTTTGCTTTTGTTCGGTAAAATACAAGTTGGAATTGGGCCCTTCACCCAGGGACTTTGCTGTACACCCTTTCATTGTGCCCCTAGGACAGAGATTACCCATCCCCTTCTCTCCTTCCGTCTTCTTGCTTCCTCATTCCCCTTTCCTCACCACTTGAATTTCATTGTGTTTTTTCTCTCATGTGGGCATGTGGTTGTGCATCTACTGGTTTCATATGAGCATTCAATAAATTGGATACTTGTTTTCCTATTATTGTGATATATTTCTAAGGAGAATGTTCTTCAACTCTATCTAGGTTAATATAAAAGATGTAAAGTCTCCAGCTTCTATGGCTGAATAGTATTCCCTAATTCCATAGTATACACATACCACAGTTTTTAATATCTTCATGAGTTGATACCACATCTTGGCAATTGTCAATTGAGCTGCAATACACAATCTAGTTAGCAAATGTCATTATGATAAAATGATTTTTTTTCTTCTGGGTAGATGCCTAGTAATGGGATTGTGGGATCATCTGGAAGGTCTAATTTGAGTTCTGAGGATTCTCCATACTTCTTTCCGAAGAGGCTGCATTAGTTTTCAATCCCACCAACAGTGTAAAAGCATTCCCTTCTCTCCACATCCATACCAGTATCTGTAGTTTTGGGACTTTGTGATCTGAGCTGTTCTTACTGGAGATAGGTGATATCTCAAGAAGGTTTTGATTTGCATATCTCTGATGATTAGGGACAATGAGCATTTTTTCATGTTTGTGTTTTAAAGTCATTTTAAGTTCACAGCAAAACTGAGAGGAGGGTACAGAGGTTTCTCACATGCCCCCATCCTCATACTCATAGACATACCCACTTGTCAATATCACTCACCAGAGTGGTATACAACAAGTGGTTGTTACAATTGATGAACCTACATCAACACATCCTTATCATCCAATGCCCTTAGCTAAACCTGGGTTTACTCTTGATGGTGTACATTCGATGGGTTAGGGAAAAGATGTAATACCATCTATTCATTATTACAACATCATACAAAGTATTTTCATGGCCCTAGAAATCCTCTGTGCTCACTCTGGCTATGTATCCTTTCTTCTCCTCTCCAAACCCTCCAACCATAATTTTTTTCTTTTTATTGTGTGGATAGTTTTGCCATCTTCAGAATATCATATCATTGAAATTTTACAGTATGTAGCTTCTTTTAGGTTGGCTTCTTTCACGTGATGATATGCACTCATGGTTCCTTGATGTCTTTTCATGGCTTGATGACTGCTTCTTCTTGGCACTAATATTGTATGGCTGTTCCACAGTTTATTAATTACGTAATGGATGATATCTTGCTGGCTTCAAAACTGATTGTAGTTTTACATCTATGCTCAGGAGAGTTTTTTTTTTTTAATATCATTGTCTGGTTTTGGTTCAGAGTAATGCTAGAGTTGTATCAATAGAATGAGTTGGGGTGAATTCCTCCTCTTTATTTTTTGGAGAGTGTGTAGAATTCTATCTGGGCTTGGAATTTGCTTTGTAGAAAGGCTTTCAACTATAACTTTATTTTCTTTAACAGACTTAGGGTGATTGAGGTCATTTTTCTTCTTGATTAAACTTTGGTATTATAATTTTTCTTTTTCAAGAAATTTGTCCATTTGATCTAAGTTGTAATGTTTATTCACACAAAGTTCATAATATTACCTGATTTTCCTTTTAGTACATGTAGAATCTATAATAAGTAGCAGTTCTCATTCCTGAAATTAGAAGCTTGTCTTTATTCTTTTTCCAGGTCAACCTGGCTAGATGAAGGTTTGTCACTGTTATAGATTTCCTAAAAGTGTATCACCTTATTGATTCTTCTCTATTGGTTTCCTCTTTAATAGCATAGTCTTTTCAGCCTGCTATAGCAAATACCACAGATGAGGCAGTTTAAAAGTAAAGAGAAATTGATCAGTCACAGTTCTGAAGACTATGAATTTCAAGATCAAGCACTAGCAGATTTGGGTCTCATGATGGATCACTTCCTGGTGAATTCTTTTTCACTGTTTCCTTACACAGAAAAGGGGTGAGGGAGCTCTCTGGGGCCTTTTTTATGAGGGCATAATTCCATTTGTGAGGGCTTGGCCTTCATGACCTAATCACCTCTAAAAAGAGCCACCTCCCAATACCATCACCTCTGTAATTCAGTTTCAGCACATGAATTTTGGAAAGACATAGATATTCAGATACTAGCTGATGTTTATTGTTGCCTTTCCTCTCCTTGTTTTGGGTTTAATTTTTCTCTTCTCTTCTCTCTCTCTCTCTCTCTCTCACTATATATATATAGTGTACATATATATATGTAATTTCTTAAGGTAGAATTCAAGGTCATTAATTTGAGACTCTTCTAATATAGACATTCCGTACTAACACTTTTTATTTAAGAACTGTTGTAGCTATATTTTAAAATTCTGTAATATTGTGGTTTCATTTTCATTGTGTTCAAAATGCTTTCTAGTTTCTCTTTTCATTACCCATTTGCTCCAGGGTGGCTTAGATGTGTCTTTCTTACTGAATATTTGGGTATTTTCCAGAGAAATTTTTGTCATTTATTTCTAACTTGATTGCACTTATCTATTTTGATAATTGTTCCATGGGTGCTGGAGAAGAATGGTGCTGCTCAAGTCTATTCTTGCTGATTTTCAGCCTCCCTGTTCTGTCACTTACTAATGGGTATTGAAATCTCAGATAATAGTTGTGAATTTTTTTTTTTTTACAATTCTATCATTCTTTGCCTCATATATTTTGAAACTGTTATGTTACTGGGTACATAACAATTTAGGATTCTTATGTTTTCTTGATTAATTGTACCTTTTTTCATTGTGAAATGACCTTGTTTGTTAGGTCTTGCTTTTTTATCCAGTCTGACAAACAGCATTCTTCTCAATATTTTTTTAGACTGGCTTCATTTATGTGATTAATGATATAGTTACTTTTCTCCATCATCTTACTGTTTGATTTTTATTAGTCACAGCCAGTCTTTGTTGCCCCACTCCTATTTTTGCCTAATTTCTTTTGGATGACTCACATAATTTTTATAATTTGTTTCTTTAATCTCTTTGAATGATTAGCTGTAACTCTTGGTTTTTTTTTAACTTAATGGTGGCTTCAGGATTTTAGTATATGATTTTGACTTACCACAGTTAACATTTAGATACTATTATCCTACATCACATAAGGAAGAAGAAAATGGCAGCAGAATACTTTCATTTTTTCTCTCCAAGCCAGATCCTTCTTGCATGTAGGGTATTATAATTTTCATTAAATTGAAAAAGATTTTGGCCATTTTTTTATCGAGTATAATTTGACTCTTTTCCTCTCTCCTTAGGGACATATATTACATCATTAAAGGTTTCTCATAGATCACAAATATCTCATTTTTATGAATATTTTCTTTCATGATATCTAATCTTTTTTTCTATCTGGTATAGTCTGACTCTCTGACATTATAATTTACATGTCTATCAGTTCAGTTTGTTTTGTTTTGTTTTGTTTTTAATGTCTTCCATGCCCATACTTATCCTCTTAAACTTTACATAGGGATAGAGTTGAGTTACTTATAAATAGCTTGGCCCTTTCTGCTCTTGATTTTATAATTTGGGATAATACCCTACTCAAAAGGCAAGACCTATTTCATGATTGTCTTATGAAGTCTGTGTTTTTCCAGCCTTCATCATGGTAATGGACACTTCCTGGCACTGTATGAGCACCAGGCTTAGTTTACCCTGATGGTTTCTAGATAATTTTTCTCTTGGTCTCAAGTAATTCCTAGCATATATGCACAGTTGACTACTCTGATAAATACCTGAGAGGGGATCTCCACACATTCCCAGATTCTTTCACTATACTGCTTTCTCCTCTTCAGTTGCTATCCTGTGATCTCTGTCTGCTTTGGTCTTGTCAGACTCTCAACTTACTCAACTGCAACTAAAGGATTCTGGTAGAGTCTAGGTCAGTTTTTATTTTGTTTTGTTTTGTTTTGTTTCCAAATGTCCTTCCCTGAAAACTCTGTCAAGGCAGGGATCTGGGGCATTCCTAAGGCTTCCTTTACTTGTTTTCTATTTTTCAAGGATCTTTGTCTTTGTTGCCTAAACTCTATTGTCTTAATAATAACTGTTTAATAAGTTTTGGCTGGGTTTTATTTTTGGGAGGGGGGTAAGATGGAAAATTAACACCTGTGCCCCTGTCTTGGCTAGAAGGAGATTGCAGTAGAGCTCCCCCAGTCCATGCTCTGGACTGGCCAGCATGCTTTTATTCTTGCTTTATTTTACTGCTTTCGTCTCATCCTTCATTTATCAGTGTAGCCATCTCTTCCTCAGAGAAATCTTCCCTGGGCCCAGTATAGATTAAATTCTCTTACGTAACATACTAATTTTCTTACAGCACCTATCTGAATTAATAATTGTCGCATTTTTGTCTTTGTTATCAATTTACTTCAAGCTAAATAAGAGCAGAGGTCATGTCTAGTCTGCAGAGCTCAGTATCACATATCCCCCACTGTACCCACTGAGTTATATTTGTCCAATGTGTGAGTGAATGTGAGAATGTGCAGCCCTTTCTATACACAAACTGCTCCTGTATTCTCTTTCTTTTTTTCTCCCTGATACAGATTCTGTTAACCAATTGGAAATTGAAAACACAGCTTTTCCCTGTGAAAGCCATGCAGAGCTTAATAAAAATTACTATAAAAAACTTACAGATAAAATCAGAGCACAGGAAACTACGATTATTTTACTAAAAACGAAGCTATCCGAAACAAAAGAAATAAACTTACAGTTATACCATCAAAGATGTGAATGGGAGCAAAAACTCCACAGTTTGAGGTATGACATCCTAGTTTTAAAGAAACATTTGAACCATTTTTTTAGAAATATTTATTTGATCACTTCTCAGCCTTTTGGCTAAGATCAAGTGTAGAAATATTTATTTGAACTATGTATTTATATGTTGGGGAATTTTTGAAATTGCTGACATATCATCTGGTGTTTAATAAGAGAGAAGAATAAGTGCTTAATTGTAATTACATCTACTGATAATTAAATATATATTCTTTTAAATCATAATTTTAATAGCTATATGAGAAGTTCACCATAGGGAAATCTCTATTTATTTAACAAATTGAATTTGGAATTTTAAATATTTGTATTATAATTAATACTGTGATGAACATTTTTACACAAGTCTTACATTTCAAATTATATGCCTTTAACATATTCTTCAATACAGAATTCTTGGGTTAAAGTAATCTTATGAAAATGACTTTGATCAATATTTTGAAATTGTTCTTAAGAACATTTACACAAATTTATAATTCAACCAACAGAATTGAATTGGCTTTTTCAACCCAGAGAAAGTTTCCTAAGGAAATTGTATACTTTGTTTTTATAATGCAGGAAATAAGAAGGAAAATGGAAAGTACTACTGATTAGCTTGCTCAACATCTCTCCTACACAGATAAAATTAATTCAAACTTTTGTATTGAAAACATATGATTTTTAATTGTTTAATTAAATGTTTGACCTTGTCATTTTCCAAAGGAATTTCAGAATTGTTTATAATATGTATCAGCATCAACAAGTAACTTGAAATTATCACCCAAAAGAGAAACACAGAACATGTGGGTAGCATACATAAAACTCCTTAGCCCCAACTTGGACTATAGCAGTCTGCAGATATATGTTGTTTGAGAGACATCTGAATGAGCTCTCCTACACTGCTAGTCACTTTCAGGAATGCTTGTGCTGTTTTGTGGGAATGAACATTTCCCTCCCGTGAATTCATAAACTTATTTATAAATGGTAAACTTTGGTTAGTTTACTCTCCATGATCTGTCCCAGCTGGAGAGTAATTATGACTACGTAAAAAAAGTAATTTTCAATATCCTTTCCCAGACTAACTAAACTAACAGAAACTTACCAATTAGGAGAATGTTCTTTCATGTCTACCTTTCTTGTGTACATGTCTTTTGGGAGAAATTGAAGTGAGAAATTCAAAACCTTAGAACTAGAAAGAAAAAATATTCAAGAACACAGACATTTTATTAGATAATCAATGAAGATATGAAGAGTCAGGTCTCAAAATGAACTTTTCATTCTCTAACAAAATGAATTTTAAGATAAGTATATTTAACTGCAGAGTCACGTTAAAAGAAAAGGAAGAGATGCGAAAAAATGATTCTATAGCATTTGAACAAATTAAGGAAAAGTTAACAAGAAAAATAGAGCAATATAGAAAAGAAGTTGCAATAAAAGAAGAATTTGAACATAGACTGAGAGTCCAAGATGTGGAATTGAGGACCCTTAGAAATAATCTGGAGGTAAATTAATCTTTGGTTAATGTCACATTTATTATTTTACTTCATCACTGTGTGTAATGTCCCTTTGATTCAATATTTATTATAAAGTTGTTTATTATAAATATTGGCATCCAAGTAGTATCTTATTTCAGTACAAAAAGTTCTGGAAAATGATATGCCTTAATAAATACTTAATGATGACTTATTAGGTGTTTTGTTCCTAGTAAAATAGTTCAGTGTATTTTCCCCTATTTCACATTTATTACAACTTCAAACATTCTGAAGAGGAAACGAAATATATTGCAATCTCAAGCAATCTCATGACTGTCTAAGAAGACCTCTGTAAATTTTATCTTATTTATCATTGGTGTTTTGAAATATAAGGCTTATTTTGCATTTATATATTTATACCAGAGAGGTAATTATGATCTGGTAGAGAAACCTTATGGAGTAGGGTCAGAAGACTGAGGAAAATCCTGCAGGGGGCTTATATTTTTAACCTCTTCTTTTCAGAATTGTGATAAGTAACTGAGTTAATTGATATATAGAGAAATGCTTTGCACAATTCCTAGATTTATCACTTCTCAATAGATGTAATTGTTATAACACAAGATAAAAATATTAGAAGAGTAGAACATCTATAGAATACTCTCAGAAAAAAATGTAAAGAACGTTGGCAAATTTTGCCTGTTCTAGTATACACAGAGCTGAGGCTCCTACTGTGGAGTGGAATGTTGGTTGGATACCAGAGTGTACATCCAACTTTCTGGTGTGTCACAGTTATTAGAGTTTTGTGCATTTGTATTTGTTGTAATTCAAAGAAAGCCTTTTCCAATTTGGAGATTCATAAAAATTCTTCAAAGATTTCTTTTTTGCTTTCAGAGATTCATTGCATTCATGTAATTTTTGAAATTTCAGGAATTTATATTCTACAAGGTTTGAGGTTTGGATCCAGCTTCTTTGCCCAATTAGCTGCTTTTTGCAACACTTTCATTTCATAAATGTGCAGGTTATTCTTTAAATTCTAGGGAAATCATGATATATTATTTTATTGAGTGATAGCTAAAAGTTTTCTTTCTTTTACTTAGAATTCTCAGAAGCATGAAAATGAAAGAGATCTTCTGAATGAAGAAATTGCCAGGCTACGATTCAAAGTAGAAAGAATAAAAATGCAGAATGAAGGGAAAGACAAGAAATACTTGCAGGACTTTGAAATTATGAAAGAAAAGGCTTTTGGCCTTCAAAATACTGTAAAGCTCTCTGAGGAAAGGTTAATGAAAGTAACAGCCCAGTATAGTGGCCAGCTCAACATACTAGGAGAGGAGAATAAAGTACTACACGCTAAACTGAAGGAAGCAAAAGAAAAGGAGGAAAAACTGGAAGGAGAACTTGAATCGCACCGTCTCAGACTGGCAGATGCTATCCGTGAGCGTGACCAAAGTCAGGTCTCCCAAAGAGACCTGGCCTTCATTGTCCAAAGAACAAAAAAAGAGTGGTCTAGTACACTGGAATATATGAATTCTCGTGCTGATATCCTTTTCCAACATCTTTGTAATGCAGAAGAGAAATTCAATTGCCTGCAAGCTGAGTTCTGTCGCATGAAAGATGCTCTTCGAGAGAAGACTTTTGCTCTAGAAGGTGCACAGAGAGACCTGAGGGAAGCACAGTTTGAAAAGCAGAACATTCAACTAAAGTATCTACGTGAACAAAGTACAGGGAGTACGTACATCGTGAAGCAGGAGTCTTTAGAGCAGAGACTGTCTGGACTGCAATATAAAACTATGTCACTTCAGCAACAGCTGGATGACGTTCACAAGGATTCTGCTGATAAAGAGAAGGCAACAGACACCCAAGATAGTCTGTGTGCAGCAGCAGTGAAGGCTCTTGAAGTAGTGCATGAAAGGAATAGTCTGCTTTTGGAAGAGAAAAACAAGCAGTTGCTTGAGGAATGCAGTCACTTAAAAGACAGACAGTACCAATATAAAAAAGAGAAAGTGAAAAGAGAAGTAAGTATCAAAAATTAAATATTTTTCAAACTTCCTAAAAGAAAAGTGAAGTGGTATTTGGTAGTGACTAAGCATTGTATCTGGTTGAACATGAGAATATCTAGATCTGTATTTGTGCTATCAGCATAGAAACAAACCTGTTTCCAGCAAATAAAAGTTAGAACTGAGAGATGTTTTACTTTGAGTAAAAACATTGTGTTTACTCAATGTGAAATTTTGAGAGTTTAAGTTATAAATTGTTAATAGACATAGAGTAAAAATGTTGAAATCATAATTTTAGTGTCTTTATGTTGCCTCATTTTAAGACAAAGATGAAGCAGAAAAAAAAAGTGAGTAGGGAGATGCCTTGGGGTAGGAATTGTAGGAGTTGAGGTCAGGGAGGGAAGTGGAGGCCAGCTTATTTAGGACCTGGGGGAGCCATTGGAATTTTACTTTTATTCTAAAATAGGAATTACTGGGAGAGTTTAAGCAGAGGATTGAATTTGTGAGAAACTCTGAGGCTGATCTGAGCTTCTAATCCAAAAGAAATAAACCATTTTACAGGGTATAATTTGCCACCACTATCCCACCCACATGCCTATGAATCCTTTGTTATGCATTTCACATTCCTTTTAAGCCTTCAGTTGGTCCTTATGCATTTCACACTCATGAGGGGAGGAATGAATAGAGGACTGAATCTGTTGTCTGAGCAACAGAATACTGACTTGGGGGGAAGGTAGAACTTTCCTTAGTGTCCTTAGCCAAGTTTAGTGGTCAACAGGAATGTGTACACATGAGGAAAAGAAGGTGAGTCAATGTATGTAATGATAATCTATATTTGTTAGAGTTAAATATTATTAACACATCCTAATAATAAGGTGTTTATAAGATCAGTAACAAAAATATCTTGCCAGGTAGTTTTGAGACAACTTCGCCAAGAACTGTGGGATACCAAGCAGAAACTATCCAGATCAGAGATTTTACTAGAAACTACATCATGTCATCACATTCATTTAGAAGACGAGACCCAAAATTCAATGAGAAAAATAAATCAGATGACAAATCAAGTATGTATGAAGTTAACATGCCAACAGCTCATTTAGAGCTGATTTAATAACATAAGATGTTTTAGAATACTAGCTTCAGGTGACAGCTTTCTTTTTATATTTTCATTATGAGTAGTTTTCGTACAATTTTATTATCTTTATCATGCACTTATTTCTTAAATTCTGACTTTCATTCTGCCACTTTTCCTTAAAATTACATATGAGCATGCCATATTTTCTTATAATATATATCCTTAGGAAAGTTGAGGATTACACATCATTTTTTACAGAAGTTGAGAGACATTTTTCCTGTTAAACAGTAGTTTTCTGTGATTTCTCTATTGCCATTGTGAGGCAAGCCAGATTAATCAGGGTACTGTCTAATGAATTGTTCCAGAACATATCTTCACTTTTGTGAATGGATACAAAATCTGTGTATACTTATTTCATAGATTTCAGGTTAACTCATAGAGAAAGGCCTTTATACTCTTGTGTAAAATGAAAATGTTTTAGGTTAATTTATAAACTCTTTGTAAAGTTAGTTTCCTTCATTTTCATTTTACTTTAATTATATTGTAAAAGCATAGAAATATTTAAGTCTTGGATAGGAGGTAGGGCGCTTGGCCCTATATACCAGAGGTGGTGGGTTCAAACCCGGCCCCAGCCAAAAACTGGAAAAAAAAAAGAAAATTATCCAGATCCTGCCATTGGATTATTAAAAGCAAATGTATTGAGGTCTCATTCACATACCATGCAGTTCACCACTTAATGTCTCTTAGTATATTCACAGAGTTGTGTAACCATCATCACAATCAATTTCAGAATATTTGCATCACTGTGAAAAGAAACTCTGCATCTTGTAACAATAACCTCCACCCTCATCTTATCCCTACACATTCCCCAGGCCTGGGCAACCACCATCTACCTTTGTCTCCATAGATTTGCTTATCTAGACAGTTCTTTTTTTTGGGGGGGGGGGGCTTTATCAGTCTAATTTTATTTTAATTTTACTTTATTTTTTTCAGGGGGTGTGTTATACACCCTCACAATGTGCACAATAGGTGAGATCTCACCTTGTGCCCTCCCTCATTCTGCCAAAAATTCCCCCCCAATTCGCTTTACCCCCAAACCGAACAATAAGAGTGTTTTATTGTTCTTATAAGCATGTAATTGTTTATATATTGGTTTCATATTAGTATGGAGTGCATTGGATTAGTTTCATATTAGTATGGAGTGCATTTTTCCATTTTTGCGGTACTTTAGTAAGAAGAATGTATTTCAACTCCATCCAGGTAAATGTAAAAGATGTAAAGTCTTCATCTTTTTAAATGGCTGAATAATATTCCATGGAATACATATACCAAGGTTTGTTGATCCATTCATGGGTTGATGGGCACTTAGGTTACTCCCATGACTGGGCAATTATGAATTGAGTCACAGTAAACACTCTAGTGCACTCTTAAACACTCTTTGTGGTTAAATAATTTTTGTTATTCTTGGTAGATACTTAGTAATGGGAATGCAGGGTCAAATGGAAGGTCTACTTTTACATCTTTGAGGATCCTTCATACTTCTCTCCAAAAAGGCTGTAATAGTTTCCAATCCCACAAGCAGGGTAGAAGCATCCCTTCTCTCCACCTCCCCGCCAGTATCTGGTTTTCTGGAACTTTGTGATGTGGACTGATCTTGCTGGGGTTAGGTGATATCTTAGAGTGATTTTGATATGCATTTCTCTGATGATTAATGACAATGAGCATTTTTTCACATGTTTGTTGGCCATTCATCTGTCATCCTCAGAGAAGTTTCTGTTCAAATCTCTTGCCCACTTGTAGAGAGGGATTTTTGTAGTTTTCTTATGGTTTAATTTGAGTTCTGAGTACATTCTAGTTAACAGGCCTTTGTCAGATTCATAACATGCAAAAACCTTCTCCCATTTTGAAGGCTGTCTGTTTGCTTCATTTGTAGTAGCCTTCGCTGCACAAAAGCTTTTTAGCTTGATCAAGTCCCAGGTATTTATTTTTGATGATTTTGATTTTGATCTTCTTATTCAAGAAGAATCAATTTTTGTCAATGGTGAGAGGTGCAGGTCCAGTTTCAGTCTCCTACATATGGATAACTAGTTCTTCCAGCACCATTTGTTAAGTAAGGATTTTTTTCCTCACTGCATGCTTTTTGTAGGCTTTTCAAAGATTAAATGGTGATATGTGTTCATATGAATGAACCCATATGTCTGGGTTCATCTCTAAATTCTCTATCCAATTCCATAGATCCACATCTTTATTTTTGTGCCAGTACCACACTATTTTGTAGATAGTTCTTATAAATGGAGCCATATAATACTTACTCCTTTGTGACTGGCTTCTTTCACAGCATGTTTTCAGGATGAATCTATGTTGTAGTATGTATCATTACTTCATTTCTTTTCATTGTCTTTTCTATTGTGTGGTCCTATTGGTAACCCATTCATCACTTGATGAACCTTTAGGTTTGTTTCCACTTTTTGCCACTAGTGCATCACAGTGCCATGAATGTTAATTTGCAAGTTATCAAGTGGACATGTTTTTATTTCCCTGCCATTGACTACCATCTTCAGTTAGTTGGTGGATTTGACCATCTCTCTGCCTTATTCGTGTTGTGCTTCCCACTTTTCTAGCTTCTGATCATATCACCTCATTCATTCAAACCTGGGCATAATTTCTCCTTCTTCATGAAACTTCCTCTGAGTGTTCTGACTTTCACTGACTTTATGCTTCAGTACTTGTTGTCTAGTCTGTGCAGAATAAGTTAGTCCTTCATTTGGCATTGCTTTTTTTTTTTCATGAGAAGTCATCTTGTTCAATTATAAATTTCTCTAAGGTGGGAATAATATCTAAATTGTATATAAAACCAGCACATTGTACTCTGTAATTGCATTAATGTACACAGCCATGATTTAATAAAAAAAATAAGATATGCCTATAACTTATCCTTATATAAATTGAAAATAGCTTAACAGTTGTTAGAATACAATTAAATAATTTATACTATACTGATAATTGATATAACAAAATTTTATTCTAAATCTATTTTAAGCAATTAAATATAAAATTAGAACTAATTTATTTTTAAAAAAACAGGAAAAACTCTTTCTTGCTATTATTTCTAATTTTCTCTATTTGGGATATATATTTCAGTGACTTTTTCCCTAGTTATTTTATGATCTTTAATTAATAGATGGTTTTTACCACAGTTTAGTGGAAAGTATTTTTTAAAATATGTCTACTTGTTGATTTATCCATTGCAATATATTCCCAATGAACTTAGAGATTGTGGAATTAAGGAAATTCTCTGGAAAGAAGACAAAGGGGAAACTTGCCCTTTTCCCCTACATTGGTTCACTGAAGAGATGAACTCACAGTTATAGTACATTATTTAGAGAAAGGTTTATTTCCAAATACTATGCGCATGGGGGGAACCACAAGAATGATTTCCCAAAGTTTCAGTGATAGTGGCTTTTAGACCAAAAATCATGCTACAATACAGATATCTGTACCAGGATGTTCATTGCAGCCCAATTCACAATCGCTAGGTCATGGAAGAAGCCCAAGTGCCCATCGACCCATGAATGGATCAATAAATTGTGGTATATGTACACCATGGAATACTACACAGCC
>NW_003852514.1:6563142-6569349 GCF_000181295.1 Otolemur garnettii | reverse complement strand
ATATGGAAGCAACACATTGTATCCTATGATAGAATTAATGTACACAATTATGATCTAATAAAAAATCAAAAAAAAAATAATAAAGATGCCTTTTAGAAGGGGGGGGAAGAGAAACTGGAAAATATATGTGTAGCAAGAGGTTGCTAGGGGTGATGGGTAGATGGAGGGAAAGAGATTGAGTTGCAGATTAACCTGAGAGACAGGTCTCAGCGCTTCAAAAGAACTTAGGGCCAGGTCTACATGATAAGGACCCCAACAGGCCCTTTTCTGATTCTAAATCAGGTTATTCAGGTTTTAAAGAAGAGAGGCTAGTGCATTCTAATCAAAAATGGCCTTTTTACTGAAAATATTCTTTATACCAAGGAATCATATTTGGGGTGAAATTTCCTTAGCTCCTTCAAAGATATAGATCTGGAAAGTACTCTATGTCTTTGCTCATCTCCTCATGTAATCTTGTTTAATACTGATAAAGTTTGAAATCTTTCCTGTAGTTCTTTCTTATTGTTCATTGCTGTTTGAACAGTAGCAAGAAAAGATTTTTTGTTTTTTTTGTTTGTTTGTTTGTTTTGATGAGTTATGGCCGAACCAGTCTGCTTCTTTCCTGCTAGTACTAATTTAATTTCCAAGAAAATTTTTCAACCAAATAAATAAGTAAATGTAGACCTAACAGAAGGAAAACAAAGAGATTCATGTCCTTCTCACTATAGAAAAAAAAAATTAAATTAGTCTTCCTTCATTACAAAGCCAGAATTGGGACATGTGGATTGATAATTGCCTTTCCAACCAAAAAGTTCTGGCCTGATCTGTCACCGCACATGACCTTAACTTGATCATCAGAGTGCTTGCTAGTGCAGCCTAGCATATCCAGTTGCTGGGAATGAAGTGATCTAGGCATTTTGATTTGACAATGTAGTCTAATGTTTTCAGGCTGAGGCTCTTGCCTGTCCTTCATGGTCATGTAAGTTTCATATGACTCACTCCAGGAGATGTTCTGTGCACTGCAGTGCATGCTCATCCATCCCATTGATCGCTATGGAGAGAAGTAAGCTACGAATTCTTATGAGTGGACAAAAACCCTGCTGACTACTAGAATTGGTGACCATTCTGTAAAGAACTGGAGCCTATTCTGGGCTTCACACTCTGCATTTGATGCCAATTTCAGTGGTGTGGAGATCAGTTCAGTGCAGCTGTAGGGGATCATTTTCATTGGCATGTCACCTGCCTAAACTATAAAATTTTATTAGAACATCAAATACAGCAAGATAATAGTGTTAATAGTAAATATTGCAAGCCACTTACCATGTACCTCATGTTTTTCTAAGTGCATTATGTATATTCCCCAGTTCAGTCTTCCCAACATCCCCGTGAGGAAATCAGTGCTATTCTGTACATGTTGCAGAAGAAACCAAGATGCTAATTTGCTAAAGGTCACACAGCTAGGAACTGGTGGGGCTGATATTTAAACCCAGGTCTTCTGGCCTCTGTATAGGTCCTCCCTCTCAAACTATTCCATGAGACATCTGGTTGTCATCTGAAGCATACACACTACTGAGCTGTGAGGTAAAAAGGAAAACCTGGTCCCCTTGCTCTGGGAAGATGAAGGGTGCTGTCCCCCCGTGTAGCAGTGGGCAAAGTTCTAGCCTTTTTGCTCTTTTCCCTGTACATTGGCTCAGAGACTACACTGTGTCTATGAATATAGACAATTTGCATTTACCAACTTGTGCCTATCTACTTTCTCTTGTTCACAAAAAGAAAAAAAATTAAAAAATCTGGTCACAATGGTCAGTAAAGCATGGCTTTGACATGACTGGGTAGGTTAAGTGGGAATTTTAACATCGTGGCCTCTCCTTCGTCATGTTTACTTGCAATATTTAAGAGTCATCCTCACAGTTTAAAGTGACACATTTAAAATAAATTCTCTCCTAGTGACAATTTAAGCCTTGCGACTTGATAGGAGAAGCAGCAGAGCCACAGGACCTAACTTGGGGTTGACATTCTCTGTTGTACTTTTCTTCCCGTTTATTTTTAAGTCCTTTTCTTTTCTCAGAAAAGGAAAGATGATGGTCAGTGTTATATGTTGAAAGTATATAAGTTGCCTCGTGACAATAAAATTAAACGTGAATAAAATAAATTAAAAGAATAAAAGTTGATGTTGTGGTCTTAGAATACAAAATATAAATGCTTACCATAATGTAATCTTCTGGCTGGGTGCCTGTGGCTCAAGAGGCTAAGGCGCCAGCCACGTACACCTGAGCTGGCAGGTTCGAATCCAGCCTGAGCCTGTCAAACAACAATGACAGCTACAACCAAAAAAAAAAAAAAAATTGCCAGGCAATGTGGCGGGCCCCTGTAATCCCAGCTACTTGGGAGGTGGAGGCAGAAGACTTGCTTGAGCTCAGGAGTTGGAGGTTGCTGTGAGCTGTGATGCCATGGTACTCTACCCAGGGCGACAGCTTGAGGCTCTGCCTCAAAAAAAAAAAAAATGTAATCTTCTCTTTCCCCGTTTTACCAATTTTATAAATTTGAATATTTATCTAATACAATATAATTTGTAAAATTAATAATAATGCAATATAATTTATAAAAGCAAAAATAATATTGTGTTTTCATCCTATAACAGGAGTAGATAAACTTCTCTGTGAAGGGCCAAATAGTGTATTTTAGGTTTTATGATCCAGAAGATTCTGGGTGCAACAGCTTCACTGTGCAGTGATGGCAGAAAAGTATCTATAAATAATATGGAGAATGAAGGGGGTGTGTCAGTGTTCCAGTAAAATTTAGCTACAAAAATCTGCTCAGGTGATGAGCAGATTTGTACTAGATTATTATGATTTTTTTTTTTTTGGCTGTTTTTTGTCCAAGGCCAGGTTTGAACCTGCCACCTCCGGTATATGAGGCCAGCACCCTACTCCTTCAGACACAGATGCTGCCCGATTATTATGATTTTTAATGTAAATTGTGTGTTAGTCTAAAAACTTTGTTTTCTATATGCTACTTATTTTAGCTATCCATCCTTATTTTAGGTATCAGTGAGGGAAATGTGGCTCATTTCCAAGTGTAAACATTTTTGTAATCTTTGTTTTAGTTGCAAGAAGTAGAGGATGAACTCAAAGAGGCAGGACACCATGCTGAGAAGATGCTAGACCAATGGAAAAAGTATGCTTTCAAGCAGCAAAAAAGAAAAAAAATGACTTGAGTATTATAAAGCAAATAAGTGTTACAGTTTGAGAATAGTGCCAATTATATTAATAACTATATCTGTGTGAATCTTGGGAAAGTTTTCAGCTTTAAGCTATTTTGAAATGCATATTTTTTTGTACTTTTTTTCTAAATTTTGCAAATCATCCATGGACACAGCTAGAAAAATGATATTGTTGCTTAACTATCTACTTTTCAAATGTTTAAGAATTCACATAATCATACCGTCAGTTGTTTGTTCAAAAATTACATGATTTTTTTTTAAAAATCTGACATTAATTATTTTCAAAAATATATTTTAGGATCAAAATGGCAAATTCCAAATTAAAACTTATCGTCAAAGACCAAGCCAAAAAGCTTAAGCAGCATGAGAAAGACCTGTCAAGTGCAAGTTTTGTAAGTTAATCTCTTATTCCCTGTCATACAGAAAAGGAATTTTCTTTCTGTGGAAGAGGAGGTTGAGTGTATCTTACTCAAAATGCTTGGAATTAGAATTGTTTTGGATTGTGGAATATTTGTACATGCATATTGAAATGTTTTGGAAAGGGAATCCAAGTCTAAACACAAATTTATTTGTTATATATACACCATATGCACACAACCTGAAGGTAATTTTATATCATGTTTTAAAATCATTTTCTGCATGAAGCAAAGATATTTTCACTGCAACACGGCACATGAAGTCAGATGTCAAATTTTCCATTTGGGGTGTCATTTTGACCCTCAAGGTGATTAAGATTTGTGGGCATTTTGGATTTCAGGTTCTGATATTAAGATGCTCAACCTGTAGTACAGATGCTCACTTGACTTTCAGCAGAGTTATATTCCAATAAACCCACCCTTGCTTAGCCTAGCCTACCTGAAACATGCTCAGAGCACTTAAATTAACCCTCAGTTGGAAAAAATCATCTAATATAAGTCTGTCTATAATAAAGCATTGTATGTCTCACATACCACATATTGCTAGCCTGGGAAAGATCAAGAATCACAATTCAAAATACATTGAAATTGGAGTGTTTCTTATCATTTTAAAGTCAAAAAAGATGAAGGTGGCCATCATCATTATGTCAAACTTCCAATGACTTCGTATCATGATAGAGTTAAACAATAAGAAGTTGTAGGATCCCAAGTCAGGGACAACCTGTGTGTAAGACTATGGTAGATAACGTGAAAAGCATCACTGATAAAAACGTCTATTCCCTTCATAGTGATAGTACTTATTGCAAGTAGTGCCAGCTTCCTTGACCTTATAGAAAAAATTGACTTAATTCCTAAAATTAATGATTTGGGTAGTAAGATTTTAATAAAAACATTGTGATAGCCTAAGAATAATATTTTATGTATACCACAATTCATTTATCCATTCATCTATCGGTGGACATTTTGTTTTTCCAGGTGTAAATTATTTTTAATTCTTTGTTTTAGGTGCAAAATTCTCTGGAAGATCAGTTAGCAGAGGCTGTAAAATGTATAAACATTATGGAAGACCGTATGCAAAGGTACACTTAAAAGCAGCAGCACACAAAATAACTTGAGTATTTATAAAGCAAATAGCAGTGTAATATGAGATTGTGTCTGTTCAGATAATAAGTACATTGTGTGAAGCCAAAGAAAGTTTCAGCTTTAAGCTATTTTGAAATGCATACCTTTTGTACAGTTTTTCAAAATTTTATAAATTTTCCAAAAATACACCTAGAAAAATACCTTTGCCAAATCATCTGCTTTGTTAATCTTTGAGAAATTCTCTAATTATACCTTTAGATATTTGTTCAAAAGCTCTATGGCATTTTAAAAATTTATCTGCTATAATAATTATTTTACAATATGTATTTTTAGCCTTGAAATAGAAAATTCAAAATTGAAAGTAAATGTTGGAAAAGCATTGCATTGCATTGAGAGATATGAGAAATATGTGTCATCTGCAAGTTCAGTAAGTCAATCTCTTACTTTCTACCATACTTAAAAGGAACTTTATTTCTCTAGTAGTACAGGCTGCACATTCTCTACACCCAAATGCCCAGAAGTGTTTCAGATTTTAGAATATTTGTATATACACCATAAAATATCTTGAGGATTTTATCCAAGTCTAAACAAAATATTTATTAATGCTTCATGAACAACTTATACACAAAGCTTGAATGTAAGTTGATATAGTGTTTTTAAATATACATTTTGTATGAAACAAAGATGTGTGTTTACAATGAAACCTGTCACATGAAGTCAGATGTGGAATTTTCCACTTGTGCTGTCATCTCCACATGTAAGATGAATAACATGTTGAAACATTTTGGATTTCAGGTTTGGAGATTCAGGTTGCTTTGCCTGTATAGATGCTCCTCCAGGAGCAGAGGGGAGGGCCTGGTCAGTGCCTGAGGGAGTGCTGAGACGTAAAGCAAACTAAGGACTTTAAAGATAGGACTTTAAAGATAGGATTTGATGGCCCTCTTTTTTAATTGGAAGTATAGGATTGTAAAAGATTTTAGTTTTAAAAAGTGAGGAAAAATAGATCTCTGGATGAGACTGTGTATTATGGAATATTGGAGTCCATGGAATCCCAGCACTTTAGGAGGGCAACCCAAGGCAAAAAGATCACTTGAAGCCTGGGCCTATCTCTGCAAAAATTATAAAGGCATTATCCCATCATGGCAATATGCAACTATAGTCCTAGCTACTTGGAGGCCCAAGCAGGTGGATCACTTGAGCCCAGGAATTAAAGAGACTGCAGCAAGCTGTGATGGTAGCACTATAGTTGATCTTGGGTGACAGAGTCATACCTAGTCTCAAAAAAAAAAAAAAATAGAGTTCAATGCAAGGGAAAAACAGGATAATAGAAAAGCCATAAGTGGTGACTCATGCCTATAATCCAAGCACTGTAGAAGGCTTGAACTCAGGAGCTCTAGACAAGCCTAGGTAACATGAGAACAAAAAAAAAGAAAGAAGGAAGGAGAGAGAGAGAGAAGAAGAGAAAGGAAGGAAGGAAGGAAGGGAGGGAGGGAAGGAAGGAAGGAA
>NW_003852514.1:6527297-6563035 GCF_000181295.1 Otolemur garnettii | reverse complement strand
AAAGAAAGAAAAGAAAGAAAGAAAGAAAGAAAGAAAGAAAGAAAGAAAGAAAGAAAGAAAGAAAGAAAGAAAGAAAGAAAAAAGAAAGAAGGAAGGAAGGAAGGAAAGAAAGAGAAAAGAAAGAAAGGAAGGAAGGGCGGAAGGGAGGGAGGGAGGGAAGGAAAGAATACAAACATTTACCCAGGTGTGATGATGCTTCCCTAAAGTCACAGCTATTCAAGAGGCTGCAGTGAGAAAATAATATGAGGCTTCATATTAGAGGCTGTAATATGCTATGATCATGGCATTGTACTGAGAGTCAGAGCAAGACCCTGGTTCAAATAAAAGAAAGTTTAAAACAGAAATAAATAAAATTCAAAATAGAAAATAAAAATGAAAAGTAATGAAAAGCTGCAAGAAACAGGTAAAAAAAAATAGGTCTGTTTTTATTATAGAGAAGTCTTAAACTTTGTGGGATTTTCTTTTTTTGTTTTGTTTTTGAGTTTGTTAGGGAAAGTCCTATTATAGTTGCATCTCACTCCAGGGAGATGTGCCCTATATCCTGACATGTGCCCATTAGGTGGGACCACATGGATCCCATTCCCTTCTCTCCCTTTTTCCCTCCCCCCTCAGCTCAACTGGAGTTAAATTGAATTTTTGTCTTGTGGGGAGATGTATTAGTTGGTCTACTGGCTTCATATTACTGATGAATCAATTGGATACTTGCTTTTCCTTTCTTGTGATACTTTACTAAAAAGAATGTTTTCTAACTCTACCCAGAATAATACAAAAGATGTAGTCTCCATCTTTTTATGGCTGAGTAGAATTCCATAGTATACATATATCACAGCTTATTAATCCATTCATGAGTTGATGGGCTCTGGGGTAGTTTCCACACCTTAGTGATTGTAAACTGAGCTGCAATAATATAATGAAGATGTCTTTATGATAAGGTACTATTTTTTCATCTGGATAGATGCCTAGTAGTGGGATTCTGGTATCAAATTGGAGGTATAATTTAAGTTCTTTAAGAACTCTCCTTACTTCTTTCCAAAGAGGCTGCATTAGTTTGCAAACTCACCAACAGTGTAAAGATGATCAGTTCTCTCCACATCTGCACCAGCATCTGCATTTGGGACTTTGTGATGTAAGCTATTCTGAGTAAAGTTAGGTAATATCTAAAAATGATTTTGATTTGCATTTCTGTGATGATTAAAGATTAATAGCATTTTTTTCCATGTTTATTAGCCATTCATTTGTCTTCTTCAGAGAAGGTTGTGTTCATGACTTTTGCCCAGTGATAGATGGGATTGTTTGTTCTTTTTATGTTGATTAATCTGAATTCCCTGTGGATTCTAATTATCAACCCTTGGTCAGATTAATAACCTGCAATATCTTTTCCCATTCTGAAGGTTCTCTATTTGCTTTAGCTTTTTGTGTCCTTAACTATGCAGAAGCTTTTCAGCTTAATTAAGTCCCATTTGTTTAATTTTGGTGTGGTCATGGATTGCCAATAGAGTCTTCATAAAATCTTTCCCCAGGTCAACATCATCAAGTTTTCCCCTACACTTTCTTCTAGGACTTTTATCATTTCGTGTCTTAGATTTAAACTTTTAACCATCTTGAATCGATTTTTGTAAGTGGTGAAAAGTGCAGGTCCAGTTTCAGTTTTTACATGAATTATCCAGTTCTCCCAGTACCATTTATTGAATAGGGATTATTTGTTTTGTTTATCAAAGATCAGATAGCAATAAGAGGCTGGTCTCACCTCTAGGTTTTCTATTCTGTTCCACATGTCTATATCTCTATTTTTGTGCTTATACCATATTGTTTGATAACTTTGGACTTACAATATAGCATAAAGTCTGGTAGAGTGATGCCTCTGGATTTGTTTTTATTATTAATTTCCTTGGCTTTATGGATTTTTCTTGTTTCTATTCAACATTCAGAGCTCTTTATTCCATTTCTTCAAAATATTATGTTCATATTTTAATGTGGATTGCATTGAATCTATAGATTGCTTTGGGTTTTATGAATATTGTAACAATGCAGATTCTTCCCAGTCACTTACATGGTATATTCTTCCATTTATTCATGTCTCCTGCTATTTCTTTTCTTAAGTTTTCATAATTCTCTTTGTAAAGATCTTTCATGTCCTTGGTTAAGTATATTCCCAGCTATTTCACTTTCTTGGAAGCTACTCTGAAGGATATTGTACCCTTGTCTGCCTCTCAACTTAATTATTATTGGCATATACAAAGGCTCCTGATTTGAGCACATTGATTTTATACCCCACACCACCACTGTATGTCTTGATCACTTCCAGGAGTCATGTGGTTGAGTTAGTGGGGTTCTCTAAGTAGAAGATCATATCATTGACAAAGAGTGAAAGTTTGACCTCCTCTGCCATCATTTGTATCTACTTAATGCCCTTCTCTTCCCTGATTGCATTACTTAAAACATCCAGAACTATGTGGAATACTAGTGGTGATAATGGACATCCTGTCTGGTTTCAGTTCTGAGTGGAAAACCTTACTGAACAGTTTGAAATTGGCTGTGAGTTAGTCCTAGAAGGCTTCACATAATTAGGAAATACATCATCTATGCCTATTTTCTTTCTTTCTTTCTTTTTTTTTTTTTTTTTTTTTTTTTTTTTGCAGTTTTTGGCCGGGGCTGGGTTTGAACCCACCACCTCTGACTGACATATGGGGCTAGCACCCTACCCATTTGAGCCACAGGCACCACCCCATCTATGCCTGTTTTCTTAAGTGTTCTTGTTAGAAAAAACATGCTGTCAAATGCTTTTTCTGCATCTATTGAGAGGATCTTATGGTCTTTGTTTTGGCTTCTATTTATATGGTTAATTAGATTTACGGACTTGTGTAGGTTAAACTAGTCTTGCATCCCTCAGATGAAGCCTACTTGATTATGATGTATAATTTTTAAATGTATAAATATAATCTATTTGCTAGGATTTCGTTGAGTATTATTCTGTTGATATTCATTAGTGAAATTGGTCTGTAGTTCTCTTTTTTAGTTTGCTCTTGGTTTTTGGTGTCAGGGTGATGTTTTCTTTATAGAACATGTTAGGGAAGGTTTCTTTTTTCTCAGTGTTTTGGAATTGGTTCTGCAGGATAGGTTAAGCTCTTTATTAAAGATATGATCAAATTCTGGTGAAGCCATGTGGTCCAGGGATTTTCTTTTTGTTGTTAGAAGCTTTTTATTGTTATTTCAATTTCAGTGCTTGATATTGGTCTGTTCTAGAGCTCTATTTATCCCTGGTTAAGTCTAGAGAGACAGTGTGATTCCAGGTATTGGTCCATTTCCTCCACATTGTCAAATTTCTGGGCATAGAGTTGCTTGTAGTAGACAGAGATAATGTCTTGTATCTCTGTGGTATCTGTTGTTATCTCCCCCTTTTCTGCTCCTGATTGAAGTTATTAGAGATTTTAATGCTATGTTTCTATTTAATCTGGCCAAAAGTTTATTGATTTTGTTTATCTTTTCAAAGAATGAACTTTTCATTTTACTGATTTTCTGAATGATTCTTTTGTTTTCAATTTCATTGATCTCTTTTAATTTTGGTTATTTCTTTTCTTCTGCCTGGTTTGGGATTGAATTGCTCTTTCTTTTCCATTTCTTTGATGTGATTCATTAGGTTGTTGATGTGCTCTCTTTCTGTATTTCATATGTTGATATCTATTGTAATTAATTTCCTCTTATAACAGCTTTTTCAGTATCACACAGGTTTTGGGAATTTGTGGCATCATTGTCATACTCTTCATGAAATCTAATAATTTTCTTCTTTTATTCTTCTTGATTCAACTGTAATGTAGCATAAAGTTGGTAGTTTCCGGGATTTTGTGTGTGGATGGTTTTTGTTGGAATTACATTCTACCTTTATTCCTTGGTGGTTGAAAAGATACAAGGCATAATTTGAATTTTTTTAAAAAATTTTGTTGAGGTTTGATTTGTTTCCATGGACTGGAGTATGATCCATGGACTGATGAGAACGTATTTTCATTAGCTTTGGGGTGGTGTGTTCTGTAAATGTCTATGAAGCATACATGACCTAGGGTAGCATTTAAGTTCCTTGTTTCTACATGTAGTTTCTGTTTAGTGGCTCTGTCCAGTTCTGTTGGAAGGATGTTAAAGTCCCTAGCTATTGTGGTGTTGGAGGATATCATATTGTTCAGACATTAGTGTTTGCTTCATAAATCTGGGACCATATAAGTTGGGTGCATATACTTTTCGAATTGAAATGTCCTCTTGTTGTATTATTCCCTTGACCGGTATATAGTAACCCTCTTTGTTTTTACTTACAGTTTTGCTTCACAAACAATTGTCTCTGAAAATAAACTTGCAACCCCTCCTTTCTCCTGATTTCCTTTTGTTTTTTATTATTTTCATTTTTTTCTTCATTAAATCATGTGTACATTAATGCATTTATGGTGTACTGATTGTATATGTTGAAGGATAAAAGAAGACTCAGGGTGAAGGACTGGAGAACAATAATTCAGGCAAACGGTAATCATCTCCTCGCTTACTAACTACTGTGTCACCCTGAGTCTTGTTTTGTCCTTCAACATTAGGTGTGTTTCTAGAGACAACATACAGATTTTTTTGCTTTTTTATCCAGTCAGCCAGTCTGACCCTTGTTGGTGGGGAATCCAAGCCATTCGCATTCATTGAGAGAATTGTTAAGTATTGTGGAGTTCTATTTGCCTTATTTTGTGAAGGTTCATTGCTTAGTTTTATTTTTTGCACAAATGTGGAAGCTGTGTTTTGTTCTTTAGTTTCTGGGTGTCCACTTTTATGGGAGGTCCATTGTGATGATCAGTGTGGAGAATGGGTCTGAGTATTTCTGCAGAGTTGGTCTTGTAGTGGCAGATTTCATCAATGTTTGCATGTCAATAAAAGATTTGATTTCTCTGTCAAATTTAAAACCTAGTATAAAGAATCCTGGGCTGACAATTGTTTTACTTAAGAAAGTTAAATGTCAATGACCACCTTCTTCTGGCTTATAAAGTTTCAGCTGAAAAGTCCACTGTCACCCTAATTGATCGGATCTTGTAGTTCAATTGGTGCTTACTACTGGCTGCTTGCAGAATTTTCTCTTTAATTTTGACCTCGGCCAGGTTCATTATAATGTGTCTAGGATATGCTGTGTTTGTGTTGAGATGACCCAGAGTTTGATATGCATCTAATAGGACTGTTTCAGAATCTTGGTGATGCTTGGGAAATTTTCATTTACAATATGCTCTAGTAGGGCTTCCATGCCTTTGGGTCATATTCCTTTTCCCTCAGGGATCACTTTAATTTGTACATTTATATGCTTCATGAATTTCCATAATTCTCTAGGCTCTACTTTTACTCTTCTCTCTTCTGCCTCTTTAAATGCCTGTGTTAGCTCAAGAGACATATCCTCTAGCTCTGAGATTATTTCTTCCCCATGGTCTAATCTGTTATTTATACTTTCTACTGCATTTTTAAGTTCCCTGAGTGATTCCTTTAATTCCTTAAGTTCTAATACATTTTCCCTACCTTTGCTTCATTTCTTAGGTTAATTTTTGAATTTCCCTTTGGTGATTTTCCACTTTCCCTTAAATTCCCTTCATCATTTTTGCCATCTATACTTTAAATTCCATTTCTGTCATTTCTATAATTTTCTTATAGGTGGTATCCTCCATGGTAGCTGCCTCATGGTCCCTTGGGGTTTGGGGTGATCTGTTTTGGTTTTCCATGTTGCCAGAAACTTTTGTTTTTTCCTCATATGTATTTTCTTCTTTATTATTTCCTTCCCCTACCTTTTCCTCTAACTTCCTCCTTCTTAAATGTCCTTGTCTCTATGCTTAAATGTTGGAGTGGCCTTTTGGTACAGGGACAAAAGGAAGAAACTAGGAATGAGAAGGGAGAAAAGAAACAGAAAATAAGGGTGAAAGGAAAAAAATAAAAGATAATAAATGACTGGAAAAGAAATATAGGAGTAATAGTGGTATTCAGCAGGGTGCATTAACCCACACATGCAATTTCAGGACTCTGAGGGGCCAGAAAAGTTGGGTGCCCCAAGGTCATGAGCTCCTTACCAACCTGAGCAAAAGCAAGACATTGCCTCCACCATATGTAAAAGCAAAACATCTCTCTGTCACTGGAGGGACCTACCAATACTGTCCTTTGGAAGTCTAAAGTGAAAAGGACACTCAAGCCCAAGTCTTAAGGCCTCCTTGAGCCATGCCAATGCCATGGAACCCCAGGTTAGGCTTCAGGGCAAGGCTCTGTCCTATCAATAAAATACAAAATAAAAAGAGAGCAAAACAGATAAGAAAAAAAATGAAGAAAATTATAAACTTTTGGGAAAAAAGGAGAGATACCTTAGTTATCATTTGAGAAATTTATGAAGGAAAGATGAGAAAAGTAGAAATATCTAGAAAAAGGAAGAAAAGAGGAAATAGAAAGGAAGTTTAAAAAGCAAAAGAATGCTAACAAATGGAATCTTTATTATAAAAGAAATTAAAAATGAAAAAATAAGACACAAGAAAACAAAAACTTAAAAAAGAAGGAGGAAAAAAATCAAAATATACATATAGATAGCAGTATATTACCTGGACTTCAGGTGGCACACTGGGGGTTAGGGATTCAAAAAAGATATGCTGATTCTGCTATATAAGATGTGTGTGGGAAGCCACTATCTAGTTGCTGAGGAAAACTGGTTCCTTCTTCCTGATTTATTATCCTTCAGTCGGGGCATGATGGTTTCATTAGCATTCAATCCTGACAGGGTGGGATCCTGAAGCTCTTAGCAGACTTCTTAGGATATAAACTTCAACTTTCCAAACAGTGCCCCTTGGCCACAAAGTGGCTTTTGCTTTTCTGGGGGTGCGAGAAGCATCCACCTCACTTCAAGGGTGGCTACCCAGCTCAGCAGGTGTACCACAGCCAGTCACATGCTGGGACCACGTAGGCTATTTCTTCCCAGTGGCCCTCTCACAGAGACAGCCCCCTCATGGCAGCCAAGCTAATCAAAGTTCCACCCTGCCTGGTGGTTCAATCCCAGCCACTGGGCACCATTCAAGTTCTCTCTTTCATGCAGGACCTCCCAAGGCAGCTGTGATGAGCACCCAAGTCCAAAAAATCTATAGGACAGTCATTCCCTGTCTCTACCCCTCTGCCAAAGGGTCAGCCAGCCTCTACAAGCACCAAGGCACCTGCCTTCTATGCTGGTCCTGCACTATTTCTGACCTCCTTGTTAGCTCCTGGAGTCCCCAGTTATCTGTCTTACTATGCCAGGACTTCCTCCTTAAACTTTGTTTTATAGATTTCTAGAGAGAGGGTGATATCTGTTTCTCCCTTTAAATTAGTTCAATTTCTATCAGCATTAAAACTAAATTGGGCTTTCAGATTAGTGATTCTCACTAGAAAAATCTTTTCCTTATGCATATTAGGTTAGGTCCCCCCACCAAATGTATTCCCTCTTCCCAGCCTCCACCCTCCTCTCTCCTCTCTTTCCTCTTCCCTTCTTCTCTCTGGAGTATAGTTATGTTTTACCATTCCTATGGATGTGTAGGTGATTATATACTGATTTCATAGTAGTATTGAATACATTGGATACTTTTTTTTCCATTTTTGAGATACTTTACTAAGAAGAATAACCTAATGAGCATAATGCAATGAGACATTTCTAAACTATTAAGAAAAGAGTATGAATGCCTTACCACAACAAATAAGTGAGCGAGGAGATGGTTCTATTAATCATCGGTAATCATTTAGATGTAAGCACTCCACATTATATATCAAATCAGCACATTGTACCTCATAAGTACATTAGTGTACACAGTTATGATTTAACTTTTCTTGGCTGTGATCTTTGGTATTGCCACAAGTGCGCACCTTGACAAAAAATATCTGGTATAGTTTTTCCGCTCAACACAAAGGCACATTTGCAATACTTGAATACTTGATTAACAAAGAGATAAAGGAATGGATAATTCAGAAAGTGCTTAAAAATAGTGCCGTAGTTAGCCTGAGGTATGGAAGACACACAAAAAGAATAGGTTCCACCACTCATGCCTTAGTAACAATGTTGGCAGCTAATTTCGATCAGTGCTTGTTGAAGTTTTTCTTGATCACCAACTCAGCCATCTCATTCTCCCCTAGAAGTTGTTGCTCTGAATTATCCCTGATCACCCAATACTTAATTTCCCCCAGACAGTGGATGAAATGTACAAGGATGGCAAAAGCAAGTACTTGAAGAGGTCTTTGAGAAATGTTTCTTAAAAAAAAAAAAAAAACTCTCTGAACTAGTTTATGAGAATAAGTTTTTTCTACCTTTTTTTTTAAGTTTTAGTATTTTACTGTATATATTTAAGGAGTACACCATAATGTTTTGACATGTTGATAGATAATGGAATGTTTATTATAGTGAAGCAAATTGATATATTCCCTATTGCACACAATTGCTCTCTAAACATAAGTATTTCTAATGATACCCTCAAGTGTCTATTATAAAGAGAGCCATTGCAGAAGGCAGCAACTGTTACCTATTGATCCTTGCATCATTGACAGCCATTCCTCTCCCCTCTGTACTGTAACTATTTTCTTGTTAGAAATACCCTAGAAATAAATTTATTTCTTTAGAATGGTTTTATAATTGGAATTGCACAGAGCAGGCCTGACCTGACACATTTTAGTTATAAAACACTGTTTAAAGGGAAATTTTATTTACACTTATGCCAACTTCTTAATTTTAAAGTGTGAGTCACTTAGGAATACTTTAAGGAAAATGAAATACTAACTACTCATCTTTTGCAAACTTCACAGAATTCATCAGAATGTAAGGGAGGTCACTGCTGATTTGCTTGATAAGAAAAAAAGCAACAGATCTTAATAAACCAGTCCTGCTATAAGGTCAGTTCTAGATTCACTTGTATTGAAAATCTTAAAACAGTGTAGTTTTCAACAGAAAGTTTCTTCCAAGGGAACCTTGGTAATCTCTGCCTCAAGACCAGAGACTTCAAATAACAGCCTAGTGAACTACTCAAGTAAAGTTAGTTATGTTATCTTTTTTTCTTTTGAGATTCAAATTTCTGATATAACTTTTCTTTTTAATTTGTTGAAATGCTGAATTGCTTAGTTGACTTATACATGTTAAGCAAAGATCATAATTATCTATCTTAATTAAGAAAAGAAACAAATTTTATTTTTAGTCCCTGGTGCTCTCATTTTCAAAAGATACTCATTTGTTACCTTGAAGGGATAAATATAACTAAACTGATGCATTTTACATTCTTATTTTTTATTTTTTTATTGAATCATAAAGAAGTAGATCTTAACCAGTATGATGTAAGCATTCCAAATTGTATATGAAATCGTCACACTGTACCCCATAAATGCATTAATGTATGCACTTTACATTTTTTTAAAAGCTGCATTTAATTTACATTTGGGGCATGGTACATTATTGTCTAATAATTAAATGAATACCCATAGATGCTTTGTAATTGATTTCAGTGTGACTGTGTTTCATAACACTTCAAGGTTTTCCTGTACCATCTAAAGTTTTCCACCCCTAATCACAAGGGAATGATTGGCATCAAATCCTTTAATCACATAGGATGTTTACTACCTATAGGAATCCAACATAGAAATGTTTAATGAATTAAATAAGCCTGTAATACAAAGAAATATTAATTTCTATTTTCAATTAATTTTTTTTACTTTATTACATAACAGTATTCCTTAATTACCATTGAAATTATGGTATTTTTGTATTTAGTTTCATAAAATGTATCTATTTCTGGGCAATTGTATTATAGTTTTTAAATAGTAAAATCAAGCAACTAATTGAGCTTATAAAATGAAGTTTATTCATGCCTCTCTGTTTGACCATTGCTTGAATGATCAAAGACCAAGATGGCAAAAATATCAAAGATGTGTAAATAGCAATGACAACCAAAGAGAATCAATTAACTCTTCCTACCCAGAATTTCATGTAAAGGAACACATGTTTCCCATCTCTCTTGGAGATATAACAAGGACCTTGCATCACAGCCATTTTATTTTACTCATAGTGAGATTCATTTCTGCAAATCTCAAAATGGATCTGACAATGACAAGCTGTGTCAACTGTAGAGGTGGTAAGGAAAAAATTAGTTCCACTATGTTGTCCCAATTTAAATTACTTATCTAATATTTGGCCATTTTTACTCTGGGGGACATTACAAAGGCCATTCACAGGAGCACATTCCTATGAGTGTCTGTGGCAGGATGAGCTCTTGAACCCAAGCAGTTCAAGCTATGGTGTGCCATGATCATGCCTGTGTATAGCCACTGCACTCCCACCTGGGCAACATAGCATAACCCTGTCTCAAAAAGAATTTACAAAAACCATAAAACATTTGTTTGAACAAAAATAAATAAATAGCAACTAATTTTCATGATGATTTTAATACTTAAATGAGAAAATAATGCTTGCAGACTTTTTTCATCATTTGATTTATTTAGTATTTGTTTTTTGTAAAAACATGAGATGATCAGTGTCTACGTACCTCTGAGTCACGAAATTGGACTACTGTATATAAAAAGAAAATCAGTGTTAAATACACTGCAAATATAAAATGTCCTCATTGGCTCTTACCAGGAAAGTCAAATAATGTATCATTTCATAGAATAATGATGAAAGATTGTATAAGTACAGATGCAGTGAAAGAGAAGATTTGGGAAGAAATATTCTTCCATAATTCTTCAGAAGGGAAAGGAGTGTTTATTTTAAATATATATATTCCTTGCATTATCTCTGAGTTATATTTAAAAATCTGGGTGGTTTTCTCAATGTGCAAAAAGCAGCTGGCATGGAACTTCAGGATCAAGAAGATGACCTGAAGCCCATTTCTGGGCTGAAGCTAATTTCCTTTTTGACTTTAGACAAACTACAATCTCTCTGAGCCAGTGTTGCCTCTACTATGAATTCAAGGGATTGATTGCATTAATGAGTTTTATGAGTTTTGGGAATTTTTTTAGAACTTTGGGAAGTTCTTTTTAAAGAAATTTTCTTTTAAAAATGCATGAAACCATATTATACAAAACAGAAGCACAGTTACAGTTGTCTGGCTAAAGGAGGCATGGTGCCTCCAAGTGTGACTTCCTTGACTTAATCCTACAGTGTTCTCTCTGGACACTTAGATTTCCCTAGGCCATAGATTGTAAGTTACCAGTATGAGAGAATCTTCTTAATTAGCTAAAATTTGCTGATACATTTGTGTCCTGTATATAATATTACAATATTCCTATGTTTAAAAATTAGAAAGCAAAAACACAGTTGCAAATGTGCTCCTCATATTAATATTGGACTTCAAGCTACCCTGCCACCTGAAACCTAATCTCCATCTGCAAATAAACAGAAAGAACATGAAGATAGGGGCAGTGCTTTTACTACAAATAGTTTGTGCATTGTCCTCCTTAGGGAGCTAAGATAGCTTCTGATTTAGTATTATGTATGAAATATTAGCAGTTCATTTTTTTATTTCCTCTGGAAGCAGCTTTTCCTAAGCTTTTGCTCTACATACTTCCTTATCAGTGATCAATGTCACTGAGATATTTTTTTCCTCCTTTTGCTTCTGTGATCTGTACCAGGCATTGTATTAAAAAATTCACTTGGGGACAATGATTCTACATTTCTATTAAAAGAAGTATGAGGAAAAATATATGACTTAATAGGAACATAGAAATAGAGAGAGACTTTTTAAAAGTCCTTTAATATTTGACAATTTTCACTTGTGAATACAGACAAAATCATTGCAGCCTCCTATCATCTAGCACAAGACTAGAGCCATCAAAAATCAAGATCTTATTCCATGATGTACATATACCACAATTTGTTAATCCATTCATGGGTTGATGGGCATTTGGGCTGCTTCCATGACTTGGCAATTATGAATTGGGCTGACAATTCATAATTGAGGTAATGGTTATGTTAATCAGTATGATGTAAGCATTCCTCATTGTATATCAAATTAGCACACTGTGCCCCATAAATGTCCATAAACAGAGTTATGATTTAATAAAAAATCAATAAATAAACAAATAAATAAAATATGAAAAAATCAAGATCTTTGCTTGAAGCTTTTAGGTGCCCTCCCAGAGATGCTCTTTTCCTGTGCCCTGGGTCTGTCTCTTTCCCTGTGAGCTCTCACATCTGACCTGGTGTCTCTTTCCCAAAGGCAGTTGCCCTTGGCCGTCACTTATGTGGGAAAGTATTTAAAGGCCAATAAGAGGAAGGAAGAGACCTGACTGCAGGGTTGGAATAAGAGCAATTACTTCCACCAAGTAGTCTCTAAGAGTTAGGAGGCAAGATGACCTCTCCTTATATATTTTAGACAAAAAATATTCTCCATCTAGCAATAAGACTCCTTTAGCACAGAAGTAAGAAATCTGTTGAGAAGAGTATTTCATTTTCATCTGAGTAAAATGTATATAAAGCAGTTTGTGAATCAGGCATAAAGGAGTAAAAAAAAATCCACACGTGTGTAGCAAATATTTGAAAGAAGAGCTCCCTGGGGAAGGATAATAAGATTACCCTAGGAATTCCTTAATTCAAGTCATGTAAGGATGTACATTTTACATAGTGTTTATTGATGGTAATATAAGTATTCCTTCTATAAAAGCCTGTCTGGTATTAAATTTTTACTTTTATAAGACCTGGCTAGTATGGTTTCATTATGCATTTTATAATCCTGTCAATAATGCTGTTATCACAGAAATGTTATGGAAAACATTCTCTGAAAATATTGGGAAACCATTTTTGTTAATTTACCATGCATGGGCAAAGTGGCTTATGGCCTGTGATTCCAACACTTTTAGAGACCAAGGTGTGTTGATCGCTTGAGACCAAGATTTTGAGACTAGTTTGAGCAAGATAGTGAGAGTCCAATCTCTACAAAACATTTAAAAATTCAGAAAAATTGTCTTTATATCGTAATTTATAAAGCCATTGGATATTATGTTATCATTATCAACACAAAACATCATGTTCAGTAGAGTGTTTCAGATCCTATTTTTGGCACTTATCTTTTGTCAGTAGAATTTTGACAGGAGATTATGACAATCCCACTTTCCTCATATATATGCTTAAGATTCTGAGATGAAAAGATATTAGCTTTGAACATACCTAAAAATTCTAATTTTCTAAAACTAGAGAGTGGAAAGATCTTTTTTTTTTTTTTTTTTTTTTTTTTTTTTTTTGCCAGTGCTGGGTTTCAACCCACCACCCTCGGCATATGGGGCCAGCGCCCTACTCCTTGAGCCACAGGTCCTGCCAGGAAAGATCATCTTTAAGAGAAAATCCACTAATGTGAAAAAACTGATTCAACTTTTATAAATAACAGAACTTTGCTGAGAATTAACAAAAAAATGCATAGATTGCAAAATATGACTTAAGTTGTTTGACCTTTATATTAATAAGTAGAAAAATCAGGGTTCTGAAATGATGTATATTCAATAGTTAACCTATGTTAACTGTATTTTATCACGTTATTATAAATAACATTGTACTTCAATGTTCTCCAGTATTTAAACTTAAAATTAGCAGGAATTTATTTTCACTCATGTGATTATTCTTTTATTTAAAAATGCTCAAGTCAGATATAGTTTCTAAAAATTTTTATTTAAAGGATGTACTTTATAAGAAATATGTCATTCCCATTATAATATCTATTGTTTAAACATTATAAATAATATTTGTCTTGTTTCATATCTAGGTTTTTTGGCAAAATTTATGAATTAAGTCGAGATTAGTTATTGATTTCTGAAATGAACTTAATAGAGCAAGTGGCACCACTCTTTACTGTGTGGTCAAAAAATACTACATTACTTTTTTTTTTTCACACACGTCTACTGAAAACTGTGAACACACAGACACTCATCATGGACAGTGCACACATGCTTTATTAACCCATCATGTTTCATGGCTTTAAACATCTCGGGAGAGGAGGGTATGCATCTTTTTCTCTGGCTCTACACTTCCTTCACTTCTGCCATTTTTTTAATATTTTATTTATTTTTTTATGAAATCATAGCTGTGTACAGTAATGCAGTCATGGGGTACAGTGTGCTGGTTTTATATACAATTTGAAATATTTTCACCAAAATGGTTAACATAGCCTTCATGGCATTTTCTTAGTTATTGTGTTAAGACATTTATAATCTACATTTAGAAAGATTCACATGTACTCTTGTAAGATGGACCATAAGTGTGGTCCCGTCAATGACCCTCCTTCTACCCATCCTCCTCCCTCTCCTCCCCTTCCTCTCTCCCGTCCTCAAGAATGGAAGAAAAAGTATCCAATGTACTCAGCCCTACTATGAAACTAATCTATAGCTTTCATACGAAAGCTATAGCCCAATTATAGTTGCTTTTGCCATTTTTAGGGGATTCTCAGCACACTGAAGCTATTCCTGGAAAGCAAAGGACTCAACAACTTCTCATGTTTAAGTCCCCAGACACATGTTGTAACACTTAGTCAAGCCATTATAGCTCATTAGCAATCACTTGACAGGTGACATTTTCAATGTCTGGTCATTTGTTTGTCATTAGTTTTCTTTTGCCCTTAGGAAAAGTACTAAATTCCTTAGCATGGGAATAAAAACACTTAAATCAATTTGGTTTATGTGAAGTTATTTAGCTTTATCTCTTAGCACTTACTGTGCTCTGCCCCTGTGTTCTAGCAACTGGCCAAACTAAACCACTTAGGATTCCCCATGTTTTTCCCCCTCCCACCAGCTGTGTGTGTTAGCTTCTTCCTTTCCCTTGTCCTTCAGGAAAACTTCTTATTGTCTCCACCAAAAAGCCTATGATGTTGACACAAATCTAGGATGGCTTCTGTGTGCATGTTTCAATAGTGTCCTGTTTTGTGCCTGTCATGGTATCTGTGACTCTGGAAATGACCTGTCTCTTTTTTCAGGTTATTATAGACATTTGTTGAGGGTGGACTATATTATATCTTATAATTTCCATGCTTGCCACAGTACCTTAGCATAGGACTGTAGAAGAGATGAATGAAGAATGAGAAAAGGAGAAACTGATCATTTAAACACAGTGATAATTAACTCATAATTAATATGCAGCATTAGGCATATTATACTTAATAATAATTTAGTATTATTAACATAGCTGTGCAGATATAGTTTTCATCCTTTTAAGTATTGAATAACTTATTAATTCTTCTTTACTGACTTATACTCAGTTAATTATGAAATCTTTTAGTCAAAACTTCTTTCTTTTTTTTCTAGCTGCTTCTGAATATGCATCTGGATTCCAGATAACTTCTCCACTAATCATATGATGTGTTAAATGTAAACCAAGTTCTAGTTGGAAAAGCACATGAGAATATATACAAATTTTGCAGAAAAAATTCTATGGCCAGAAAGATAATAAAATGTTCTTACTGGGCTGTTTAAATTGTGTACTCTTTTCCATTAAATTTATCTTGGGAGAATCTTTATTAAAAGAAAATAATTTATACTATATGTTTAAATAGTGTACTGTTTTCCATTAAATGTATCACATGGGAGAATCTTTATGAAAAGAAAATAACTTATACTATACCTTTATAATAAAAATGTATTTATGTTTTAAATAATGTTTCTTGGCCTCTTAACTATTCAGTGAATTTTGCAGTTGAAGGCAGTATTGTTGAGTTTCCATACACAAACTGCCCTTATGCCAGCTGCTTTGCAACCAAACCACCAAATTGTCATTGACATTTTTTTTTATTAAATGATAGCTGTATACATTAATGCAAACATGGGGTACAGTGTAGTGTTTTCATATATAATTTGAAATACTTTCTTCAAACTGGTTAACATAGACTTTTTGTCATTTACTTAGTTATTGTGTTAAAACATTTATACTCTAGTTGTAGAAAAGTTCACTTGTACCCTTGTTAGACAGACCATATAGGTGATCTTTCCAGTCACCCTCCCACCACTCAGACGAGAAGGGCGTCATTGACATTTTAGTGGAGTTAAAAGTTAGGTTATTTGTATTTTATAGCTAGTAGCATCATATGTAGTGATAGATTCAAATTTATTTTTTAAGTATTTATTAAATCATAACTGTGTACATTAATGCATTTTGGGGGTACAATGTGCTGATTTGATATACAATTTGGAATGCTTACCTCTATCTGATTAACATAACTATCTCCTTGCTTACTTATGTGTTGTGGCAAAAACATTCATACTGTATTCTTAATAGCATAGAAATTTATCATCACATTATGCACATTAGGTTGGATCCCCACAAAACCCCTCCCCTTCCTAGCGTCCCATACCCCCTTTCCTTCATTTTCCTTTTCCCCCCTTCTTTCTAGACTACAGTTACGGGTCTCCGCCCCAACCTAGGGCCTCATCCAAGCCGGGATGCCAGGTCTCTTGCCCCTCCCACTCAACTGTCTGGATGTGGGCTGCTGTGCCAGCTTACTTGGAGTAGGTCTTGTTTAGGTCTCAGGTGCCAAAGCACCTTAGACATCACAGTCAATATTGGTACGTGCGAACATCTCAGCAGCAATCTCTCAGCAGCAGTCTTAGTAGGAGAGCACTGATCAGGCATCCTCTGAGCAAGAAGTGGAGCCAAAGGATGAGACCTTGGTAACTTCTCCCAAAGCTATTTATAGAAGTAATCCTGAGGTCCCTGTGCCACAGGTGCCAGACGGCTAACGAATGATGTACGTTCTTTTATGCTCTCATGCATCTCACTAATGAGAGCCAGTGATGTTAAATCTCATCCCCAATCACGTATTGCCAAAGTATTTCTCACAGGTTTCTCCTACATATTCCCCCCTTTTGTGTATTGTAGGAGACGCCAAGAGCCAGATGACATCCGAGCAAGATGATCTGCAGCTGAGGCGTGGACCGTGGGCCTTTCCTCCACAGGAGTTCCTTGTGGAAGAAGAGCTCGTGCCCTCAGCACATAGTCATTGTTAATTACTCCCCTCACCTGTGTTGTTCTGGCTCAATAAAAGGCTGGTGCTGAGGTTGCTCGGGGCTACCCAGAAAGTAAGGGCTAGCCCACCTTCCACAAGCTTGTACTTCTAATCCACCTCTCGCCTGGTTCCTTCCTGCACTAACCGAGACCAGGGCCATAGAAGCCCAATGGGTCGCGACAGTGTATTAACTAGGGGGTCATACCACTGTTCTAGCTAAAATTATCACAATTCTTATTTCCATTTTTTTCTCAGAGATCTTACTGCTTTCACTGCCTTTTGCTATTTCTGGCTTTAGTCTGCATTCTCCCACACTCTTTAGAATTTCCAACAAACACACCAATGGGAAATTTGTCCCCTGCACATAAACACACACTTTTTACTTCTTATCTCAAACTTCTTATATGTCAAATCTCTTATATTTTATGCATCTCATCTATTGTAAATTGTGTTAACTGGCAATCAGAGGTCCCACTTTCCTTGCAGAGTGTTCCCTTTGCTATATGAATTGTAACAGGTGAACAAAGGTCTCGCTTTTTTTGTGGCCCTGGCTAGTTGAATTATGATAAATGGGAACTCTTCCACATTACAATGAGTGGGGACTCATGCACAACCAGATACGGACTCTATCCCCTGACATCCCATTGGAGACTCATGCATAACCAGTTGAGGGAACTAACCCCTGAGCTCAACAACACCTTGTCTGCTTTTTACAAACTTCTTACAAATGTCTTCTTCTTACTTCAGACTCCTCATACTTCTTATATTTCTTATCACAAACTTCTCATACTAAACTTCTTACTCTTCTTAACTCATACTTCTTATCTCAAAGTTATTCTTAACAAACTTCTTACATTCTCTCTTTTATTCTTCAAAATTCCAACACTGCTACCAAAGTTCCCAACACTCAATGCCACTCTTTCACTTATGGTATTTAATTGCTAAAGGCTTCACTTAATCTTGCTCTCTTTCTTTAGTGGCTTCTTTTACTCACAAGTCTTAGCTTTCTGGTTTTTACTCATGAGTCTTAGCTTTCTTAGCTTTCTATTTTTCTTCCTAATCATTATTCTTATAAGACTTCACTTCCCCTGTTGTTTCTACACCAGCCCCTTTAATAGTATTCTTTCTACCTCAATCCTTCCCTTTCAAACAGATCTCTTAACGCCAGTTAAGGACTAAGGACATAGTCTCCAAAACTACTTCCTGCTGACAAAGATATAGGGGAAGGCAGTTAAAGGTTCCTTTCCTATCTTATAAATTTGTACTATAACAACTACCAAAGGCTACTTCTGAGTATTTCCTTTTTTGGTCCACATCCACTATCCCATTCTTCCCGCCATTTGTCAGGGCTAAGATGCTGTATCTCTGGCCCTGAATCAGGGCCTCGTTGCAGCCAGAATGTTAGGTATCCACTCTGACCCCCTCATCTTTCTGGACATGGCTACTACACCTGCTTACTCAGGGTAGGTCTTGTTCATGTCTCAGGTGCCAAAGCATCTTAGAAATCACAGTCAATATTAGTAGGAGTAAGCATCTCAGCAGCAATCTCTCAGCAGCAGTCTTAGTAGGGAGCACCTATCAGCTGTCCTCCAAGCAAGAAGTGAAGCCTAAGGAGGAACCCTTGCTAACTTCTCCGAAAGCTATTTATATAAGTAATCCTGTGGCCACCTACCACAGGTGCTAAGCAATGATGTACACTCTTTCATGTTCTCATGCATCTCACTAATGAGACCCAATGATGTTAAATCCCTTCCCCCATCCATTATTGCCAAAGTATTTCTCACAGGTGCCTCCTACACCTATGAATGTGTAGATTATTATATACTGATTTCATAGTAATACTAAATACATTGGATACCATTCCAATGTACATTTGATATAATTTTTTTCCATTCTTGAGATACTTTTCTAAGATGAATATGTTCTAGCTTCATCAAAGTAAACATAAAAGATATAAAGTCACCATATTTTTATGGCCTCATAGTATTCTGTGGCCAGAATGTTTATTGCAGGCCAATTCATAATTTCCAAGTCATGGAAGCAACACAAGTGCCCATCAACCCATGATAGATTCAAATTTGAACAGACATTATTTTGATTTACCAGTACTGTGGCCATGGTCAATGTTTAGATTTATTACAATCATTACAGTGTCATCAAGCAATTTATTTTATGCACTGACTCATATACATCTTCCCCCATGGAAATGATTGCTAGTAGGATTACTACCTCATTTCACAACTTATATTTATCAATGCGTTTTTGATATCCAAAGTTCTTTATGAAACTGTGCTAATTATGAGATATAGAGCATAAAAGAAGAAATAATAATAATAATGTATCATAAGCAGGGTTTGGATGATAACTCTTTGACTCTGAGGTTCCAAATGGAGAAAATTCCAGTGGTATCAGTTGAGAAACTATGACTGGTATGTATCCATTTTCTTATTAATCCTTGTAATAACCTTGTCTTTTATGAAATGGATATCCATTTAATCTGTTATGTCAATAATGTTCAGAAAATGTATTTAACAAAGTCTCATGCTAGATAATGATAGACCTAGAATATAAACTTAGCTCTATCATCCCCAAATTTCACATCCTCACTCACACATTTTAGGGGATAGATACTGAGTGGATGTATGACCTGGATGTGTCCCTTCTGAAATGAACCATCAGAGACCCTGTCTCATCACTGCATTCTCACATGGTCACTCCTCATGTCCATGTGCCCCCATCAGAGTAGTGTCTGACCCACCCACACATTACCTCCAGCTCTGCTCAGGTTCACATACATCTGACATACACATAGAAGAACAAGATTATCATGGCTCTCCAATTTTCACTATATCCAATGATCAGAATTCCAGTCCCAAGCGACTCTAAATGTCACCCTTCCCGTGGCTGTGTGTTGCAGAACATCATTAGATATCAGCCCGTTTTAGTTACAGCATCACAAGTCACCCAATGACCTTTAAACTTATTTGGTATCCTAACATATCTGGTTATAATTCATAAATATTTCAGATGTTGCCCCAAGACTTTTGAATCTTATAAATTCTGACATTCTCCATCAATTTTTAAAAATGGATTCACTTCTTACTACCCTGGTTATTTAAAGAAATGCTTCAAGTTACTGTCACAAAGTCAACAAACATCATTGGATTATTTCCCACTAGGGACAAATCCATTTAAGTTGAAAACTTGTCTCCTTGATATTGTCCAATTATATCCCACTCTTTCCTGCTCTGTAGGAAAATATTACTGATCATATCATCCTTCCTTGTCCCTCACTGCTACTTCCCCATCCAATCACTTTAACTTGACTAATGTCTTTATTGTTAAAACAAAAACTCTTCTGAGCCAACTTTTCTGTACTTCATGCCCTGTGTCTTTTTTTTTCCTTTTCAAAATGAACCTATATGAACAATACACATTTAGTTACACTCTCCTCACTCCCCTACACCTTGGAGTTACTAAGATAACCAGGATAGCATCTGGTTGGAGGCTGAGCCAGAGCTGACTCCTGGTGGCTGTGTGGTGCATCTGACCTTCACCCAAAAAGATGCAGTGGGTGATGGTGACCCCCTGGTCAGCTCCTCCACAAGCATGATGACCTGTAGCTGGTCCAGGAGGCATGACAGTGACAGCCCTGCCTGCTGGTATTGCCTCTTCTTCTTCTTCTTTTGTTAATTCTTGCTTCTTCTGCACATGTGACACCTTGTTCCCCAGATCATAGACAGACTTGAGTCTGTAGGTATCTCCAGCCCAGAATGAAGAAAGATAAGACTCAAAGTCAGAAAGAGCATCACGGCAAAGGACCAGCATCCAGCACCCTTACCTGCCAGCCATGACTGGTTGTGAGCATGATGGGCCATCTAACCACAACCAACTGCCCACTCACACCTAGGACCAGCTACCCTTATGGCCACTTCTTCTTGCAGGAAATTCTGATGAGACTTCCCAGGTGGAATCAGAGAGGTGGTCTTATCTATCCTGGCCTGCCCTTGGCCATCCTGTGTTATCTTGGGCCCTTCCTTCCAAAATATATGAAATGTCAGGGATGAGAGCTGAACCACGACCTTCAATGTTAGACAAGACTCCTATTAGGGCTTCCTGAGCCCAGAACTTTGGACAGTCAGGACAGAGCAGGAGCATTTCTTGGGCAATTCCTGCCAGTGAGCTGGGAGTGGGCTGTCTCTGGAATGCGAGCTTCTGGTTCTCAGGATTGCATGTTCTGTTGGAGTCTATTGCCTAGGAAGTGAGGTCACCTCTAGGGGGTCCACTTCCTGGGCTCCCTCCTCAGAAAATCCCTCCCCAAATATCTCTAGGGTGCTGATTTCTCAGCCTCCACCCTCATGATGATTCACAGCTCCCCCACAGTGCCTGCAAAAGGCCTGGGTGCAGCCAGGGCACAGGTTAAAGAGACAGAGCTAGGTGGCTCAACCCAATTTCTTCTTCTGTCCAGTTTTCCATACCTTAGTTGAGCTTCTCAGGGCCTTCCCAATCTTCCTTTTAGCAAAATGGGTATTTTAATTCTAGAACGTGTGATTTGGGAGCAAGATGGCCAACAGGTACCAGCCTCCGACAGAAGCTCCCATCCAGAAGGAAGAATAAAGTCCAGAAAATACCCAACAAAGTTGAATACTAGGAGCCCAGCTGAGAGAGAAGAGTAATATCTGCAGGACACCTCTGCAGAGGCAAATTATGACTCCTAAAAAGCAATCTACAGATACATAATACATCCCATAGGAAAGGTATCTGTCCCCTCCCTCAAGAATGTTGCGGTTTTCTCTTTGTTTTCTCTTAATCTGCTCCTGTGAGTTTCCTACAGGCAAGTGGTTAACTGAGGACCTATTGTCTCACCCCATGTGTGAGAGCTACAGAAAGTGGGGTCTACTCCCCTCAGAGGGGGAACCCTGCTGACACTCCAAACACCCTCTCACCAGGCAGAAAAATCAAACTAATTTTTCTCTGTCATTTTGAATTCCCAGTCCACCCTTCCCTCATTGCCTGAAGAGACAGTGAAAGGAGATCCAAAAGCAGTGTGCCCCCACCCCTGCGAGACCAAGTGCCATGTCCTGGCCCTGCAGCCAGAGAACTGCTTGAGCTGCACATTCCCCATGTGGCTGCTGGCACTCCACCACCACTCCTGGGCACCCGAGGGGGTTACCCAAGGACTGATAAACCCACGTGTTCCTGGAACCTGAGGCCCAGTGGCCCGAGAATGGCAAGAGGACAGTCAGTTAAGAGGGAACCACACTGGAGTGGCAGTACACTGAGGTGAAGAGCAGCAGCTGCAACAGCTAGAACAATAAGGCTCACACCCCTGAGGCTTTTCCAGAGACATGCCCTATCTCTCTGGGCAACTAGAGGAACCCAGAATATTCTCCAGTGGCAGCCGCTGGCTGGCTGAATGGTTTTGGGAAGGTCTCCAAATGGTGTAAATTCAGCATGGGAAGGAATCAGTGGAAAAACTCTGGTAACCTGAATAACCAGAGGAGATCAACTCCCCCAAGGAAGGACGGGGCAGATGCAATTGAGGATCCTATCCATAAACAGATGGTTCAGATGACAAAAATTGAGTTCAGAATCTGGATAGCAAAAAAGATTAACAGAATGGAGGAAAGGAGGGAAACAGAATTTCAAATTATTCAAAAGCTGTCTTAAGAATTCAATGATTTCAAAAATAAAATGACCAAAGATTTTGACACACTGAGGCAAGAGGTTGCAGCCCTCAAATATCTGAAAAATATGGTAGAATCCCTTGGTAACAGAATGGAGCAGGCAGAAGAAAGGATCTTTGACATTGAAGACTAAGTTTCTGAACGCACTAAAGCCCTCAAAGATGAAAAGAAATGGAGAGCAAAAATAGATCACTCTCTCAGAGAGCTCCAGGATAATTTGAAGAAAACTAATATTTATCTTACAGTAATGCCTGATGGTGAAAAAGTTGCTTCACAAAAGCACAGAGGCTCTTCTTCATGAAATTATGAAATAGAACTTTCCAGACATACCAAGAGATACTGAAATTCAGATAGCATTTTCAGAACCCCAGCACGACTCAACCCAAACAAGACATCCCACAGGCACACTGCAATTAACTTCACTAAAGTTAATATGAAAGAGAAAATTCTAAAGGCACCCAGATGTAAGAAAACCATAACCTACAAGGGGAAGAATATTACAATGACTGCAGATCTCTCTGCTGAAACCTTTCAGGCTAGAAGAGGGTGGTCATCGACTTTTAATCTCCTAAAATAAAATAACTTTCAGCCCAGGAAAATTGAGTTTCACTTGTGATGGCAAAATTAAATACTTTAATGACATTCACACATTGAAAAAAAATTGCCATAGCTAAACCAGCCTAAAACCTCTTGTCTCAGTGTTTCAAAATCTTTGATCATTTTATCTTTGAAATAGTTGAATTCTTGAGACATCTTTTGAATAGTTTCTTGCAATTCTAATTCCCTTCTTTCTTCCATTCTCTTAATCTTATTAGCTATCCTAATTCTGAACTTGATTTCTGACATCTCAGCCATCTGTTTATGGATCGGGTCTTCAATTGCATCTGCCCCATTTTTCCTTGGGGGAGTTGATCTACACTGGTTATTCAAGTTGCTAGAGTTTTTCCACTTATTCTGCCCCATGCTGAGTTTACCCTGTTTGGAGACCTTATCAGAACCGTTCAGTCAGTGGCTTTTTCTGGTTGCCCAGAGAGATATGGCGTGTCTGTCATTTTCTCCCAGTTCTCAGGCGCTGGGGCGACCAGGGCACAGCGGAATGGCAGCAGCTGTGTGGGAGCGTGCATAGCCGGATCAGACCTCGTTTGGCTTGCCGGGGCGCCCAGGGGGCAGGACACTGGTAGTGGTCTGATCAGTACTAGTTTGGCTCCACTGGGGTGACTGGGGAGCAGGGGAACTTCAGCCGTGGTTCGGGACACTCATGCAGTGAGATCAGTCCTAGTTCGGCCCTTCTGGGGTTACCAAGGAGCAGGTGAATGACAGCTGCTGCGCAGAGCACAAGAGTGACTGAATCAGTTCTACTTCAGCCCTGCCAGGATGATGGGGGGGCGGAGCAGGCAACAGCAGCAGCTGGATCAATCCTCATTCAGCTCCACCGGTGTGGCCAGGTGGGCAGGAGAATGGCAGGGGCTGGATCAGTACTAGTTCCACCCCACCAGGGCCACCAGGGGGCAGGGGAACGGCAGCAGCCGAATCAGTCCTAGTTCAGCCCCACCAGGGCAACTGTGGGGAAGGGCAATGGCAGAGGCTGGATCAGTCCTTGATCAGCCCCACTGGGGCAACCCAGGAGGCAGGGGAATAGCAGCAGCTATGCAGGGAATGTGCACAGCCAGGTCAGTCCTAGTTTGGCCTTGCCGGGGCAACTGGGGGGCAGGGGACCAGCAGCAGCTGTGCGGGAAATGCTGGCAGCCAGGTCCATCCTAGTTCGGCCCCACCAGGGCAACTAGGGGACGGGGAACTGCTGTGGCTACATCAGTCCTAGTTCAGCCCCGCCAGAGCAATGGGGGGGCCCAGGGGGACGAGGGAACAACAATGGTGGTGTAGGGCACACGTGTGACCAGATCAGTCCTAGTTTGCCCCACCAGGGCAACCATGGGACAGGGGAACAGCAGCAGCTAGATCAGCCCTAGTTCACCCCTGCCAGGCAACCACAGGGGCAGGGGACTGGGGAGCAGAGGACTCCTCCACTGCCACCCCCTGGATGCATGCAGCACTAGCTAGCTGATCTGGTCCATCCTGGTATGGGAGCCCAGAGCAGGGAACTCTTCTGCCGCCACCCATGGGAGACAGGTGGCTCTAGCAAACAGTTCTGGGCCCAAAGCAGGAGCCTGGAGTGTGAAGCAGGGATCTTCTCTGCCACCGCAGGGCATGTGTGGCTCTAGCAAGTAGTTCTGTGCCTGCCTGGAGCTGGGGGCTCCTCTGCGGCCACCTGCCACCCGCGGGAGGCATGCGGCTCTAGCAAATAATTCTGGGGCCTGCTTTTTACCTGTATTTGTGTTCTTAAATGCTCTTCCTTGGATTACAGCTTGCTGGGCTTGCCTAGAATGGAGGTCTCCTCCGCAGGTGCCCAGGGGACACACGCATCTCTAGCAAACAGTTCTGGGCTCACCCGGAGTGGGGATTCCTCCACCGCTGCATGCAGGGCATGTGTGACTCTAGCAAGCCCGCCTGAAATGGAGGGCTCCTCTGCAGCCGCCCACAGGACACCATGGCTCTAGCAAGCAGATCTGGGCTTGCCAAGAGCAGGGGACACCTTCGCCACTGCCTTCAGGGCCAAGTGGCTCTAGCAACAGTTCTGGGCCCACCCACAGCAGTGGACTCTCCTGCTGGCCCCGTGGGGCACGCAGGGCTCTAGAAAGCAGTTCTGGGCTACCAGAAGTGGGAGACTGCTCCGCAAACCCCTGCAGGGCACTTGTGGCTCTAGCAAGCAGTTCTGGGCCTGCCTCTAGTTAGGGACTGCTCTGCCACTTCCCCAAGGGGTGCACCTGGCTCTAGCAAGCAGTTCTGAGCCTGCCAGGAGTGGGGGACTCCTGCACTTCCCCCACAGGGCGCATGTGGCTCTAGCAAGCAGTCATGGGCCGGCCGGAGCAGTGGGCTCCTCTGGCGCCAACTGCAGCAGGTAGGGCTCTAGGAGTGGAGGACTCCACCTCCACTGCTGGTGGTGGGGTTTGTACCTTTTGATTGTATTTCTGGGGTCACAGCTTGCCTCAGCAAAGTTTTTATGGGTTCTTCAATCTTCTCTCTTGGCTCAGCTCCAAACCATCAGCTTACTTGCCAGACTTCTGTCCTTTAAGTCTCCTTCTGGCTGGGAGCCTCTGTGGGAAGCTGGCTGTTGTCTGCCATCAATCCAATCATTTTGTCTGGTAGTTCTTTTCTCTGCATCACCGAACAAGGGGTTTTGTGGGACAACTTCATCTGGCACAGCGAGCAGGGTCATGACTGGACCAGAAAGTGCTTGAACTGTTCTATGGAATTCCTGTTAACTGACTTTACTGGGACCTGAAAAATTGGGAGAGGTTTACTGAATTGTAAGTTTCAGAACTCTGGACATATTTCAAAAAGGGGTTTCATTCATTGCCATGGGTAACTCCTCTTCTGTTGTTGAGGATGAATATATACAGTTGTTATGATCTTTATTAGATACTATGGGTATCTCAGTTAAAACTACTTCTTTCTGCCATTTATTTTCCACCATAAGGGCTTGTTGTTATTGGTTTACACCTGACTCTCATAATTAATTGAATTTTGCTGCTTGGGAAGAAGTAGGGGAATATTTCCTCTTTCACTTCCACCAAAGAGGAAATATTATTGATAAAGATAGTTGGGCTATTTACCATCTTGTCAAATTAGCTTTACAGTCTTTTGTCAGAAGTTAGAGTAAACATCCAACCCCCTGACTTCTCCTGTTTCTGAGCCTGACAGGCAGTCACAGATCTTATTAAATTATCCATTTTGGATAAATCTGATGGCACTGGCCAGAGGACAAACAGGAAGAAAAAGAGACCCCAGAGAATGAAGGGGATCAAAACTCCTGTTCCTCTGAGGATAGTGCTGTAGGAGGGGAAGAACCTCCCCTATCTGCATCCATTCAATCTCTCCCCACAAAATGACTGATGTCAAAAATTTTATTAAAGAATGTTATAATATGGTGGAGAAGGCCAGGGTTTCACCCTCTCCTCCTCCAGAGGCTTTGTTAGATATGACCGTTCCATCATCTGTTCCTCCTCCTGCATTTCCATGACCTCCAGTTTCTGACCTTTTACCACAACCTCCTCTGCCGACACCTATATTGGAGGATGAGCCAAGACCTTTAAAATCTATTACAGCCCCTGTTGAAAATCCACAGCCACTAAGGTCTCAATCTCCATCACCAGATAACAATAGATTCAGTAATAAGCAAATTTTTCCTTTAGAGGTTTCACAGTGGTCTCAGCTTCCAACTGTTGAGTATTGTTTTTACAAGTCTGCTCATGTAAAAAGGGACATTTTTCCTAATCCTAGAGATCTCAGACTTTTAGATGATTTGGATGTGTCATGCAACACATATAATTTGCCTCCTCTTCCAAGAAATAACCAGACTCTCAGTCTAATTATGCCCATCACTCGGGCTGCAGCACAGAGAACTGGAGACAATCAACAAGGAGGAGGTGGAGCTCCACCTGCTGGACCTGTTGCATCAGTACAATACACTGAGGTTGATTTAAAGTTTTTGTTAAAAGATGCTGTTGTTTCTTATGGTTGGAATGCTCCTTATACTCAGGGCCTTTTGCACTAATATTGTGGTAACAGGTATCTCACCCCTAGAGATTGGGAAAGACTTGCTGAAACTGCTTTATCCCCTGCCCAGTATTTACTTTTTGATTCTTGGTGGGGAAAAAAATGCTATTGATAGGAGCTACGAAGATCCTGGACTTCCTTATTGTCAATTAACAAGCACTGGAGAATTTAGAAGACAGGACCAGCAGCTGGAAATCCCTGATCATGTTTTAGTTGAGATTAGAGACATTTTTCTCCAATCCTGGGCCCAGTTAGAAGGTCCAGGGGAGGGTAAATATTTTACTAAAATTATTCAGGGTCCTAATGAGTCGTATGCTGAATTCTTGGCCAAACTGTGTACAGTAATCTGCAGAGCCATTCCAAGTCCTGAGGCTCAAGAAAATTTACTATTACAAATGGCTTATGAAAATGCTAATGATGATTGCCAAAAGGTTTTGTCTCCAATTAGATATGAAGATAGTGCTTCCATTGAAAATTTGTATGGGCATGCCAAAATATTGGTTCCTCATCTTTTCAAGCTGCTTTAATTGGTGATCAAATTGGCGCTCATCTGGCAGCTGTTTTTAAGGTTAATAATCCTAAATGTTATAATTGTGGGAAGACTGGTCACATCAGGAAAGATTGCACTAAGAAAAAGATAGAGGAAGTCCCTGATTCTCCTCCCCCCTCCAAGTTTGTGTCCCCCTTGTAAAAAAGGCCAGCATTGGACAAATGAATGCAGGTCTCTTAAAGATCAAGACGCTAATTCATTGCCCATTAAGGAATCAAAAAAATTCCAGTTAGCCCAAATCCAGGGCCAGGAAAACAATACGGGAAATGTGACACTAACATTTCCAGTGACAACAGAGAAAACAGCAACCCCACATCAGCAGCTGCCAGAAACATTGACATCTTAAAATGCAAAGGCATGGCTACTATTCAGGACAGTTTTGTTCCAGCTTCTGCTGTTCCTGATCCACCTCCGCATCTCCTAACAAGATAAAGTCTTCAGATATTATTTTGCAACAGACCCTGAAAAAAGTTTTGTTTCTGATTTATTTTGTGCTGCAAAGGATGGTGCTGCTTTAGATTTACCTATAGTAGAGGCTATTATTTAACTCCCAGAGACACACCTTACACCCAGAGACACACCTTACACCCTTGCCACAGGTGTTTATGGACCAGAATTCCTAAAGATTCTGTTGGTTTGATCATCAGGAGAAGTAACTCTACTATTAAAGGCTTGTTTGTACATTTGGGAGTTGTAGATCCATATTTTAAAGGAGATATATATCATGGTCACAGTCTCTCAGCCAATCTCCCTCAGTGCTGGACAGAGAATTGCATAGCTTTTACTTCTTCCTTATTTTAAAGGAAAAGCTACTACAATAGAATGAGCAGGTGGATTTGGAAGTACTGGTACTCATGTTTTTTGGCATACTTTTCTTAATGATTCTGGACCCAGGTGTAAAGTATCCTTTCAACAAGGGATAGAAATTGAAGGCCTAGTGGACACTCAAGCTGATGTCTCAATAATTGCTTCTTTTAATTGGCCATCACAGTGGAAGAAGCATAGAGTGCAAGCCACTTTTGTAGGCCTTGGGACAATGTCTAACATTGAACAAAGTTTTGAAACACTATCTTGCCAGGGTCCCAATGGGCAGCCAGCACAAATTAAGCCTTATGTGGGGATGAGGTTTATTACAACAATGGGGAGCCATGATTACTATTCCTTTTATGCCTTCAGCTGTAAAAGGAATGATGTTAGATATGGGTTATAACCCTGTTGCTCCAGAAAAAAATTGAATCTCAGGCTGATAACACGCCAAGCCAGTGATAGAATTTGTCTTGGTTTCCCAGTTCCTCCAGATCCTTTTTTGGTAGGAGCCACTGCTGAGTGCCTTGCTTTACCCTTAACCTGGAAATCAAACACCCCTATATGGGTAAAACAGTGGCCTCTAACAAGAGAAAAACTGGAGGTGCTTCATGAATTGGTTAATGAACAATTACAGTTAAATCACCTTTAGCCTAGCATTTCTCCATGGAATTCCCCTATATTCCTATTAAAAAAGAAATCTGGCAAATGAAGAATGCTTACAGATCTTAGAATATTAAATCCCATTATCCAACCTATGGGCCCTCTTCAACCTGGAATTCCCAATCCAGCACTAATTCCTTAAAAAATCATATAATTATTGTTGATTTAAAAGATTGGGTTTTTTTGACATTCCTCTTACTGAAAAAGATTCTGATTGTTTTGCATTTACCATCGCACATTTAAATCATAATTCCCCAACAAAGAGGTATCAATGGAAGATTTTGCCCCAAGGGATGTTGAATAGCCCCACCTTGTGTCAAATGTTTGTACAGCAACCTTTACAGAAATTGGCTTTGCAGTTTCCTGATAGTATTTACTATCATTACATGGGCAATATTCTTCTTGCTCATCCAGACAAATATATTTTAAATAAAATCATTCAATTTGCTTGTATACTCTTTGAGGAATATGAGCTCCTTGTAGCTCCTGAAAAAATTCAAAGAGAAGATCCATGGAAATATTTAGGATATAAAGTCACTGCCCACAAAATAATTCCTCAGAAAGTACAAATTAGACGAGATTCTTTAAAAACACTTAATGATTTTCAAAATTTATTAGGATATATTAATTGTATGAGCCCCTCATTGGGTATTCCAACTTATTATTTAAGGCATTTGTTTTCCATTTTAGAAGGAGATACTAATTTGGATAGTCCTAGAACTTTAACACCAGAAGCAGAAGAAGCTTAAATGGTTCGAAAAACATATTCAGGAAGCTCAATTAGACTGAATAACTGACAACAGTAATTTTATTTTATATATTTTTCCATCTGAACATTCTCCCATGGGACTTATTACCTAATAATAATTTCACTGAATGATGATTTTTGCCTCATAAGGCTGTTAAAAAGTCTTCAGCCATACATTGAAAAAGTAGCTCTTACAAAGGTACAAGTGAATCTTTCTAAAAGCAGAGTATGAACGTTTTAACTCAATAACTAAGAAAATGACATGAAGGTTATCTTGACCAGTTTGATGAGAGTATTTCAAAATGTACATGAAAACAGCACACTGTACCCCATGATTGCATTAATGTACACAGTTATGCTATAAGAAATAAAATAAATAAATAAATTTTTAAAAAAAGAAAGAAAAAGTAGCACATGTTATCATTCAAGGAAGATATCATCTTTGACAGATGGTAGGGTGGGACACAGATAAACTTGTGGTCCCCATGACTAATAAACAGACTACTGACTCTTTTATCATGTCACAGAATTGGCAAATAGTTTTCATTGATTTGGGGGAAGAAGTAGATAATCATCACCCTCATGATAAAAGCCTGCAATTTCTCAAAACAACTTTTTGAATTTTACATAAAACAGTAGTTTTTGAACCTATAATGGGAGCTCTTAATGTTTTACTGATGCTAATAAAGTTGGAAGAACTGGTTATACTTGTGACAATATTCATAAAGTTAAACAATCTCCTTTTAAATCTGTTCAAAAGGCTGAACTATTTATTTTGTTATTAGAAGACTTCTGAGAAGACAATAAATGTCCTCACCAATTCAATTTATTGTGCTTATGTAGTTCAAAATATAGAAACTACTACATTATCCAATGATGGTTCAGAATTATTCCAATTGTTTAATTCACTACAAAAATTAATTAGAAGTCGTGTATTACCTTTATTCATAACCTATATTTGGGCTCATTCAAATTTATCAGGCCCTTTATCTAAGGGAAACGAAGAAATTGATGCTCTTATAGGATCTGTCCAGAAAGCCAAAGATGAACATTCTCTCCATCCTAATAATGCTGCCTCTCTATGACAAAAAATTTCAAATTACATGGAGAACAGCTAAACAGATATTAAAATCTTGCCCAACATGCCAGCTCATATCCACCCCCTCTTTACCAGGAGGAACAAATCCAAGAGGAGTCAAGTCTAATGAAATTTGGCAAATGGACATTACCCAATTTGCAGAATTTGGCAAAATTAAATACATTTGTCATTCTGTTGATACTTATTCTCATTTTTCATGGGCAATGCCATTAACTTATGAAAAGGCTGATGCTGTTAGAACTCATTTATGAGAAGCTTTTGCTGTTATGGGAATTCCACAAGCAATAAAAACTGATAATGAATCTGCATATATTTCTAACAAATGTCAAAAATTTTTTAAAACATACCAAATCAAGCGTATAACTGGAATTCCTGGAAATAGTACTGGACAAGCTATAATTGAAAGACAAAATAGAACTTTAAAAGACATGCTTCTTAAACAAAAAAGGGGAACAGGATATAATATCACACCCCATGATAGAATACATTCAGCCTTATTTACTTCAAATTTTTTGAATTTTGATTTGGAAGGAAAGACACCTGCAGACAAATTATGGATGTTTAAGCAGAAACCTGCTATTAATCACCCTGTGTATTACAAGGATTTTATGAAAAATGAATGGTACCCAGCTGTAGTAGTATGATGGGGTAGAGGGTATGCTCTTCTCTCCACAGGAAATAATGAATTCTGGCTCTCAGATAAACATATCAAACTCCAGCATGTTGTCACATACCTGCCAGCGATCTCAGCAGCAGAGAGCCCAAAATCTAACCAAGAGGATGTCTACCCTCTCATTGCAGGACCAAAGGTATCCAGTCATCCCCCAAAATACTCAGAGGCTCCAGAGGAACCAGAGCCCACCTCCTCAGATAACATGGAGAGGAATCTTCCAACTATGCTAGGAATCAAGAACCATGGTGATGGTGAACCATCAACAGGTGACCTCTCAAACTTTGTTCCTCACAATGATAGCCATACTTAATACACAGGTAAGTGCACAACAAGGTTATATCTATTGGAGTTATGTTCCTAATAATGTTCCTCCATTATTAAGAGGTGTTTCTTGGTTTGCGCCATCAGTTTCTATTTATGTAAATGAAATTTCATGGTTTCCAGGACCCTATGACAACAGAGCTCCTTTTAAACCAGAGGAAGAAGGAACTTTTCTTTCTTATTCTACTAGAATAATGGGACTACCTTATGTCTGGGTCTTGAACTGCCCTGTTTCAAGTTTTGGTCCACAACAATGGGTTAGTTTTAGAAACCATTCTTCTAATCATGTCATGTATCTATTGTCAACTATGACTTTTACAAAATTACTTTCAATCCAACATGTTTCATTGCATCCTTTGCCTCATTGTATGCCACATGTATTCACTGATACAAGACATTGGATTTATTGGTCAAAATGTTAAGGATCTTATTTATATATTTTAAGGCAAACTAAATTTGTCTCTATTATAGATTGGAGATCTTTGGCATATGTTGCAGAGAAATCAGGGTCTGGGTACAGTTATCTGGAACATATAACAAATGCAAGTGACATAATTTATTCTTCCTCAAAAGAATTAGTATGGAAGGAAAGTGGTTTTACACCACCTGCTCCTGGTATTAATAGGTATCCATCACAGCCTGATTTATGGAAAGTTGGAGCAGCATTATTTGTATTACATGCTTGGAAAAAACCCGTATGCCTAAGTCTGAGCCAAATTCCCAACACATCTCCCATTTTAAATGGAGAAAAGCACTTTGTTTCTGCTTGTGTGAAGCTTTCTTATGTGTGGTTAGTGGGAAATATCGCTTGGAATGAACATATAGGTGAAATCCATTGTCCTGGAAAATGTCAGTTGTTTACTTGTTTTAATGTATCTATGAGATTTGATTATTTTCCAAGAGAGGATCTATTGACTCCAGGCCAGAACTGACATTTGGCTGCCTGTGAAAATGGTAAGGCCATTGGAGGAGTCTCCTGCTATTTCCATCCTGGTAAATCTTTCCCAGAGGTTGACAAAGAGGATGAAGAGAGTTATTAGTTTCCTGATAAGGGCAACTTTTGAGATTATAGCTGTTACTGCTTCTGCAGCCACTGCTAGAATAGCCCTCACTGAATCTGTTAAAACTGAAAAACTTGGGGCGGAGCCAAGATGGCGGACTGCAGCCAGCTTTTTACAGAAGCTCCAGTCCAGAAAGAGGCTGAAAGGACAGAAGTTTAGCAAACTAGCTGATGGTTTGCAGCAGAGCCAAGAGAGAAGATTGAAGAGTGCACTTCAACCTTCCTGAGGCAAGCTGCGACCTGAAAAATACAACCAAAAGGTATAAAATCCACCACCAAGCGGACGGGAGTCCCCTCCCCCACAACAAGGGCTCTCAGTTTCCTCCATGCAAACAAGCGAGCAGAGTTCAAACTTCCTCCCACTCTATCCCACGGAAGAGACCCCCTAAGAACTGGACCTCCTACCCCTGCTGGCATGCCACGGCACCCTCTGGCCAGGCGTAAAACTGTAAAATTGTATAAATCTGTATATATTCCCCACCTGCAACATTGAACTCCGAGGAATCCCCACCCACACACTCCAAGGTCTGGAGGTTTATTACCTATGGAATCCTGATTCTTGGGCATCTCCTTGGGAGAAGTGGAGGGGGAAAGGGCTGGTGCTGTTCTGTGCTGACTGTGGTGTGGGCATGAGGAGAGGAGAATCAGCTCAGGAGACGCCAGTGCAGCAACGGTGGCATAGCGGAAGGCTGCCGCCATTCCAGCCCCATCCCTTTGAGCAAGCAGAGGTTCCAAACAGCAGCCACAGGCAGGGTGCACATAACTTTCTTGGGTGGTGCGCCAGCCCTCAGGGGGCAAATGCGGCTGAGACAAAGGCAGTGGGCAGGCAGAGGCTAGAATTGACACCTGAGTGTAAAGCTGAATGCAACCTCTGATATACAGAGAAATCTAGCCAGACAGAAGCCTAATTTAAACACGCAAGGCCTGCCGAACTCAGATTTCTGGCTGATTTTGCCAGGTAAACCCCGGGCGCAGTGGCCTACTGGAGTGAATAGGGTCATGGACCTGAGGGACTACCAGTGACTGGGTATAAGGTGGGGAAGGAGGTATTAAACTTCCCAGACTAACCCAGTTGCCGAGTGGGTCCCTTTGCCCCAAAACTGCTTGCTAGAGTCGCACGCCTCATGGGCAGCAGGCTACTGCTCTGGGCAGGCCCAGAATTACTCGCTAGTGCCGCAGGCGTCCCACAGGCAGAGGCGGAGGAATCCTCCATTCCAGGTAAACCCAAAACAGCCTACAAGAGACACACACACCCCAAAGGGGCCAGAGGAGGTGTTCCCCGCTCCAGGCTCCCAAGTGGGTGGGCCTAGAACTGCTTGCTAGAGCCACACTCGCCCTGCAGGTGGTGGTGGAGGGGTCTACCACTCTTGGAGGGCCCAGAACTGTTTGCTAGAGCCACATACATCCCTCGGACAGAGGTGGAGGAGTTCCCCACTCTGGGCTCCCGCACTGGGAGGGCACAGATCGGCTTGCTAGCGCTGCACGCATCCAATGGGTGATGGTGAAGTAGTCCCCCACTTCCCCCCAGCTACTCTGGTGGGGCTGAACTAGGACTGATCTGGTCGGTCGCGTACCCTGCGCTACCACTGTCATTCCCCTACCCCCTGGCTGCTCCAGGGTGCTGAACTAGGACTGATCTAGCCACTACAGTTCCCCTGTTCCACCGGTTGCCCCAGAGGGGCTGAATGAGGTCTAATCCAGTCACGCACACTCCCGTGCAGCTGCTGCTCTTCCACTGCGCCCCAGCTGCCCCAGCACCCAAGAACTGGGAGAAGACAACAGATATGCTCTGCCTGTCTCTCTGGGCAACCAGAAAAAGCCACCAACTGAACGGTTCTGATAAGGCCTCCAAACAAGGTAAACTCAGCATGGGGTGGAATCAGCAGAAAAACTCTGGCAACTCAAATAACCAGAGTAGATCAACTCCTCCAAGGGAAAATGGGGAAGACACAATTGAAGACCCCATCCACAAGCAAATGGCTGGGATGTCAGAAATTGAGTTCAGAATGTGGATAGCAAATAAGATTAACAGACTGGAAGAAAGGAAGGAATTAGGAGCTCAAGAAATTATTCAAAAGATTTCTCAAGAAATTATTCAAAAGATATCTAAAGAAATTATTCAAAAGATGTATCAAGAACTATAAAATGATCAAAGATTTTGAAATACTGAGACAAGAGGTTGCAGCCCTCAAGGATCTGAAAGACACAGTGGAATCCCTCCGTAGCAGAGTTCAACAGGCAGAAGAAAGGATCTCTGATACTGAAGACAAAGCTTTTGAAGAAGCCCAGGAGAGCAAAGATCTAAAGAAATGGAGAGCAAAAACAGATCTCACTCTCAGAGAACTCTCGGATAATTCGAAGAAAACTAATATTCGCCTTATAGGAATCCCAGAAGGTGATGAAGTTGCTTCACAAAACACAGAGGCTCTTCTTCATGAAATTATGAAAGAGAACCTTCCACACATGCCAAGAGATTCTGAACTTCAGATAGCAGATAGTTTCAGAACCCCAGCACGACTCAACTTGAACAAGACATTCCCTAGACACATCATAATTAACTTCAC
>NW_003852514.1:6511503-6523407 GCF_000181295.1 Otolemur garnettii | reverse complement strand
CAACAAAGATATTTGTATCAGAATGTTTATTGCAGCCCAATTCATAATTGCCAGGTCATGGAAGAAGCCCAAGTGCCCATCGATCCATGAATGGATCAACAAACTGTGGTATTCTCAGAAAAGAATTTAGTGTTTATTAATCCACAAAGATATAGATGAAAAAGCCAAATTTGAGAAAACTGGAGATGATATAAGGGAATGTATCATCAAGTGGGTAGCTCTCGAGCTTGAGGATGGCATGCTCCATATCCACTACAACATGAAGCCAAAGAAGATCTAATCAAGAAGGCAAGGAAATAGTTACTATTCTTCCACAAGCCTCTTTTTTCTCCAGCCATTAATCATTTGCCATGATTAGAGGGGGACATGTCAATCTAACAATGCTAGAAATAATGCAGGTTTCCAGATGAAGTGACCTGGTTAACTGGATGACTTCCGGGAAGATGATAAAAGGAATGGTGGTGCTATGGATTTAGCATCCAGTGCCAAAATCAAATTTGTGGTCACCATAGAGCATTCAGAAAAAGAAAATGCAATTAAAAACATAGGGAAATGCACCTTAGTACTGACGGGAAAGCAGTGTGTCAACTGCATTATTACTGAATAATAATATCAACTAGGTTATCTGTGAATCCATCAAACAAGCAAAGAATGCAAGTATCATTGGTCCTAGTGATTTTTAGTTCCTGGGGGGAAAGTATCAATCAACTGGAGACCATAATTATTTTAAGATTTAAATCTGGATTCACACACAAGCTGTGTTCCATGAGGACAAGAGGAAAGGGCTAACTCTGAGATCTAGGAAGGTCTTATGGGGAAGACACACAGAAGAGCAGCAGGTGTGATTTTTTCACTTTCACCAAAACTCCTGCCAATAAACAGATCACAAACTGAAATGTGGACATTTGACTCAGGTTGGATGTTTTTTATTTTCAACCCATTGGATTTAGAGCTTAGGCTGCTACAGGTAGCCTAGAGGAAAAAAGCAAGAAAAATAGAAAGGACATTGGTACTCATGACTATGGAATAAATTGTGGTATATGTATACTAAGGAATATCATGCAGCCTTAAAAACCAGAGACTTTACCAATTTTATGTTTACATGGATAAAGCTGGAACATATTCTTCTTAGTAAAGTATCTCAAGAATGGAAGAAAAAGTATCCAATGTACTCAGTACTATTATGAAACCAATTTATAATCACCCACACTTTCATATGAAAGACAAAATAGAATGATAACCCAGGATGAAGGAGGGAGGGAAGGGAAGATGGCCATATTCAACAACTGGTAGTTGATTCGTTTTGTTCTAATATTTCAGGCTTTATGCAGCCATTTAGAATTTGTTCTCTTAAGAGTACTTGACAGAGATGGGAAGGAAAATGGCCAACTAGAGGTAAGTTAGAGCCTCCCCAGAGGCTCCTGAGCAGAAGGGGAGATTCTGGACAGATCTGGGCTCTGAAACTGAAGGAGGGGAGCTGAGATAGGAAGAAAGATAAACAAGCACACTTCATATCAGCTGTGTCAACCTGTGACTCCAAGAAAGAGGATGCTAATGAACAAATTCCAGGTAGAAAGCCTGTTGCCAGGAGGAGAAGAGTTTCCTCCCTGAATTGGGAGACTTGCTGCATTCTCTCTGCAAGTGAGCAGGGGACAAAAGACCTCTCATTTTACCCCATGAGTGAGAGTGAGAGCTGCTAAATACTGGGCCTCCTCCTCCTCCATAGAGGTCCCACCTGTAAGCCTAGTCATCATCCTGCCCAGCATGAAACTGAACAAATACTCTTCCTGCAATTCTGAGCTTTCAGTCCACACTTCCCGCCCTTACCTGGCAGTCTGAGAGTCTACCCCCTGATGAGCCCAGAGTGTGGCCATTCCCTTGGAGGTCTGGCCATCGTATGGACAGCAGGTGGGAAACAGTGACTCCAGTGGAGGCAGGGAGGAACAGGAAGAGAGGCACGTTTGGGAGAAAGAAATGCATGCAACGTTACACTGAGGGCAGAAGCACTGACCCTCTTTCAGACTTTCAAGGGTGGAGCCACTGACGCTGGGGCAGAGGTACTAAACCCTGTTAGGACAGAGTCATTACCACCTGATTGGTACTTTATTTATTTTAGGTTTTTTCCCTTGTTATTTTTATTAAATCATAACTGTACACTAATTCATTTATGGGGTACAATGTGCAGTTTTTATATACAATTTGGAATCCTTACATCAAACTGGTTAACATAGCCTTCACTTCACTTAATTATTGTGGTAAGATATTTATACTCTACACTTAACAGATTTGACATGTATCCTTGCAATACCCTTGCATAGGTGAAATTTCACTGTTTATGGTTCCACCATCCCACCACTCCTTTCCTTCCCTTCCCCTCCTCCTTCATCCTGGGCTATCGTTCTATTTTGTCTTTCATATGGAAGTGTGGGTGATTATAAATTGGTTTCATAATAGTACTGAGTACATAGGATACTTTTTTTTTTTTGCAGTTTTTTGGCCAGGACTGAGTTTGAACCCACCACCTCTGGCATATGGGGCCAGCACCCTACCACTTTGAGCCACAGGTGCCACCCAGGATACTTTTTATTCCATTCTTGAGATACTTTACTAAGAAGAATATGTTCCAGCTCCATCCATGTAAACATAAAATGGGTAAAGTCTCTGTTTTTAAGGCTGCATAATATTCCATGGTATACATATACCACAATTTATTAATCCATTCAAGGGCACTTGGAGTTCTTCCATGACTTGTCAGTTATGAATTGAGCCACAGTAAAAAATCTGATGCAAATATCTTTGTTGTAAATTGATTCTTTGTCTTTTGGATATACACCTAGTAGAGGAACTACAGGATGAAATGGCAGGTCTACTTTTAGTTCCCTAAGTGTTCTCCAAAATTCTTTCCAAAAGGAACATATTAGCTTGCATTCCCACTAGCAGTGCAGAAGTGTTCCCTTCTCTCCACATCCATGCCAATATGTATAGTTTGGGGATTTTTTTATTTGGGCTACTCTTACCAAAGTTAGATGATATCTCAAAGGGGTTTTGATTTGCATTTCTCTGATGATTAAGGATGATGAGCAGTTTTTCATGTGCCTGTAGGCCATGTGCCTGTCTTCTTCAGAGAAGCTTCTGTTCAATTCTCTTGCCCACAATGAAATAGGAACAGTTCTTTTCTTGTTAATAATTTTAAGTTCTTGCAAGGGGATGGATTATCCCTGTGTGGATTGTTGGTGCAGACAGGCAACTCTGGTTGGGCAGCGAAGTGGTCGATTGCTGAACTGGAACTGTGACTCAGAACCATGGAGGCTTCTAGAGAATTTTCAGTGCCACTGCTGAAGCAGGGCCACCCAGCGGCCTGCAGCCAGTGGCCTGAGGCAACAGCAACCAACCTCTCTCTCTCACAGGACTACAATTCCCAATTCATGAGGAATCTGGGTGTTTTGTGGAAAGTTTGGCAAAGTGTGGACTCCCGAATGGAATTTGCCATCCAGAAAGGGGAGCTGTTTGGACCTGAGTCAGAGCAGCAGGGACCTAGGCAGCCACAGAGAAAATAGAGGGGAAATGATCCTGCTTAGGAAACAGACACATTTTGTAATTTCAGAAATGGCAGCTGCCACAGGCACCCTTTTTCATAGGCCAGGTGTGACCATTTGAATCTCACCTGCAGGCAGTCATTCTGCACCCAAATTGCTCCAGGATACCCCACACTTCATGGGAACTACTGCAGGGAGAGCTTGTGAAACCTGTCAGTGAAGAATTTATTTTTTTTTTTCCTTCTGAGATCAGTGAAATTAACAAATAGGCGAGGGTCTAATGAGGGAAAGTGCATGGCAGATGGGATACAAGTTTAGCTCAGGTATCCCAGAGTAGCCAGTGTGAATGAGTGGGCTAAATCATTCCTGGCAGGGAATATTGGTGTGGACTGGCAGTTTCTGGCAGATTGCTGGACTCAGGGTGTGACCCCAAGCTGACTGAAAAGTCATTGTGCCACCTCTCTGAAGCAGAGGGGCCAGGGGCAAACAGCCCCTCCTCCATGGAGACGGACTGAAAAGTCTTTGTGCCATTGCACTGAAGTGGTGGGCACCAACGGCAAACAGCTCCTCCCCCAAGGAAGATTGCAATTTCTAGTTCAAGGGGAAACTAGGAGTTGAGTACAAAAACTGGTGAGGCGTGGACTCCTGCAAAGAATTTGGAGGGCAGATAGGGGTGCAGTCTGGAACCAGACAGCCAAGGCTAGGCCAGTCAGGAAATTTTGAAATTTCAGTATTGGTGACTGCCAAAGATACCTTTTCCTATGAACCAGGTGTGGTGATTTGAATCTCACCTGCAGGCAGCCATCCTGCACCCAAAGCTGGTCCAGGACACCCCACACTTTGCGGGAACTGTTGTGGGGAGAATTTGTGAAGCGTGCCAGCAAGGATTCCTTTTAAAATCCATGGCATCAACATTCCAGAGGAGCCTAAGCACCAAAAGGGTAGTAAACCGATGAAACGGGTATAAGTCTGGGAACCACTCATGGCACCATCTGCTGTCTAGAAAGTATATGGCAACATAAATATATTCCCACTAAAGTTGATCCCTATTTCATAGGTATAGTAGTATGCATATATACTATATATATATATATGAATAATATTTTTGTTGTTGGTGCCCTTTTTTTCTTTCCCCCTTCTTTAATCTTTGTAGAAGTTATTGTTAATTTTTTTAATACTATTTTTCTTTTTTCTTCTCTCTTCCTCTTCTTCCCTTCTTATAGTTGCTGTGAGTGCTTACATGAGACTATTGGATTTTTTTTAATCATCATTCTTATTAAATCATAGCTGTGTTCATTAATGCAGTCATGGGGTATAGTGTGCTGTTTTTATGTACAATTTGAAATATTTTCATCAAACTGGTTAACATGGCCTTCATGAAACTTCTTAGTTATTATGTTAAGATACTTATATTCTACATTTAGAAAGATTCACATGAACCCTCATAAGATGAACCACAGGCGTGATCCCACCAATCACCCTCCCTCCACTGGTCTTCCCTCCTCCCCTCGCCTCCCTCCCCCCTTTCCCCATATTCTTATGAATTGAGCTTCAATAAACATTCTGGTACAAATATCTTTGTTGTAGTGTGATTTTTTGGCCTTTGGGATATGTACCTAGTAGAGGAATTGTAGGATCAAATGGCAGGTCTGTTTTCAGTTCTCTAAGTGTTCCCAAGATGTCTTTCCAAAAGGAAAATATTAGTTTGCATTCTCACCACCAGTGTAGAAGTGTTCCCTTTTCTCCACATCCACACCATCATCTCTGGTTTTGGGATTTTGTGATATAGGCTAATCTTACTGGAGTTAAATGATATCTCAAAGTAGTTTTGATTTATATTTCTCTGATAATTAAGGAAGATGAGCATTTTTTCATATATCTGTAGGCCGTGCACCTGTCTTCTTTGGGGAATATTCTCATCAAGTCCCTTGCCCACCCTGAGATGGGATCATTTATTCTTTTCTTGCTAATATGTTTGAGCTTTCTGTGGATTCTGGTTATTAAATCTTTGTCAGAGACATAACCTGCAAATATCTTCTCAAATTCTGAGGAATATCTGCTTGCTTTACTTACGGTGTGTTGGCTGTGCAGAAGCTTTTTACTTTGATCAGGTACCAATAGTGTATTTTTGATGTTGCTTCAATTATCCAGGGGGTCCTCCTCATAAAGTTTTCACCCAGGCCCATTTATTTAATTGTTTTCCTACACTTTATTCTATTTTTATAGTTCCATGTCTTAAGTTTAAATCTTTAATCCAGTGAGGGTCTATCTTAGTTAGTGGTGAAATGTGTGGGTCCAGGTTCAGTCTTCTACTGGTTGCCAGCCAGTTCTCCCAGCACCGTTTGTTAAACAGGAAATCTTTTCCCCACTCAATGTTTTTAATTGGTTTATCAAAGATCAGGTGATGGTAAGTAACTGGGTTCATCTCTTGGTTCTCAATTCTGTTCCATACATCTATGTCTCTGTTATTGTGCCAATACCATGCTGTTTTGATCACTCTCAATTTATAGTATAGTCTGAAGGCTGGTAGTATGAGTCCTCCTAACTTATTTTTATTTCTGAGTAATGATTTTTCTGATTCCATAAAAAATGAAGTATTATTTTTTTCAAGATCTCTAAAGTATGACAGTGGGGCTTTAATACAAATTGCGTTAAAATTGTATATTGCTTTGGGTAGTATGGACATTTTGACAATGTTGATTCTTCCCAGCCATGAGCATGGTATGTTTTTCCATTTGTTAACATTTTCACCTATTTCTTTTCTTAGAGTTTCATAGTTCTCTTTATAGATTTTTCACATCCTTTGGTAGGTAAACTCCAAAATGTTTCATCTTCTTTAGCACTACTGTGAAAGGGATAGAGTCCTTGACTGTTTTCTTAACTTGACTGTTGTTGGTATATGTAAAGGCTACCAATTTATGGGTATTGATCTTGTAACCTGAGATGCTGTTCTATTCCTTGACCACTTCAAACAGTTTTGTAGTAGAATCTGTGGTATTTTCCAGATATACAATCATATCATCTGCAAGGAGTGAAAGTTTAATCTCTTCTGACCCTATATGGATACCCTTGATGGCCTTTTCTTCCCTAACTGCAATGGCTAAAACTTCCATTACAATATTAAAGAGCAAAGGAGACAATGGGAAACTTTGCCTGGGTTCCTGTTCTCGGTGGAAATGATTGCAATTTGACTCCATTCAATACAATATTGGTTGTAGGTTTGCTATAGATGGCCTATATCAGTTCAAGAAATGTCCCTCCTATACCAATTTTCTTAAGTGCTCTGATCATGAAGGGATGCTGGATATTATTAAAAGCTTTTTCTGCATCAATTGAGAGAATCATATGGTCTTTGTTTTTTAATTTGTTTATGTGATGAATTATATTTATGGATTTATGTATGTTGAACCAGCCTTGAGATCCTGGGATAAAACCCACTTGGTCATGGTGTAAAATTTGTTTGATGTGTTGCTGGATTCTAATTGTTAGGATCTTGTTGAATATTTTTGCATCAATATTCATTAGTGATATTGGTCTGTAGTTTTCTTTGTTTGTTGGGTCTTTTCCTGGTTTGGGGATCAAGGTGATGTTTGCTTCATAGAATGTGTTCAGTAATTTTCCGTCTTTTTCTATATTTTGGAAAAGGTTAAGTAATATATGTCTGAGTTCCTCCTTAAAGTTTTGGTAGAATTCTGACATGAAGCCATCTGTTCCCAGGCTTTTCTTCTTAGGGAGATTTTGTATAGTTGATGCTATTTCAGAACTTGATATAGGCCTGTTCAAAATTTCTAATTGATTCTGGCTGTGTCTTGAAAGGTGCTGTGTTTCCAAGTATTGGTCAATTTCCTTCAAATTTTCGTATTTCTAAGAATAAAGTTTCTTGTAATATTCATTAAGGATTTTTGAATTTGTGCGGGGTCTGTTGTTATTTCGTCTTTACCATTTCTGATTGATGAAATTAGAGATTTTACTCCTTTTTTCTTGGTTATGTTGGCCAAAAGATTATCTATTTTATTGACCTTTTCAAAAAAACCCAACTTTTTGATTTATTGATCTGTTGTATAATCCTTTTGTTTTCAATTTCATTTAATTCTTCTCTAATTTTGGTTATTTCTTTCTTCTGCTGGGTTTGGGATTGTAATGTGCTTCCTTTTCCAGTTGCTTGAGATGTCCCACTAAGTTTTTAACTTCCTTCCTTTCCGTTCTCTTGAGGAAGGCTTGCAGAGCTATAAATTTCCCTTATAGGACTGCCTTTGTGGTATTCCAGAGGTTCTGGTAACTCATGTCTTTATTATCGTTTTGTTCCAAAAATTTGGTAATTTCCTTCTTGATCTCGTCTCTGACCCAGGTATCATTCAGCATAACATTTTTTAGCTTCCATGTTTTTTGTATAAGTGTGCAGATTCCTGTTGTTACTGAGTTCAACTTTTATTCCATGAGGGTCTGAGAAGATGCAAGGAATAATTTTATTCTTTATAATTTGCTGAGGTTAGACTTGTGACCTAAGATGTGATCGATTTTGGTGTATGTTCCATGGGCTGAGAAAAATGTGTATTCAGTTTTGTTAGATGAAATGTTCTGTAGATATCCGTTAAATCCAAATGTTGAATGGTTACGTTTAAATCTAAAATTTCTTTGCTAAGCTTCTTTTTGGAGGATCTATCCAACACTGCCAAAGGACTGTTAAAATCTCCAAGTACAATGGAGCTGGGAGAAGTCAAGTTATGCATGCCTGTTATAGTATCTTTTATAAATTGATGTGCATTCTGGTTGGGTGCATAAATATTAATAATTGAAATCTCATCATATTGAGTATTACCCTTTACAAATATAAAGTGACAATCCTTATCCTTGATTTCTTGTGTTGGTTTAAAGCCTATTATATCTGCAAATAAAATTGCAGCACCTGCTTTTTTCTGCTTTCCATTTTCCTGGAATATAGATGACCATCCCTTCACCCTGAGTTTATATTTATCTTTTAAGGTAAGATGAGATTCTTGTATGCAACAGATATCTGGCCTGAGTTTCTGAGTTTCTGTGTCCAGTCTGCTATGATCCCCTGAAGGCCAGGTGCATCTTAGGCTCAGTAAAGTAGTCCTCTGGCTCATCCCTATCCTCAGAATCTACAGTCTCTGCAAGTGTATTCTAGTCCTCGCCATCTACCCAGACTGGTACCACCTCAGGCCTACCCTTTACTCACAGAGGAGTGCACTTCTGTCTTGTATCTGTTCCTCCAGTGATGGCCACCAGAGAAGGTTCCCGGCTTCCTCTGGTTGCTCAGAGAGACAAGGCATGTCTTTCTGGAATAGCGCCAGAGGTATGAGCCTTATTGTTCCTGTTGCTTTGACTGCTTCTCTGTGCCTTGTGGCACCACTGCTCCTGTATGGTTCCCTTTCAGCTGACCATCCTCTCCCTATTCCTGGGCTGCAGAATTAGCACAGAGCAGCAACAGAAGCCCCTGCCCCATCCAAATCTACCAAGAAAATGCCCAAGAATCTGGACTCCATGGGGAATAGGTTTCCAGACCTTAGGTGAGAGTGGAAGGGAGTGGTGGGAGTTCAGAATTGCAGATAGAGAATATATACAGTTTTATACACTTTTACAGTTTTATGCCTGGCAGGAGAATACCATGGCACCCTAGTAGGGGTATGAGGTCTGGTTTTTAGAGGGTCTCTCCCATGGGATAGAATGGGAGGACATTTGAACCCTGCTCACTTGTTTGTATGGAGTATGGGTGAGCCCTTCTAGTGGAGGAGGGAACTCCCATCTGCTTGGCAATGGATTTTGTACCTTTTGTTTGATCCTTGGGGTCGCAGCTTGCCTCAGCAGAGTTGATGTGCATTCTTCAACCTTCTCCCTTGGCTTAGCTCCAAACCATCAGCTTACTTGCTAAACTTCTTTCTTTTAACTTTCCTTCTGGATGGGAGACTCTGTGGAAAGCTGGCTGCAGTCCGCCATCTTGCCTCCCTCTCCGTTTATCATTTTTTGATTACTATCATTTTTGTTGTTGTTGATGTTTTGTCTGTTTGTTTACTTGTTTCTGATTGTCTGTACACCTGTGTGCTTGTGTGTCTGGTAGCTTTTTTGTCTGTTTATTTGTTCATTTGGTTTCAACATGTCTTATACTTTACTAAATCCTTGGGTTGGTTTTTTTCCATAACTCCAATTTTCGCATTGAATAAGAACATGGGGGAACAGGTGATGATGGCTGACTGGAGCACGTTTTCAACAAAAACTCCAGTCCAGAGGGAGAGATAACGGCCAGAAAGAACCCAACGAAGCTGAAGGAGGGGAGCCAAGCTGAGAGAAGATAGATAATTGAATGTCTTCCCTGCTGAGGCAAGCCATGACTCCAAGGAAACAAATTTCAGGTACAGAACTCATCCCAAAGAGGACATTTGCCCATCCCCTCCCCCTAGGGAGTTGATTGCTTGCTGTGGGATCTCTACAAGTGAGTGATGAACTGAGATTCTCTTCCTTCACCTCACTGGAGAGAATCACTGGAAGTTGGGTCTCCTACAGGGAGACACTGCTGTGAGCCCAGAAATTCCCTTGTTTGGCAGAAAATTTGAATAAATATTTTCCTGGCCACTCTGAACTTCTAGTCTACCCTTCCCCCTGGCCTGGTAGCCTAGAAGTCCAACTCCTGCAGAGACCAGAATGTCTTTAGTTCTTGGCTAGGACTGGGTATGGCATAGATGAATGCAGTGCAGCTTTCCTGTATTAGGGAATCCAGTAACAGTACAGAAAGACATAGTGGGAAAGGTGCCTGGCCTGGCTCTGAGAAAGTGTATCTCAGCAGGGGGCAGAGGCTTGGGTCTCTGCGCTATGGGTGTAGATTGGGAATTGCTGAGGTCCACGAACCCAAGTGGAGCCACTTCCCACCCAACATCAGCATTAATACAGTGACCCTGCTGGGGTTTAATTTTGGCAAGTTACCTCCCCAACTCTGTTGTCTGCCAGAGGGAACCAGACTACACCCTATAGGGATACCGGATACTGCAGAATAGCGGTGACAAAGGCACGGCGGTTGAGGGAGAAACTCTTTTGCAGTCTGGATATCTTCAAGTTTAGATTGAGCTCAGGGGGAACATTGTCCAGCTGCCGTTGTGTGCCTGAGGCCAAGAGGCTTCAGCTCCCTCTGCTGGCTGGTGACAAAGAGTAGCAACTGAGTGGAGGAGGCATTGACTTTACTTTGACTTTTGCAGGCACAAAACCCTGGCACATATGCTTATTGGACAGAACTGGGCCACAGAGTCTGGGTTAACAGAGACTGGTGGTGGGGTTACCAGAGACTGGGGTTACCAGAGTAAACTGGTGAAGGGTGAGCAAGGTGGAGAAAGAGGCATCAGCCCCCTTACTCCAAACCTTCTACTGAACAGGCCTTTCTGACTCCTCAGAGCACCAGAGTGAGCCACACTGCAGCTACTAGTAGACTCCTACTATCTAGTTGCTGGAGACCTTTTGAGTTTCCAGCTAGAGAGTGGGTACTGAAGTGTGGAACTCTAACTGGGCAAATTAACAGAGGACCCTCCAAGGTGGTATCCTGGTTCTGTTGTGGTGGAGGGTTTGATTTTCCTCTTCCAGGTATTACCTGAGGTGGATGGGTTGTCTTAGTTGCTTGTATATCTCCAAAACTGAGACTACAACCCAGAGTCACTGATTCACTTGGATTGCACAGAGATCAGCTGAATACAGCACAAAGCCACCTATCCCTTCTACACCAAGCAGGCCTTCTAGAGTCAAAAACAGTAGTACTGTTTTCCTTTGGAAAATTGTAGAGGAAAAGCTGCAGTCACCATTCCCAGTTCTTTAGTAAAGGGCTGGTTAACCACAACCCCAGAAGCCTCAAATCCAATTTCACATTACCTGCTTATCTAGCTAAACAGTGAAAAAAATCATGATGTGGAATCATAGGAAAAACTCTGGCAACCTGAATAATCAGAACAGCTCAACTACCCCAAGGAATGACAAACTAGCCAAACCAGAGCACCCAATTGACAAAGAGATGGCTGAGATGTCAGAAATCGAATTTAGAATTTGGATTGCAAATAAGATCAATAGAATGGAAGTTAAGTTGCAATTAGAAATCCTAGAAATAATTCAAAAGATGTCACAAGAATTCAATGAATTCAAAGACAAAATCACCAAAGATTTAGACACATTGAGAAAAGAAGTTGCAGCCTCCCAAGATATGAGAAATGCAATAGAATCCCTCAGTAACAGAATGGATCAGGTGGAAGAAAGGATTTCTGACAACGAAGACAAAGCTTTTGAATGTTCCCAAATGCTCCAAGCAGAAGAGAAATGGAGAGCAAGACCAGATCATTCCCTTAGAGAGCTCTGGGACCTTTTTTTTTTTTTTTTT
>NW_003852514.1:6468080-6510856 GCF_000181295.1 Otolemur garnettii | reverse complement strand
CTCCTAAAACAAAATAACTTTCAACCCAGGATCCTGTATCCAGCTAAACTGAGTTTCATTTATGATGGAGAAATTAAATAGTTTAATGACATTCACACATTGAAGAAATTTGCTATAACTAAACCAGCCCTCCAGGATATTCTCAAACTTATCCTCCATAAAGACCAGCACAATCCTCCATGGCATAAGTAAACTCACACAGAAAATTTTGATCAAATTCCAATTTCCAGAGTGGCAAAAGGATTAAAGATGTCCTCTGGACTTTCAAAAAACTTGATACTCAAAATTATGCCAGGCTTATCAATAACTTCAATCAATGTGAATGGCTTAAATTGACCTTTAAAGAGGCACAGGCTGCCTGACTGGATACAAAAACTCAGGCCAGATAGCTCCTGCATACAAGAATCCCACCTTACCCTAAAAGACAAATATAGACTCAGGGTGAAGGGATGGTCATCTATATTCCAGGCTAATGGAAAGCAGAAAAAAGCAGGCATTGCAATTTTATTCGAGATACAGTAGGCTTTAAACCAATAAAAGTAATCAAAGATAAAGATGGACACATTATATTTGTTAAGAGTAACACTTAATACAATGAGATTTCAATCATCAATATTTATGCACCTAGCCAGAATACACCTGTCAATTTATAAGAGATACCCTAATAGACATGAGCAACTTGATTTCTCCCAGCTCCATCATAGTTGGAGATTTTAATACTCCTTTGGCAGTGTTGGATAGATCCTCCAAAAAGAAGCTTAATAAAGAAGTTTTAGATTTAAACTTAACCATTCAGCATTTGGATTTAACAGATATCTATAGAACGTTTCATCCTAACAAAACTGAATACACATTTTTTTCACTGGCCCACTCCAAAATTGACCACATACTCCAAAATTGACCACATTTTAAGTCACAAGTCTAACTTCAGTAAATTTAAAAGAATAGAAATTATTCCTTGCATCTTCTCAGATCATCATGGAATAAAAGTTGAACTCAGTAACAACAGTAATTTGCAGACTCATACAAAAACATGGAAGCTAAATAACCTTATGCTGAATGATAAGTGGATCACAGACAAGATCAAGAAGGAAATTACAAAATTTTCAGAACAAAACAATAATGAAGACACGAGTTACCAAAACTTCTGGGATACAGCAAAGGCAGTCCTAAGAGGGAAATTTATAGCACTGCAAGCCTTCCACAAGAAAGCGGAAAGAGAGGAAGCTAACAACTTAATGGGACATCTCAAGCAACTGGAAAAGAAAGAACGCTCCAATCCCAAACCCAGCAGAAGAAAAAAAAATAACCAAAATTAGAGCAGAATTAAATGAAATTGAAAACAAAAGGATTATACAACAGATCAATAAATCAAAAAGTTGGTTTTTTGAAAAGGTCAATAAGATAGATAAACCTTTGGCCAACCTAACCAAGAGAAAAAGAATAAAATCTCTAATCTCATCAATCAGAAATGGCAAAGATGAAGTAACAACAGACCCCTTAGAAATTCCAACAATCCTTAATGAATATTATAAGAAACTTTATTCTCAGAAATATGAAAATCTGAAGGAAATTGACCGATACTTGGAAGCACACCACCTCCCAAGACTTAGCCAGAATGAAGTGGAAATGTTGAACAGGCCTATATCAAGTTCTGAAATAGCATCAACTATTAAAGAGGAACTAGTACCTATACTACTTAACCTTTTCCAAAATATAGAAAAAGACAGAATACTACCCAACACATTCTATGAAGCAAACATCACTTTGATCCCCAAACCAGGAAAAGATCCAACAAAGAAAGAAAATTACAGACCAATATAACTAATGAATATTGATGTGAAAATATTCAACAAGATCCTAACAAACAGAATCCGGCAACACATCAAACAAATTATACACCATGACCAAGTGGGTTTTATCCCAAGATCTCAAGCCTGGTTCAACATACAGAAATCTATAAACGTAATCACCACATAAACATCATACACCACGACCAAGTGGGTTTTATCCCAGGATCTCAAGGCTGGTTCAACATACAGCTAAAATCATAGTGAATAGAGTAAAACTGAAAGCTTTTCCACTTAGAACCAAACAAGGATGTCCGCTAACACTACTATTATTCAATATTTTCTTGAAGTTCTAGTCAATGCAATCAGGCAAGAGAAAGATTTAAAGGGTATCAAAATGGGGGCAGAGGAGTCAAACTCTCCCTCTTGGATAATAATATGATCTTATACTTATAAAACCCCACAGACTAAACCACAAAACTTCTGGAAGTGATCAAGAAATTCAGTAATGTCTCAGAGTGTAAAATCACTGTCCACAAATCAGTAGACTTTGTATATGCTTATAACAACCAAGATGAGGTGCAAATCAAGGACACAAATACCTTTACAGTAGCTTCAAAGAAAATGAAATGAATATACCTAACAAAAGAGTGAGAGAACTATGAAACTCTAAGAAAAGAAAGTGCAGACGACATTAACAAATGAAAGAAAATACCATACTCTTGGCTGGGAAGAATCAATATTGTTAAAATATCTATACTTTCCAAAGCAATCTACAGTTTCAATGCAATCCCCATTAAACTATCAGCATCATACTTTAAATATTTGTAATATAGTACTTCATTTTGTATGGAACCATAAAAAACCCTGTATAGCCAAGGCTATTCTTAGCAATAAAAACAAATCTGGAGCTATCATCCTACCAGATTTCAGGCTATATTTCGAGTCCACAGTAATCAAAGCAGCATTATATTGGCACAAAAATAGAGACATAGACCCAAGGAACAGAATCAAGAGATGAAACCAGTTTCTACTTGCCACCTGATCTTTGATAAACCAAATAAGAGCATAAAGTGGGGGAAAGAATCCCAACTCAGCAGATGGTGCTGGAAAAACTGGATAACCACAGGTATAAGACTGAAACTCAACCCACACATTTCACTACTTAGAAAAATTGACTCAAGATGTATAAAAGATTTAAATCTAAAGCATGAAATGATAAAAATCTTAGAAGAAAGTGTGGGGAAACTTTTGATGATGTTGAAATGGGGAAAGTTATTTGTTTGTTTGTTTAAGAGACAGTCTCACTGTCACCCTTGGTAGAATATCGTGGTGTCACAGCTCACAGCAACCTCCAACTCTTGGGCTTAGGTGATTCTCTTGTCTCAGCCTCCCAAGTAGCTGGGACTACAGGTGCCCACAATAACACCCAGCTATTGCCTTGTTGCAGTTTGGCCAGGGCCAAGTTTGAGCCCACCACCCTCGTTATATGGGGCCAGCACCCTGCTCACTGAGCCACAGGCACCACCCAAAATGGGAAAAGATTTTATGACAAAGACTTCAGCAGCAATCACAAAAAAAACAACAACAAAAAAAAATGGAATTTAATTAAGCTGAAAAGTTTCTTCACACTTAGAGAACTAAAAGTAGACCTGCCATTTGATCCTACAATTCCTCTACTAGGTATATATCCAGAAACCAAAATTCACATTATAACAAAGATATTTGTACAAGAATGTTTATTGCAGCCCAATTCATAATTGCTAAGTCATGGAAGAAGCCCAAGTGCCCATCGACCCACAAATGGATCAATAAATTGTAGTACATGTACACCGTGGAATATTATGCAGCCTTAAAGAAAGATGGAGACTTACCTCTTTCATGTTTACGTGGATGGAGCTGAAACATATTCTTCTTAGCAAATTATCTCAATAATGGAATAAAAAGTATCCAATGTACTCAGTCCTACTATGAAACTGAGTAATTATAGTCCAAGAATATGGGGAAAGGGGAAAGGGAGGGGAGGGGAGAGGATGAGTGGAGGGAGGGTAATTGGTGGCACTACACTTATCGTGCATCTTACAAGGGTACATGTGAAACTTACTAAATGTAGAATATAAATGTCTTAACACAATAACTAAGAAAATGCCATGAAGACTATGTTAACCAGTTTGATGAAAATATTTCAAATTGTATATAAAACCAGCACATTGTACTCCATGACTGCATTAATGTACACAGCTATGATTTAATAAAAAAAAAAAATTTAAATAACAGTCAAAAAAAAAGTTTCTTCACAGGTAGGGACACAAGAAGTAAAGTAAGAAGACAACCTTCAGAATAGGAAAAGGTATTTTCAGGGTATGAATATGACAAAAGGATGATAACTAGAATCTACAGAGAGCTCAAATTAATCAACAAAAAAAAGAGTAAACAATCCCATCTATCATTCAGCAAGAGATATAAACAGAACCTTCTCTTATGAAACAGATAAGCAGCTAACAAACATTTGGAAAAAATGGCCATCATCCTAACCATCAAAGAAGTGCAAATCAAAACCACCCCAAAATATCACCCAACCCCAGTGAGAATACTCACATTCCAAAGCGTCAAAGTGGTAGACGCTGGTGTGGATATGGAGAAGCAGGAACACTTTTACACTGCTGGTAGCACTGCAAATTAATACAACCTTTTTGGAAGGAAGTATGGAGAATCCTCAAACAACTCAAACTAAACCTCCCACTTGATCTTGCAATCCCATTACTAGGCATCTACCCCAAAGGAAAAAAAATCATTTTATCATAAAGACATTTGCACTAGACTGTTTATCACAGCTCAATTTCCAATCACCTAGATGTGGAAACAACCTAAATGCCCACCAACCCAGGAATAGATTAACAATCTGTGGTATACGTATACAATAGAATACTATTCATCCATTAAAAAATATGGAGACTTCACATCCTTTTGTATTAACCTGGATGGAGTTCAAACACATTCCTCTTAATAAAGTATCACAAGAATAGAAAAGCAACAATCCAATATACTCAATTGTAATATGAAGCCATTAGATGATCTAATAATACATGCCCACATAAGAGAAAAAGGCAAATCAATTCAAGGTGGTAGAGGGGGCCAAGGGAGCAGGGAGAGGGGAAGGGTGTGCTCCCACTTAATGGGCACAATGTTAGGGTGTATGGTGTCTTGGGGGCAGTGCACACTTATAAGAGGTACTTTACATAACAAATGCAAACCTTGTAACCTAATTCTTTCTACCCTCAATTAACACCCCCAAACATTTTAGTACTTACATGGTTTAGGGCATCCCTAGGACCCTAGGACTCCTTAATAAGGTAAAAATAAATCTAGTTTGGACAGATCATTCTTAACTCAGGGCATATTCAGAATTACAAGGAAACAAGCTATGATGAGTAAAGTTAATAGTAACAAGTAAACTTAGCTACCAAGAATTTGAAAAGTTAGACTACACAAAAATCACTCTAACCCTAAAAAAGGAAATGCATTATGAAAAATGATAAATTCTGAAAATAAAAGTATAATAATGTATCTGAAACTTTAAAAGACAGAAAAAATAGAAATACAATGAGAGTAAAGACAATTAGTAAGCTAAAACTTTAATTTCTGCGCATAATGGATTTCAGAAACCAGATCTTTCCTGGTTAAAATCTAGATAAAATACATAAAACAACTATTTGCAAATATTGGGAAATAGGAAAATCTGAGAGAAAAAAACAAACATGGTAAGTTCTACACCAGCCAAAGCTTATGGCTTATCATGCCTAGCACATGGACAAGCTCAGCCGTCTCCATGAGCTTAGGAGACAGAGTTTCGAACATCTGCATAGATCTTCCCTGGTTACTGATAACTACATATGCATGAGAGGAAATTCCTCCAGGATGGGAGACGGGGCCTGGAGAGCATGAGCCCAGCAATTGCACTCACAATGCGGGGGATAGTATGTTCCCATACACAAGATGCAAAGACCTCCTCATATATAAGCCGAATTTTCAGAAAGGTTAAAGCAATGGTTCTAAATTAACCATAGACTAATAGTGTGCTTTACCCACACCACTAAGCCCTAAAAGCAAAGTTCAAAAGGATCAAACTTTTAGATCCCTGAGTATTCTCCATACTTCTTTCCAAAAGGGACATATTAGCTTGCACTCCCACCAGCAGTGCAGAAGTGTTCCCTTTTCTCCTCATCCACACCAATATCTGTAGTTGTGGGATTTTGTTATGTGAGCCAGTCTTATGGGAGTTAGATAATATCTCAAAGTAGTTTTGATTTGCATTTCTCTGATGATTAACAATGATGAGCATTTCTTCATGTATCTCTAGGCCATGCACCTATCTTCTTCAGAGAAGCTTCTGTTCAAGACCCTTGCCCACATGAAATGGGATTACTTATTCTTTCCTTATTTAAAAGTTTGAGTTCTCTGTGGATTCTGGTTATCAAACCTTTATCAGAAGAATAACCTGCAAATATCCTCTCCCATTCTGAGGGATTTCTGTTTGCTTTACTTACTGTGTTCTTGGCTGTGCAGAAGTTTGATCAGATCTCAGTAATGTATTTTTAGTGTTGCTTCAATTGCCCAGGGGGTCATCCTCAAAAAGTATTCTCCCAGATCAACTTCTTCAAGTGTTTCCCCTAGGGGAAACAAGAAACTATAAAGATTCTTGGCTCGGCGCCTGTGGCTCAAGCGGCTAAGGCGCCAGCCACATACACCTAAGGTGGCGGGTTCGAATCCCCAGCCCAGCCTGCCAAACAACAATGATGGCTGCAACCAAAAAATAGCCAGGCGTTGTGGCGGGCGCCTGTAGTCCCAGCTACTTGGGAGGCTGAGGCAGGAGACTCGCTTGAGCCCAGGAGTTGGAGGTTGCTGTGAGCGTGATGCCATGGCACTCTACCCAGGGGGATAGCTTGAGGCTCCGTCTCAAAAAAAAAAAAGATTCTTGTGAGAGGATACAGCACTCATCAAAAGACTGATGGTAACAGAGGGAAGAAGGCAGGAAGCCCATTTCCACAGGACCTTGTGGACCAAGAAACTGTTTGACCAAAGCCACGGTGCCATTTCTGTGGAGACAGAGTTTCGAACATCTGCAAAGCCCCAAGTACAACTGTCTTGTGGGGAGACCTAAGGAAGCACCTGCCCAGGAAAGTTCGGGGCTGTATGCTCCCTGCTGGTTTGGAAACTTGGTGTCTCACACTACACAGGTTTGGGTGCATGTCACAAATCCTTGAGGAAAAGATGAACCTCAAGATGAACCAGTGTGGTTCACAGAATAGTAATGTCTACCCCCCAGATGTCCATACCTAACCTCTAGAGCCTATGAAACTGTCTCCTTATGTGCCAAAAAGGACTTTATGTATAATTAATTTAATTTGTCGACTTGGCTGTGCCAGAGTGCCCAGATATGTGGTCAGACATCATCTTGGGTGTTTCTGTGAAGGTATTAGGGATAAGGTCAACATTCAAATCAGCAGACTTTGAGTAAAGCAGGTTGCCCTCCACAAAGTGGGTAGGTGGGACTAAATAGATCAAAAAGGCAGACCTTCTCCAAGGAAGAAGGAATCATCCTACAGATGATCACAGGACTTAAACTATAACAAGCTCTTCCCTGGGTCTCTAGCTTGCTGGTCCATCCTGCAGATTTTTGACTTGCAAGCCTCCATAATTACATAAGCCAATTCTTTCTAAATTTCTAAATCTCTTTCTATTTATACACACATCCTATTGGCTCTGCCCCTCTGAAGAACCCTGACTAATACATACACAGATGTAATTAGGAACACAGACAGGGAAATAATCCTGGATTATCTGCGTGGGACCAATTTAATACCAGTCCTTCAAGTTGGAAAACTTTTCCTGACCGCATGGGAGAAACGAGACAGAGAAGAGATTAGAAATGTAAGAGGATTCAACCCCCTAACGCTGGCTTTGAAACAGCAGAAGGGGCTGAGAGCCAAGGAATGGGAGTGGACTCTAGGGCTGGCAACACCACTGACAGCCGGCAAGGAAGCAGGGGCCTCAGGTCAGCAGCCACAGACAGCTGAACTCTGCCAACCACATGAAAGAGCAAGGACACAGACTTGGCCTTAGAGCCTCCAGGAAAGCATGTCTCCAGACCCCTGGGAGACCCATGTTCAACTTCTTACCTGCAGAACTAGAAGATAATAAATTTGGGGCAGGCTGCAAAGTTTATGGTAAATGTTATGGCAGGCCTAGATAACTGCACAACCTAAAATTAAAACAACTAACACAGTTTGAGTGTTAGTTGAAACTTCCCCCAAAGCAGACCTTAACACCAGGAATGAACTACAGATCCACACAGGCAGTGTTTTGGGAGGCCTAGGGAAGTGGGTCAAGCTTCAGGTTGGGGGGCTCACTGGGCCTTGTCAAGGGATGATGTCTGCAGTGAAGGTAGGACTGGACGGTGCTGGGGAGAAGTCCAGAGAGAATTGCACATGGAAGGGCTCTGGAGCCAGAAAGTTTTGATAGAGAAATGGAAGTGGTGGAATGCAGTGAGTCAGAGTGAGTCAGAGAGAGGTGTTGGACAGCAGAGGAAGGTAAATTTGTTTTTCACTAAGCAGAATGCTCTGCAGACACTGGTTGGGGCAGAGGCTGTAGCAGGTCTCTCTGGCTGCCATGGCCAGGGCACAGTGGACCGAATATGCTCACAGGACTCATCAGGAACTGGATGTAGCAGTGAACCTCTGGCATTAGATCCCACTTAACATCCTTCCCAGGCCAAGTGACCTAGCATACAGGAAAGGTGGGAGGGGACCCTCAGCCATAGGCCACTTTGGTCATATCTCACATGGCTACCCCACAAAGCTGCCCTCCTGCTGGAGCACAACACCATCTATGAAGAGCCAGCATGGAGGTGACACTCTGGCAAGTGAAGTCCTGTCCTCTAGAGCATGGTATACATCTCTATGATGCTGTCAGACTCCTCAGGCCTGGGTCTCAAAAGCAGGAGGCCCTGTGCCTTCACTCCCACGTGGGGTTGTGTTTGCCGTCCCCATGCCTCTGGGCTCTGCAGACTGGATGTCCTGATACCATCGGGGAGAGGAGTGACCACTGTGATGGGGGAAATGAACTTGATCATCAGGGAAGGGGCAGATTGCAGCTCGGCCCCAGGGCCAAGGAGGAAAATGGGAAGTCCCAGCAGTCAGTTCTCTTGGAGCTCCAGGCCCTTCTGGCTAGGCTTTGACAATAAATGCACAAGTGCCACAGCCAGCCTGAGAGGGGGGTGGTGAGGTCTAGGGTCAGTCCAGGCCACTGTAGACTGACAGGTATGCTGGCCAAGGGTCAGGGGAGTCCAGCAGGGACAGCACAGGGGAGGCAGTGAGCAAGCAATAGTGAAGGGGGCTGTAAACAACCCCGCTGCCGCCCCTTTCTGAGCCTCCCAGGAGGAGAAGCCCACCAGAATCCTCTCTCCAGGCCCTGCACTTCCCATGCTAAAGGAATCATTCTGGAACCAGCTCTCACTATGTTGCAGTCTATCGCCAGAACTGGGCTTCACTAGTCTCAATCTGTAACTATTCCAAATGCTCCTGCTTTACTGTTGAACCTCAAGCCTTCTGACTGAAGGTGCATGACACAGCACTGTCCAGAGAATGATGGAATCAGAATAGAATGTAGTACAAAGAGAGAAAGATACTCAACAATTGGAAAAGAGTTGGAATTATGGCCTATGTCACTTCATGTTGCATTCCAAATCTCAAAAGCCACTCCCAAGGCTCAGGACTTTACTATATAACACAAAGGAGGAAACAGAAGCTCAGAGAGAGAGGAAAGAGCTTGCCTCTTTTGTATTTGGCTAAACACCCCTCCGGTGTATTCGTGTTTAGTTCCATTAGTCATACTTTATTCATCCCTGAGTTGTGAGTGACAATCACCCACCCCCCAGAGCCATTCCCAAAGAGCTCTCAACATCATGCTTATCCCACAAAGATCTTGATTTCCACAAAACCACGCAGAAGGCACAGGGGACAGGAAAGTAGTGAAACAGGGTTAGGAGAACCTGGCTCTGTGATTTCCAAATTTCAGAAGCTCTACGTAGCCAAAACTTAAAGTGAAAAGTCTTGAAATCCAGAGAACAGAAGCCCTGAGATTGCGAAGGAGTCACACAACAAATATCCCAGCAAGAAAAACCAGCAGTAATTCTACTCAAATGGGATCCTGTCAGCCTAAAACAACTACAAAGGACACGCCCCTGCTAAGCACTGTCCACACAAGGGTCTTTCTCCCCACCCCAAAGTAACAGAGGACAACATGAGGTCTTTCTCTTGGTTATCTGGGAATGAGGATAAAGAGGAACTTTCCTCACTTGGCCTGATCCTCCACCCGCACTGACCTTCTGAGCATCAGGGCTTTTCCTGGGAGGTGCCAGCTGCCTCCCTACACATGCTTGTTCTCTGGATGCCCCCTATGCAAAGCTCCACTTACCTCGCTTCACTCCCATCTTTTGAGCCTGCTTCCCTTTTCCAGCTGGCACATTCCAAACTTCACGTTCGTGATAATAGACTTGACCCCTCAATAAAAAATACTGTAATTATCTAATTAATTACCTGATTTTCTTTGCTTGGAGTCCTTTAGGACCCTAGCTTGCATTTAAGTGTTGATTTCAAATCCCGCCCTCTTTACTCCTACACCAGGTTGATTGAGGGAATAATGTGTGTGTTTATTCCACATCTCCCTGTGGAATGTGTGCTCCCTGGGGCAGAGTCCATGTCTACAACAGTGCTCAGTACAAAGTATGCACCTGCTGCATACTGGCAGAATGAATGAATGACTCAAAAAGTGTCCTCTGCAAGCAGCAAACCATGCTTCAGGTATGTGACATCACATGGCATTTTGAAGCATAAGGATACTGGCCTCTGCTAGAGAGGGAGGTGGAGGGATGGTGAGTATTGGGTGAGATTGAGGTATGTAAGAAATGGCAAGTCATGACTGAAGACCCCAGGTGTCTACTTAGGCATTGGATGGTGGGTGGGACCCCCAGCAGGCAAAGAGCCAGCCCCAGAGTGTGGGGTGCGGGGCTGGAGCTGGGGAGAGGATGAAACTGGCTGAGCACAGAGGAAGGCTGATTGTAAGGAGGTGGTGGGCTGTGCAGAAACATTAGCAAAGCACAGAGCCCAGGGGCTCCACATTCACAGGCCAGGACAGGAGGAGAAGCCAGCCAGGCTACCAAGAAGGGACAACCTATGTGGTTGCTGCCATCTGACCTACAGCGACAGAGTTCACTTTCAAAGAATGCCGGGGCCAACAGGGAGCCAAGTGCCACAGAGCCTGCCTCACTTCCCTACACAGCTTGGTGCCTGCCGGGCCAACTCCCCAGGTGAGTGTGGGGCAGTCACATGGCAAGGTCCCACCCGGCACAGCCAGGTGCTCACAGGCCCTGCTCACAGACTCCCTTCAGGGAATCTGGAGTTGAACTGAGACTTCACTTCGAGGCAGCCTCTTGAAGCTCAGGAGCAGAGAACCTGGAGCCGGAGAGGACTCCAAGGCCAGTCCTTCAGATGTGGCTGCATGCCCACTTCTCTGTGTGTAATGCATCGATTCTCTGTGTACTTTAAGCACAGTCTGCTTTAGGTCATCCTAGCGGGTGTTTGGGGACACCCATGGGGCATGCCATTGCATGCCTGAGGCCCAATTCCTGCCCTCATCCTGTCTCAGAAGGCAGTAGGCTGTGTTTCCACTGACCACTGGCCTGGTAGGTGGCCCACTTGCCCTCCCCACACAACCAGCTCTGAGTTACACCTCTGGTTTCTAGAGCATTTGGTGCTTTCTGGTCTTGTCCTCTTCCCTTGCCACTTGACCTTACTTCCAGCTCCATCCCTGCTGAACCTAGGAGGAACTATGGCCTAAGATGGAAGGATCTGAGAAGCTGAGCCATCTCAACTCCGTCTGCCCCTGATTAGGTTTTTCTGGGGCCTTGGTTAGCAGTGCCACCCCATAATTCCAGGCACACAATCCTGCTTCCGACCTGTCCCCACAGGTTCCTGGCGTGGGTTCCACTGGCTGTCAAAGACCTTTCACCACATGTGTGCACTGCCCCATGTCCACCAGCCTGCCGTCCCCAGCCTAGGGCGTAGGGGACAGGAAACACTTTGGAGAGCTCAGCTACAGGGTCTGCAGTCCTGGGCAAGCTTAACTCCTCTCCTCTGAGGTTCCTACACTGGCCCCAACCCAGGGGTGGGGAACCGCAGGGACTACAGGCTTGGGTACTGCAGGGACCGCAGACATGCAGGAGGGTTTTTTTTTTTTTTCTTTTTTCCACTTCACCGACGCCACGCACTCAGCTCCCATGGTCTACTCAAGAGAGCATGCGGGGCCCACAGGGCCCACTCTGGACCCAGCCAGGGCGAGCGACAAAGATCTGTGACCAGAGGCCACGTCCAGCAGGCCACTCCCCACGCCCCACAGCACCGCGCCCGCGGGGCACGTCCAGCAGGCCACACCCCAGCCAGCTGAGGACCAGGCGAAGTGTCCCGGAGCTCCGAGAGACGGGTCTCCAGAACCCGCCACTGGCTCCCTTCGCAGCAGCGGAGGTCTGCAGGCTTCCGGAAGAGCGCGACAGTCTGGGCGAAGGGAGGCTGAGGGCTTCAGGGCCTGCGGGAGCCGAGGGGCCGGGCAGGGGGCGCTCGAGGGCAGGGAAGCCAGGGGCAAGGGGTTCCGGCCTGGAACAGAGAGCCAGGGTAGGAAAGAGAACTACGGCCCCGAGAACGGGGAAGCTGGGGCTAGGGAGGGGGAGGGGCATTGGGGTCTGTAGAACACAGTAGCCCAGCCCGGAGGTCAGGTTCGGGACGGGGAGGGGCCTGGAAGGCGGCCTGGCCGGCTCTCGGGACTCCCCGCTGACCCTGGGGAGGTGGGCTGTCTGGGAGGTGGGCAGGGGCGGGGGTGCAGGCCCCTTCCCGGTTTCTTGAGTTTGTGTTGTCCGCACTTGCAAAAGTAATGCGTGTCGTTGTAGGGGAAAGACGGAGAAAATGAAGCAAAGCAAAGGGAAATAAACGTCTATTAGAGGTGTATTTGGGGGGTGGGGAAAGATGATAATTCCTTACAACCTGCTTTTTAGGTTTTTTAGTTAGATTCAGTGAAACCATACATTAAATAACATGGAAGATGCTGAAGTTTTTTTCTTTTTAGTTTGTTACATTTTACCACTTAGCCATTTTAAAACCCTTAAAAGTACTTAGTGGTTACAACAAAGAAGATAGAAATATATAAAGTGAGCCCTGTGCAACACAGTAATACATAAAGCCAAATTCTCCGCTGCGCTCCTTTTTCCATCCCACTTTCAAAGATAAGTTGATGACTGAATAGTGTTCTCTGTGTGCACATTACAATGGATTTTACCAACCTCCTAGTATTAGATTTTCTATACAATAAATACCAGTGATGACCTGGAGAAGCCTTTGTATAGTCCTTGTTTATTAGTAGATGCTCCTAGAATAGAATGGTCTCAGGACACAAAGATAGCCACACACTCAGTCTCCAGGGCTCCAGGAAGTTCTTTCCTGGAAGTTGTGGTTCGGTGGAGCCCTGAGCCACTCCAGCAGCCTGAGAGCAAACCAGAGACCCAAAGAGAGATGGTGGCCAAGCCAGTTGTTTTGGCCTTTCCCACACTTCTCTTGGATCATGTGTTCTTATGAGCCACGTAGCACCCAAACTGGTTTGAGTCACCTGTGTGGCAATCAGAACAGGGAGAATGGTCATACTCCAGGTGAAATGGAAAGTAGATGAGATAAGGAAGCCAAGGAGACCGGATGGCATGTTCACACCGGGGGTTCCAGGTGTGGGGATGGCTGAAAATGTGGGCCTGTGTTCTCAGAAGGAGTGGTGAAGCCTGGAGGGTGGTAGGGGGGGGCTGTCCACACCTGTGATGATGGCCACTTTCAGACCCTAGTCTCTGGGTAAGATGGGTAGCTGGGACTTTAGGAAAGACTCAGATGGGATTAAAATGGATGTTTTGTTTTCCAATCACTGCATTGCAGGGTCTTTGTGTCATTTATCTTCAAAAAGCAACTACTTAGTACTGGCCAAATGACTGTGTCCTCTGCCACACCAGGGTCTCTGCCCTCCCTTCAGTCCCATAGGAATGCATTTCAGCCATGGCACCATAGCCAGGACATGGCAACACTCTTGAAGACACCCCGAAGGTGTCCCAACACATCCACATATCCACACACAAGGAGCAAGTCCTATTTGACCACTTGGCCAGAGCTCCCTTGGCCTCTCTGAATTTGTCACTGCCTTGTGCACCCTCTGTGGGCACTGTGTATGCCATTGTAAATCCTATAGCCAACTTAAATAAAGTAAAAAGATATAAAATAAAAATGAAATTTTATTTATAGCAAGACACATCTTATTTAACCCATTATACGTAAAGTACTATTTCAACATGTAATCAATATGCAATATTATTAATGAGACATTTTAAATTTCTTTAATTAATTCTTCAAAATGTAGTGTATATTTTAACTTAAAATTCACCTCAATTCAGGTGGAAGTCCTTGATTTGTCTTTAGATGTTAAAAAATTTACAGTTGAAAAAGCAAATTCACATACCAAAATTTTTATAAAAATACCTAAAACTTTTCTAATAACTGCATTCATCCCTTATTATGATTTAAATTAATTATAATGAAGTCCAGTCAGTTTCTTAGTTCCACTGGCATCTTTAAAGTGCTTGAGGGCCACATGAGCAGGTGATAGCAGTATTGACCTGGCAGCTAAAGAGAGATTCAGACAGTGAAATGGAATCAGTCCACATGGGCCACCACCCAGCCATCTGAATTCCTCACCATGCAGGAATCCAGAGCCACTGCTAACATTCAGAGGAAAAATTAGCAACGTCAACTTAAAAAGAACAAGAGGTCCCCAGGACAAGCATTGCCATAACTTAGTTAGAGTTAGCTAAAGAAAGGGAAAGAAAGGATTTTTTTCAAAGACAAAAATGATTAACAATAGAAAAAAACACATCCCTGGACCACTGGCAGCATCTGCCCAGGTCTCCCAAGGGAAAGAATTCATAGCTCACAGTTCCTGTCTACAGGTGCCCGAGTTGGAACATGCTGGCTCAAGGCCATTAAACCTCCACTTAGGACTTTCAATCTCTCCAAGCACTGTTGTGATTGTCAGCTGGTTTCCAGGGAATTCCATCTAAAGAGAAAACCACACTAACCCTTGTTATGGAAAGATTCCCTTCTGTGCTAGTTATTCTCATGGGATGTTGACCTGTTCTAGTATAGGCTCATCATGCACCTATCCCTTAAGCTTGGTTTGTGAGTCCTTGCTTGAGAGATGAAGTTACTATGTATTTCTGGGCCCATGAGGTTAAGGTCTAAACCTGGACTCTGGTGACACTACAGTGCCACCAAAGTATCCCCACTCAAGATGCCTCAGAAGACAGTCATTGACCTTCTAGTAGCACCTAAGCTCACAAGCCATTTTTCCTTTCACTCAGAATTTTCACAAGGGCTCCTAATAACCACTAGGCCTAACATTTACACAGTATGCCCCACCCCGTAGGAAACTTTCCATGATCTCCTTTGAGCCTCCCTGTAAAACATAACCAAGGCAGGGCCAGAATGATAGGCCCTACTGTTCTTGAGGTCAAGCAGACCTTGTTTCAGATCCTAACTCCCAGGTCATTTACTAAACCTCTCAATCTGTTTTGGTGTAGGCAGCATGCAGGTGACCCTACTCAGGACTGCTAGAAAGACAAAATGCAGAAATACTCGTTCCTCACTGAGCTCAGTGCTGAGCTGGCAGGAGCAGTGGCCACCCCACAATTCCCCCTGAGGTGGGGCCATCACAATGCACTTGATATTGGCCCAGCTTAGTGTGGTCTGGGCCTGTGGCTTCCTGGGCTCCTGGTGAGTGTGGTTTACGCACATGGGAGCAGAGGCTGGTGCCATAAAGCACAGACTCTGTGCTGTCAGGCTCTGCTGTGATGAGAGCAGGTCTATGCAGACCCACCCACAATATCAAAAGGAGTTGAGAGGCCAAAGAAAAAGGCTGACAAATCCAGATTCTCAGAAAGAAACATTTAATGAGAATTTAAAAACAGAAGCCATGTCTTAGGTGGTGGGCAGAATGAGACCAAGATGAGATGATGGATCCTCAGATGCCCTAAAACCCCCAGACCCAGGGAATGAATGTTTAGGATTATCAAAGCCAATACCGGAAGGAAAGGCAAGAATACTATGCGATCTGCCTAACAGCAAGGTGTACAGTAAAGGAGACTTAATAGAGGCATCCAGAACAGGAGCTAATCAGAAGTCCACATGGCTGGTTAGCATCCAAGATGAAGTTGCTTTAGCCTCCACAGACTCAGATAAGGCAGAAATCCTGTAGGAGAGGTGGACATCTAGAAAACAGAGAGGCCTGTTTGGGTGTCTTGGTGCATAAGACCCCAGGTGTCTACTTGGGAGCAGGCGAGGAGGAGCAGTGTGAGTAAGCGAGGGCAGAGATTCATGGGATCCCTTGACTGGAGCAGAGATGCCCCCCAGGTGGTGGCAGACACATCTCTGAAGAATAATCAGCCACACAGGACAGAAGAAACCCTGCAGATACATGTTTCACAAAAAAACTGTCAGAGGTTCAAAACTTAAACCCCAACACAATGTACAGAAAGGAGAGTCTGTAAATTACTCAAGTTGTTGAGTGAAGAACTAATATGTTCAGCCAGCCCTTCTTCAAAGTGATCGAGTTCCCTTTTACTAGGGTAGGTTTACAGCAGGGCTTCTAACAATTTGTTACAACATAGCAGCAGTGCAGAATGATTCCCACCTTAAGATACATCCTGCTGAGCACATACAGGTCCAGCCCTTGTGGTGCTAGGTGGGGCATGGTTGACTGGGGGTGACGGGGTCAGAGGTGGACTGAACAGGGGCTAACAAAATGCTCTGAGGCAGGAAAAGACTCCCAGGGACCCTCTGACACTTGTTAAATATTTCAGCAAAGGTTTACTTGCTTCCTCTGGAGGGATCATCCACAGTCTCCAGATCAGTATGTCAGCTATTAGAGCACTGGGCCCAGAAACCCTGTGTCATGAGGTCTGCATCCTTTCATCCATGGGAGTTCTGGGCTGACCACACCTCAAGTCACTTTTCCATCATAGGATGGGGGTGGGGCTCAAAGGCCCCATTTTATGTGGTGGAAAGTCCTCAGATGCAGTGTCTCTGAAAGACTGATTGGTGGCACTAAGCCTCTATGAGTGCCCCTGGCCCTGGCTGCCAGCCACATACTTTGGGGACCACCAGGGTCTGGAATCCAAGTCAGGCCTTGAGTGGTGCCTCTCCCTCCTGGACCAGGTACCCAAGTCCACCACCCTGGGGCACCCAAGATATAGACCCTGGATTAAGCTGTGCTGGGACCTGAGGGCATCTACTAGGAAGGGTCATCTGGACACTGCTTAAGTAGTGGTTCTGTCAGAGCCTGAAATCATTTCTTCTTCTTCATTTTAATTGTAAACACAATAATACATGAGCGGGGCGCAGTGGCTCACCCTATAATCCTAGCACTCTGGGAGGCTGAGACAGGTGGACTGCTTGAACTCAGGAGTTACATACCAGCCTAAGCAAGAGCGAGACCCTGTCTCTAAAAATAGCCAGGCATTGTGGTTGGCACCTATAGTCCCAGAAGTTCAGGAGGCTGATGCAAGAGGATCACTTGAGCCCAAGAGTTTGCAGTTGCTGTGAGCTATGATGCTACAGCACTCTGCTGTGAGCAACAAAGTAAGACTGGGTCTCAAAAAATAATAATAATAATTCATGTACAGAAAGGTGGATAAAATGTAAAACTTCTGTTTAGTAAATAATCGTGTTAATCCCAAGTAGCTTCTTAGATGCACAACTCTCATTTTCCAGCTTTTGTTTCCTTCCCATAGTGTGTGTATTTAAGGCCATAAGTTTCCACTAGTTCCTGCTCTAACCATAACCCACAAGTTTAATATGTGATAGCTGCTTTATTTTTCAGTTCAAATATTTTATTATTTCCATTTATATTTCTTACTTTGTCCATGGTTCATTAGAAACATACTTCTTTAGCTGTTAAAAAGAAGGAGGAAAAGCTCTATATCTGATGTGAAAGGATTTCTAAGGCATACTGTTAGGTGAAAAGGGGAAGGCAAGAATGAGTATCCTACAAAATGCTGTCCTTCAGGTAGGAAAAGGGGATATAAGAAAACATACACCAATCTGGCCATTTGTGCAAAATAAATACAGAAAAGGACAAACTAGAAGAACCTAAGAGAGGTGGGAATACAGAAGGGGGCTAAGTGGCTCACACCTGTAATCCCAGCACTTTGGGAGGCTGAGACAGGAGGATCACTTGAGCCCAGGAGTTCCAGGTTACAGTGATCTATGATAGCACCATCCACTCTAGCCTGGGAAACAGAGTAAGATCCTGCCTCTAAAAAGAGGGCGGAGGAAGGATGTGAGCAAGGTGACAGGATGGAAAGGGAGTATGCACTGCATCGCTCTTTTGTAGGACCCTTAGAACAGAGTAGTGTTCACACACCCAAAAACCAAAACCCAAAATGGAATGCAGACAATAGCACCAGAACAGTATCATAAATGATACACAACTGCACTGAAAAGGGAGGGGAGGAAAGGCACTCACCTAAGTATTTTAGGAAAGGGTGTCTGCACTGGATATGCATAGCTGAAGGCAAAAAGAACTATGTCAGAGAATGTGCTTCCCCTGAGTGTGGTGACATATTCGATCTACTTTAGGTGTGTACTAGAACTGAACAAGTGAGCAAAAATGTCAGAGATAATGAAAGCCGGGCTTCCCACTGTTGGGGAAAGAAGTTATAAGGAAGGAAAAGCTACAGTGAGACCTGTCGTGTTGCACTGGAAACAGGCATCAGTATAAACTCATCACTTTAATATGCACACAAACAGATAAGCACAGATATACAGATCTGTGTCCACATACAGGTTAGCAGATATGCATATATTCCTCACCTGTGCCAGACAGAACCAGGGACACCCGAGGAGCAGCAAGCAACTCTGCCCAGATGTTGGCATCTATGCACCTTCCTCCAATAACAGACACCAGCCTCCTTGGAAAAATAGTCCATGGTTAAGGCAAGGAAACTACAAGATAATTCTGGAACATCATACCAGAAAGTGAGGACCAGACGTGGTGCACACTCCTATAATCCTAGCACGCTGGGAGGCCAAGGCAGGGGGATCACTTGAACCCAGGAGTTTAAGGTTGCTGGGAGCTAGGCTGCCACCATGGCACTCTAGCGTAGGTAACAGAGTGAGACTCTGTCTCAAAAACAAACAAGGAAGGAAGGAAAGAGGGAGGGAGAGAGGAAGTGCTCAAGAAAGAATGGCACTTGTCAGAGGAACCCAAGAACCAATCTCAGGAGACTCCCCATGGCCAAAAGTAGAACTATATATTAAGTAATCTAATAAATAATGGGGGAAGGGATGCCTCTTCCTTATAGAAGCATGCCAGTTAATAAACATAGAAGAAAAGAGGAAATAGAAAACTGCCATCAGGCAAACCACAGTAATAAATGGTGCAGATAAAAGCCACCAAAGAATGTTAAGATTAGTGGGCACAAGTTTGAGAACAAGAATATTTGTATTATCTCAAATACACCCCCCTCTCCAAGATACTGACTACAAAGGGAAATGCAGTCACTTCACTGTGTCAAGGCCCTCCAGGCAAAGGCCACCAGGAAACATGTGGTTGAACAACTTGGGTCTCCTGCTTACAGTAGAAAGAGAGAACACGCACCTTGGGGAACTGCAGGGTGTCTCATGGAAAGGGTCCTTAAAAAGCCTCATCGTATTTGGTCTTGATAGGTAACCAGGGTGGGTGGAAGGCTGACAGGTAGCCAGAGTAATTTTGTTACTGGGTATCTCAACTTGTTCCCAGATAGAACAAGGCTAAAGCTGCAATCACTCACTAAGCCAGGAGAGGGAGCTGTTTGGCCATTTTTGCTTGGATCACGGTTTTCTAAATTTAGACCAGATTATGAGGAGACTTGCGTGTAGTCCATGTTCTGTGTTATTGTTCATGTTCAACAGGAACACCCAAGGTTTGGCTCCTAGATGTCAGGGCTGCCTGTCTCTTCTAAGAAATGGAGACATACAGCAAAAATTGATGATCAAGATCACCACTAAGATATATTGCCAAAGGAAAGCTGGTATAGCCGTGTTAATATCAGGTGAAGGGCCATCCTCCCCCATCTTGGGGGGCTTTGGTGTCTGTCCCTCCTGTCCAAGTACAAGGCCAGAAGTAAAGTTCATCTTCAGACTATTTCCCTACGACAGGAAATGCCTTTGTAGCAAAGGCAGCTTGAAATGTCTAGTAGGCTCATCCATCCGGGTTGTCTTCTACCAGATGTTTCAAGCTTTTTGAGGCTTTAGTAAGACTTATGTTCAGCTTCTTCAGTCGTCCTTAGGAGTAAGGTTGGTCTGAATTGCCTAGCCACCAAGGGTCTATCTTCTGATTTGTCGGGAGAACCCAGGGAGATACTAGATATCAAACAGGCAACGGCCAGACCACACACACAAGAACAGGACTCTGACCCATAATCTGTGGCAACCAGACAAAAAAACCAGCCTGCTAGCTACAAATCAGACTCTTGGAAGTAAGACCACTCTCTCCAGCAACAGTCCAGGAGGCCAACAGTAACCCCTGTGACAATCAGCTCCAAATGGCCAGGACTTGATTAATAACCAGCTGCTTCCCTAATTTTGTCCCTGCTTTCAACTTAGGACCAACAAGAGAAACCTAAATATGCTCCCTTAACCAGTCAATCACATGTGTTGACCCAAATAAATGAGGCAAAAATCTCAATCCATGGAGCTTTGTTCAGCCAAAGTTTTAGACATGCCCAGAAAAAAACAAGACAGAAGAGCTGTGGCTGTTTTTTTCTGAAGGGTAAGTTGGAACCATCAGCATTTAAACGTATAGAGAAAGAAGGGAAAGGGGGCCAGGAGTGATGAGGCAAAGTGACGGCATTCTTGTGAGGACCAAGAAATTTCCATTTTACATAAAATAAGGAGAATGTTAGAAAAGGAAATGGGAGTGAAGGAAGCATCAGTTATGTAGATGCCCCTGCATAGATGGAAGAATGCTTGATTCTGTGCATCTCCAGTTCTGTTGCCTGTAAAGACAAACGTATAATTCATTATTAGTGTGAAATCAGACAGGCTTTAGTTTTAGGTGCCATACAGTTACAATTTGCATGTCCTTGCTTATGGGAGGTCAGCCAGGAATTTCCTTACTGTATGATCTGAGGGGCCAGCTCTTCACAGGTGCCTGAGACCTTTACCTTCTCCTTAGCATAAGGAGTTGGGGGGGGTGGCCCTGAGATTTAGATTTTCTTTTTTATACATGGGGCCCCCTTCTGTGAGCCATCCCAGCTTCCCAAGGCTGACAGCCTCCATCAGGCTAACCTGGGCTGTCCTTTCTCACTGCAAAGTTTTCTCTTCCTCTACTTGCCTGTGAGTCGTAGCTACACTTGCTGACAGTTGGTGGATGGCTCCCCTGTTAGAACAAGCGCTGAATAAACTGCCTCTGTTTTTCTCATTTCTTTGTTTATTTCCACACGAGACAGCTAGATTTCAGTAGAAAGTCTACTAATTCTTTTAATGTTAGCAAAGAAAATAAAATTTTGAAATGTCATGGGGGTTAAGTAAAACATCAGAGTTGATAGATCTGGCTGCTTCCTGCTGAAATTGGGCAGAGTTGGGATGTGAGGAATTTTAGAACGTAAGTTTGTTTAACATAGTGGAATATATAATTTTTAATCTCCTCTATAAGGGGTTGGAGGTATTCAGGGTACCAAAAAAGGAAAACACATGTGGGGCTTAGTCTAAGTGTCAGATACAATTTTTAGAAGTGAACAGGAAGAGATGGAGAAGACTTTCACACAAAATTCATGTTAATAACTGTAGAGATTATACCTGTGTCTATTAAGTTAATTTGTTCCCAGGTGTCAATTGTATCTGGGGCTCCTGTTGGGAAGACTGAATTGGGAGTTAGGCCTGCATCCTGTATGTTATAATACCATTATCTAAATGTTTTTCTTGTTTTTTTTTATTCCCCTGGATGGAGTGCCATGGCGTCACAGCTCACAGCAACCTCCAACTCCTGGGCTCAAGTGAGTCTCCTGCCTCAGCCTCCCAAGTAGCTGGGACTACAGACACCCGCCACAATGCCCGGCCATTTTTTGGGGGTGCAGCCATCATTGTTGTTTGGCGGGCTCGGGCTGGATTTGAACCCACCACCTTAGGTGTATGTGGCTGGTGCCTTAGCCGCTTGAGCCACAGGCGCCGAGCCTATCTAAATGTTTTTATCCGTAATTTTAGAGCAGCACTTTAACCCTTGTCTGGCATAGCCTTAGGTTCAGTTTATAATTTGATATCTTATTTTCACAAAGATTCCATTTTATGAGTTTTGTGATCTCTATTTTAACACAAAATGTTAAACTCCAAAAAAGAGTGGGTATAATGAGATGTCTGACTGCCCTTTCCTTTGTGTCCAGGAACTCCATTTTAAGTTTGTTTTTTTGTTGTTTGTTTTTGTTTTTGTTTTTTCCTGGAGTCCCCTTGGCCAAGAAGGGATCAGTCAGTGAGAAGGAAGAGTTACTTTTCTTCCTTTAGTCAGTGAGAGGGTAGGAGTTACATTTCTTCCTTTTGCGGTTTTGACCAGGGCTGGACTTGAACCCACCACCCACAGTATATGGGACCAGCGCCCTACTCCTTGAGCCACAGGAGCCACCTTACATTTCTTCCTTTTGACTTAAGATTTTCCAGAGGCAGCATTGATGGCCTAACTTTTATTTAGTCCCATGTTGCCAGAGGTATGGCTACTAGCCCTGGGTCCATCCAGGCAACTTGGTGGGATCCTTTTGGCCAAAGGGCTTAGAGCCTAAAGGCTTACAACCAATTAAATATTCTAGGCCACATGGAAATGGAGGTGGACAGTGTTCATCAACCTTCTACAACCTTTTAGGCAACGTTAAGAGCAAAAACCAAAAAGCAAAGGCAAGGTTAAAAAATTACCTATGTATAAGCTTTGAGAATCTTTGTTTTAGTTGCAGACTTGTGGGAATTTTGTTATACAAAACATAAGCACTTTGTTAAAACCATTTGAGCCTAAGGATTTTTAGATACTCATGTATCAAAACATTTCTTGTGTTCTCTTGAAAGGATTCATCATTGGGTGGTGCCTGTGGCTCAAAGGAGTAGGGCGCCAGCCCCATATACCAGAGGTGATGAGCTTAAACCCGGCCCTGGCCAAAAACTGCAATAAATAAATAAATAAATAATCATGTTTTAAACAAAAAGCTTGTAAATCATGTATAGTTCTGATAAAGATAGGAAAAGCAAACTTATAGGTAAACATTTAAATTATCAACAAATTATATTTATTTAGATAAAAACAAAATTATTAAATGAGTGTTAATGTATCTGAATACAGGCCTGGTTCCTTACCTCATGGTAGCAGTTCATTCTGATTGCTGTCTTCTCTCAAGTCTAAAAACATTACTTTGGTTAACTTGAGTTTGGTGTTAGATACTTAAGAGTCAAGGCCCTGTAATTTTTTTTTTTAATGCAGAATCTCCATTGCCCATGCTAGAGTGCAATGGCATCAGCCTAGCTCATAGCAATCTCAAACTCCTGGGCTCAAGTGATTCTTCTGCCTCAGCCTACTGAATATCTAGGACTATAGGTGCCTGCCACAACACCTGGCTAATGTTTTCTTATTTTTAGTAGATATAGGGTCTCACTCTTGCTCAGGCTGTTCTAGAATTCCTGAGCTCAAATGATCCTCCCACCTCTACCTCCCAGAGTCCTAGGATTACAGGCATGAGCCACTACACCCAGGAAGACCCTGTAACTTAATAGCAGAAGGGTTAGTTAACAATATTTAATATAGCATTGATATTAAGGACATTTGTCAAAGATGTCAAAAAGTTCCAAATATCTGATTAAAACAAAATCATCAGTCATCATAAAAATAATAGTAATTCACTTAGCCAAGAATACTGCAACAAAAGACTTTAAAGGCACAACAGAAAGTTACATGGATATAAAAACTTCAACTTTTCAAAATTTAATTTTTTCCAAACAATCAAAAACCTAACAATGACAGCATAGGAATTATTATGATAAAACACAAAATCTCCATTTCTCAGGCCAATTATGAAAAGGGTAAGATAAAATCTTTGGTAGTGTGATTGTTTTATTTTTTTCTTATAGGAAGTAAAACTTGAATTAATTAGACGTAGGAAGAGTGCCTAGGGTTGTTAGGAGTATACAATACAATATAGAGGACTGTGAATAAGAAAGCCTGGGATCTTGAATAGGGGAGCAAATGACTTTTAACAGAAGCATTAAAAGGTTTTTGACCACACTGAACAACTAAGATACTTTAAGAAAAGCTGAGTATAGAATTAAGTTCTACTGGAGGAAAACATTGCTTTTTTAAATCTTTAAGGCAAAAAATTTTAACATCAGGCCATAACAACTGACTTAGAACTAGAGGGAGAAAAGTTCCAGGACCCAACAAAAAATACTGAAAGAGAGAATTATCATCTCAGCCTTTTCAAGGTGAGAAAAAGCTGAAAGCAGCAAGACACATAGCAAAAGCTGACTTTTCTGTGATATAAATCTGAAGAAGTTTCAAAAGAAGTAAACTATAGAATTAGAATCAAAACTAGTCTAATGTTATGAAGAGTAAATCAATACTTTGGGCTGGGCAGGGTGACTCACGCCTGTAATCCTAGCACTCTGGGAGACTGAAGCAGGTAGGTGGATTTTTTTTGAGCTATGGAGTTTGAGACTGGCCTGAGCAAGAGTAAGACCCCATCTCTACTAAAAATAGAAAAAATACCTGGGCATTGTAGCAGATGCCTGTAGTCTCTGTTACTAGGGAGGATGAGGGAGGAGATTGCTTAGGCCCAAGAGTTTGAGGTTGCTGTGAGCTATGATGCCATGGCACTCTAACCTGGGACAACAGAGTGAGACTGTCTCAAAAAAAAAAAAAAAAAAAATTAAGGGAAACTTGTTGCTCTAACCAAAAAGTTTTCTTTTTTAATTATAGCCAACTTGATCACATGTAAAATTTCTTCATAAATTTTTTTGTTATTATAACTTATATGGTTAGGGTGACCAGATTTTAACATTGGTAAAGCAGGACAACATGGCCACGGGAGGGGGGGACAGGGCAGGGGGCAGGGCAGGGCCTGACAACAATGCAAACTTTGATAAGCAGTTCTCGATAATCACTTCTCAACAATTATTTGTTATTATTATAGTTTAACATTATAAAATTAACAAAAATAATATAAAACTCATATCCTAGTGAAATAGCCACATGGCAGCCGAAAACTGTATATTCCCTTACTGTTCTCCCACCCATTCGTGCATGCTTTCCAAAAATTGGGACTTTTTTGAAATGCTGTGGGACACAGGACAAATTGTTAAAAATTGGGACCGTCCAGCCAAAAGCAGGACGTCTGGTCACCCTATACATGGTTAAACTTACTGTTGTCCTCAATCTCCCATTTCTTATATAACAAGTTTGCTTTAGGACAAAAATTTGCTATATAAGATCCTTTCTTTATTAAAAAGTACATCTTTATAACCTTACATGTTTTCATATCTCTCTCTCCTACTTGCTAGTTCTTTTTCCCTTTTTTCATAAATAACCTTTAAATAAAATAACCTTTATTCTTTTTAATAAGAACACATTTTATGTCTCTTTTTTATTAAAAACACACTCTATTATTTGCTATGTCCTTTTTTTTTTCTTTGCTATGTCTTATATAGAGAATTGCATGTATTGACTAGAAATTTTATGCTTAATAACCTTAAATTTTAGGCTGGCCATGGTGGCTCAAACCTGAAAACCTAGCACTTTGGGAGGCTGAGGCCAGTGGATTGCTTGAGCTCAGGAGTTTGAAATAAGCCTGATCAAGAGTGAGACTTGTCTCTACTAAAAACAGAAAAATTAGCTGGGCACGGTGGTGCATGCCTGTAGTTCCAGCTACTTGGGAGACTGAGCCCAGAGGATTGCTTGAGCCCAGGAGTTTGAGGTTGCTGTGAGCTATGACACCATAGTACTCCAGCATGGGGAAACAGAGTACAGCTCTGTCTAAAAAAATAAAAATGAGCTACAATTTTTAAAAAATTTAAGTATGCTCTTAAAAAATAAATAATTTCAAATTTTAGTGAAAACCTTAAAATCAGGAAAAATTAAATTTTCTGCCATATATCAGTATTTTATAAGTACTGATATTTATAAAGTGAGACCACTTTATAATTTTTAGAAAACATGTTTCTTTATAATTTTTTGTTAATTGGAAATGACACAAACACTTACTGAATATCTGTTATTTAATGTAACAAAATTGTCAGATTTTAAATTGCATGAGAAGTTCACCCACAAGTATTAATTTCATTTTAAATTTATTCTATTTATATTTAGTAGTTTGTCTAGATTATTTATGAAAACTAAGGTATTAGATAAAGCTAGTTATTGAGTTATTTCCCTATTAATCATTTTTATAGCCTGTGAATATTAGATATACAGTAATTATGTCTTTAACAAAATTTCTTAAGGTTTAAACAAACTTAATACCTAAACATATCTTGTATAAACCTTTGACCATAAGTTTCTGTTTTTATGCTCCTATTTACTTAATGTTTTATTTATTTTAATTTACTGACACTTATTTTTGTTTATCCATGTCCACAATTTTATTTAAGTAAGAACCTTAAACATACGGGTACTTTTCTCAATAACTCAGAAGATTCCATTGTTTTCATTAGACCAAAAATGTCAAATTAGAGAGAGGGAAGGAGGGAGGAGGGTGGAGTCTCAGTGTGTGACACATCTTGTACCCTCAATGAATCCCCAGCAATGAAAAAAAAAAAAAAATAGTGCCCTTTGAAGTGTAAGAGTTAAATTTAAAAAATATACATAAATTAGCCTTATTCACCAAAAACCACATAAACATAGATCATTTGGGGGCTTTGGCTAGGGTTTATAGTTTTATAACCCTGCATTAAATTCTGACACCTTAGAAAACTTAGCACAGGCAAGATATAAAAATGACCAGTAAATCCAGGCAAAAAGTATGCTGACAATTTTGGAGACATTTTTATTTTACTAATACTTTCTTAAGAAAACTAGCTCATTTACCAAAGATTTACAAAATTCATGTAAACTTTAAAAGCATTTAGACTTATTTACTTAATTTATAGTGCACCTAATTTATAAGTCAATTTGGTATATAAATTACTTACTATGTTGACATAATATGTAACGTAGGTATATACACATAAATATATCTAAACATCTATATACAAACATGTAATAATTTTTACCTCCAAATTCCAGTCATGAGATAACAATATAAAATCATTGGCTTCCAAAAGATAGTTGGATCTGAGTTGTTTCTGACAACGCCAGAACTTGTTCACATGGCTAAACATTCATTGCCCCTGTGGGCAATGTAACAAAAGCTACAGACGAAAAGTTGTGGGTAAAGTCATTTCCACAGCAGTTTGAGTTTTAAAAATTCTTTTGGCTCGGAGCCCGTAGCACAGTGGTTACAATGCTGGCCACATACACCAAGGCTGGAGGGTTCAAACCCAGCCCGGGCCTTCTAAAACAACAATGACAACTGCAACAAAAAAATAGCCAGGGCTTGTGGTGGGCACCTGTAGGAAGCTGCTAGTTGGGAGGCTGAGGCAAGAGAATCACATAAGCCCAAGAGTTTGAGGTTGCTGTGAGCTATGACACCATAGGACTCTACCGAGAGCAACATAGTGAGAGTCTATCTAAAATAAATAAATTAATTAAAGTTCCTCTTTTGCTGTTTTTTTTTCCAGTTTCAAATGAATATTTGGTGTTTACATTATAGCTAGAATTGGCTGCTTCAAGTAACTTCAAATCAGTGATACATAGACAGTGAGTTTTATCTCAATGTTGGTAATGTAGCAAATACAGATTCAAAGCAGGCAGAAAAGAAAATACAGAGATAGTTTAACAAACTTGACATTTTAACTCTATAGTGAAAGATTTACCATTTGAACTCTGATATAATTTGCCTATCAGTTTAAACATGTGCACAAAAACAGGCCATAATACATGGATGCTAGCTGGAGTCCTAGAAAAGTTGGCCTTTGGATTTTCTCTAGAAAATTGCAAACAAAAGCTCAGGAACATCAAATCAAACAAAACTAAACTCAAGACAGTGTATCCCCAAATAAATTCCTGCAGATGGAGACTAAAGAGAAGTTTTTAAGAATCTTATCTCAAACCGACTGGTACTGCAAACAACCTATCCTGGGTCTAAAGAAAAAAAAGCCCAAGTGGCAGAGGCAAAGGATTCCCTGGGTTCATATCAGTTTTGAAGGACCCAACAGCCCAACAGGGCTACATTGAGGGGTTGAATTGGCCACACATGCACATGCATGTATCTCTCTCTCTCTCTCTTTTCCTCCCAAACCAAACAAATGGACTGCAATCCCAACAAATAAGCAAATAAGCCTAGGGAGTGCCCTACGCTCCCCAAAGTTTGAGGTTTTCCAACCCAAATTCAAATGGAATTCCTCCAGAATCCCCCAAATTTAAAGAGAAGCCCTTTCGAACTCACCTATCGAACAAAGATCCCAAAGTCCAAAGGTCTGTTCTTTCCCGACAAGAAGAGATGCATTTGGGAATAGTGAAGAGAAAGAGAAATCAAAGCCAACCTCTGGCAGAAACTCAGCTGAGCAGCTGATAGGGGGCTTTTAAATCTCTCCTGGCTCCATAGCCACAAAGCCACATGCGACAGATTCCAGACAAGCCCCCAAATTGTTGACAAACCCACAAAGAAGGTTTTTTTCCCAGGCTCAGAAGCTCTTTGCACAGAAAGCCAATTACTGAGACAAGGAAGAAAAGAAGTTTATTGCAGAGGAGATCACCTGGGAGGTGGGAGAACAGCCTCAAATTCACCTTCTTGACCGACAAGGTTAGGAGTTTTTCTGGAAGTGAATGAACAATGAATGCACATAGTGAGCATTTGGGCTGGACAGCAGGGCATGCAAGTTCAATGAGAAATCATCATACTGGCACATACATTGCATGAGCCCCTCCCAAGGCAAAGATTTTAGTCATACAATGAGCAAGGGGGTAGTATCAGTCACCCTTTTAATCTTATGTGCCTGTGGATGGTGGGGAGTAGACTGCTTAGGGGAAGATGTGCAGTGGGATGCCACTTATCTGACTTACCTGAACAATTGGGTACTGTTAAGCTTTGTGATTATCTCAGTGCAAGGAGGATCTGCTGTTTCTGAAAAACAACTCAAAAGAGAGGGGAGGAGTGAAATAGAAAATTGCAAAATTCTGTTCAGCAAGTCTTACTGGTCTGGGAACATGAAACATAGAACTGGTTACAGTGGGAGACAGTGAAATATTTGTAACAGATGAGAGCACAGAAGCTCAGCTTCCGCTAGAGAGAAAACACCCAAGCAGGCTTCTCTGCAATGCCTTATCCCAGAACCAGGGATCTATTGGACTTTGGGCCTTCCACCAGCCTCTCACTCTGTGTAACATGAGTGGCTTAGGAGAGGGGTTAGACTGCTTTTCTTAGAAGAAAGAGCAAGATGGTGCTCTGACTTCTTGCCTGGCCCTAGGGACCCAGGTCTTGAGGGCTACCCCCAGGTCCACTGCCTAATTCTAGGTAAGCAACTCCCCAATCTGGGCTTCAGAGCCCCCATTTATAAAGAAGGGGTCCTTCAGGCTCTCTGGGATTGTTGAAAACCCACTCCCTTGTCAGCTTCTTATCTGCTAATTCTTTACCCAAGACGGTGATCTGAATCACAAAAATTCCCCAAGGGCAGTGTTTCTGAAAGATGAGGGTAGTAGCTTGGAATCAAGGTACTACAGTTGGATATACTAGAGGTTGGGTCTCCCCTCTGCCCTCCCTCCCACAACCTGGCCAATTTGGATTGGACTCTCCTTCCTCCTTCCTCTCCTGGGTCCAGGAGACCCAGGTCTCAGACATTCCTTCTGCCCAGACCCACTGTCTGCCCACATACCAGCCCTCCCGCTCTCACACAGTCTCCCTGCTTCTCACCTCCCCATCTCCCAACAGCTGGTAGAGAGCCTCTCTAAAACATGTCTGGTTGTGCTCTATGGCCTAGCCCATGGACTAGCCTCTCAGTGGTCCAGGCCCTGCCCTCCTCCCCAGTCCTCTTCCACTTCAGTGTTGGGAAAATTAACTCCCCCAAAAGACCTTGTTTCTCTGGGTCTGCCAGTTTGTCCCTGGGACCATCCATGCTCCTTCTGTCCTGTGCAGCCACTCAGCACCTCTAAACCCTGAGGTAACACCCTCTCAAAAGCCTCACAACTTGGGCAGAAACTCTGTGGGTCCAAATCTTGTCCACCCATTTTTCTGGCCATAGACCAGCATTAGTAAATGGACCACAAGTGAACAAGCTGGACAGAGGTGACACCACAGGGCTCCAGCCACAAGGGCTATGTCTAATAGCCTCTGCAGCCTCTGTTCTACCTGCTGTGGCCCAGGGCAGAACTAACCAGAGCCCAGAGGGATGATCATACCATGTACCAATGACTAGCAGCACACTAAGTCCATAGTGCCACTGGACGTGGGAGGAGGGACGAGGGGCCATGGCAACCTCACAGCCTTGTAACCCTGGAGTAGGAAGTGACAATAGAGCTTTGAAAGGTAGAAGGGAACAACTCTCTAAGTAGGAACAAGAGGCAGGCATTACAGCCTCCAGGGAATGTGACTCCAGGAGACAGAGGCAGCCAAAAGGGTGTCGTCAAAACAAACAATGATGAGGGCTGACCGCAGAACCCACATGTTGGGTCATGACCCCAATGACAAAGACCTATATGACCTATACTCAGGGTCATGACTGATGACTGATGATGGCTGAGGGCAAAACCTTCACCCAGTGGTCTTGACCCCAATGACAAGGACAGGACCTTCATCCGGGGGTTGTAACCTGGAAGACAAGGGCTAAGGATGGGACCTGCACCCAGGGTCATGATCCCAATGACCAGGCTGAGATCTTTACTCCAGATGATAAGGGTTGAGGATCCATGGCACTCTCCACAAGAGAGGGAAAAGCATGGGGAATAGTATGGCCTCCTCCATCCCTCTTTTCTGAGAGTTTTGAAGGAAGAGACTGGCCCAGCTGAACCCATAGGGCCAGGAATGGGACACTGTGGTCCTGGGAATGTGGGAACTTCTGGGGAATGAAAGAGGTTGAGCATCTTGGAAGGAGATGGACTGAAGCCAGGCCAGCCAGGGGCCAATGAACATCCCCCTGAGGTGCCAAAAGAATTCCTTGTCTCTGGGGCTGACTGGCCTGGAGGAACATTGTTCCTGGAACCCTCTGGCTTCTCCAGTTCACCACAGGTTCCTTAGGGCAGCTATACACCTTTCCAGAACACCTTGTCCGCCAACATCTCTCACTCTCCAGAGACCAGCTACACAGAACATGCATCCCCTCCTGCCCATAACCACACCCTGGGCTCCTGGGCCTCAGCTTCCTCCCTAGTTAGAACAGGCTTGCACCCTTTACCCCTTCCAGAAAGTCCAGAGAGGAGAAGTTCATAGTCCAAGTCCCACGGTTGCAGTACAAAAATGATTCTTTTTTTATTTATAAAAATGATTCTTTTTTAAAAAGATTGATGATTGAGCAGCACCTGTGGCTCAGTGAGTAGGGCATTGGCCCCATATACCAAGGGTAGCAGGGTCAAACCCGGCTCAGGCCAAACTGCAACAACAACTACACCAAAAAAAAAAAAAAAAAAAAAAATAGCCAGGCGTCATGGTGGGCACCTGTAGTCCCAGCTATTCGGGAGGCTGAGGCAAGAAAATCACCTGAGCCCAAAAGCTGGAGGTTGCTGTGAGCTGTGACGCTGTTTTGCTCCTGCAAAACCCTCATCGGTAAGCCAACTCAGCCCAGCCCCACGCGCCAACAGCCTGGCTCTGTCTGTGGACGGAGGGGGAACCAGCTCTGTCCTTGAGTCGGCACTTCAGCTCACGCTCCTGGTGCCACACAGTAGCCCTGAACACTCTCTCCCAGGAACCCAGCTTACCTGACACTGTTGGGTGGATGAGGCCAAGTGGTCTTGGCAACCAGAGTGGCCGTGGGGAGTCCTGCCCTGAGGTCAACAGAAGGGAGGCCCCCTGGACTCAACTTCCTCATTTGTAAAACAGGGTTTGGTTAGGCCAAAGGTGTAAGAAGTAGGCCCAAAAAGGTGGGTGAGTATCACAGGGCTCTGAGTGATAAAGGTCCTGGCTCTCCCCCAGTACCTAATGTAAAGGCTGACCACTGCCCCCAGGTGCAGGCCCCACTGCTCCCACAGCCCTGCAAGGAGAAGGGTGAGTGTTCCATGGACAGCCAATGTAGAGACAACAAGAAGTGCTGCTTCAGCCACTGCGCCATGAGGTGTGTGGACCCCGTCCTAGGTATGCCTCTCAGAGACCCCTGAACACCCCTCTTCCCTTAGCTTCCCCTGGCCAGTGCCACAGGTCTACAGCAGGGCCTTGAGGGCAGGTGTGGTGCAAGAGCAGGCCAGGCACAGAAGCAACTCTGCTTGCCAATGTGCCAGCTACAGGCCTCTGTGGGCACTCGCTGTGGCCACTAGGGTAGGGAGCGTGTGCTAGTGAGCAAAAGGGGCTCAGGGAGGCAGAGACTGGCCAAGGGCTCAGATCTGTGACTGGTGGGATGCCGTCCTGCTCACCCTGTGTGCACAGCCCATGCCTTTGCCACATGATCTTAGAGAGCAGCTCTTGCAAACACTGGAGAGCACTAGCGTAAGATCTCCATGAGAACTGCCCCCCTCCAACTGGTCTCTGCACTGTGTCTGAGTCCCCCATGTCTCCTGCAGAGGACCCCCTCCAGTGAGAACCTTTCCTGGCAGCATGACCAACCCAAGCCCACTGAACCTTCTCTCTCAGACCATAGGGTGCATAATGCCTCCTACTTGCTGCTAATAAAAACTCCACTCAGCTTGATGTCTGTCTGTCTATGCATCTGTCCTTGACTCCTTCCTGCAGGAGAAATAAGTAAACACAGGCCTGGCCCTGGAACCTCTGGGGCAGCCACGGAAGCTGCCTGGAAACAGAATCCCAAGTGGTGATAAGTGTGTTGGGGTGGGTGGGGTTGCCAAGCCAGGTTCACTCAGCTAGGGGCTGACCTCCAGTAAGACTACATGTTCTTGGTGGCATCTCTGGGCTCAGAGAGCCCTCTCCTCAGGCTCTGGGAGCCCCAGCCAGGTCTGGGTCTCACTCCCTTCAGAGGTGTTTCCAGTCTCAATCAAGGGTCTTGTAGCTCAGAGATTGTGGGCCTTAGCCAGTCTTGATGACATGGAGAGGACAAACATGTGGTTGCAGGAAGCAGAAAGACGTAAGAGGAAGGGATGGGTGAGCATAGACAGCACTCCATCAGCACTGTGGGACATCCCACAGGTCATTCCAATTTTGACCCTAGTGACCTGGGGTTTGCATCAGACCCCAGAATTAGGGGCTCAGTCCCACAAAACTGCCTCCACTTTAGATGCCACCTGGGGCCTCCTGCACTTCTGACTGACTTGGCCATAAATTTGAGGATTCATGGGAATCCTTTCAGGCCCAGTCACTAGAAGGCCTTCATGGAAGCCTTCACTTTCTTTATGGGTATTCTTTTATTATGAACAATACAGATCAGGAACAGCCAGAAGAAGCAACCCAGAGGATAAAGTTGAGGGATGAGGAGATTCAGAAGTGTCTGTCCCCATGGGACTGGGCTGTGCCACACCTCAAGCACAGTGATGTGTTCACCCATCAGGAAGCTCCCCAGAGCTTCAATGTCCAATTTTCATCAAAGTGTCATTATGTAGGCTCAGGTGAGTAGATCAATGCCCATTGGTGATTGAACTCAATCTCCAGTCCCTGTTTCCTCCCCAACGGTGAGGAAGAGCCATTCCTGCCCTCCATTCACATGGTTGGTCCTTCAGGTGACCAGTCCCCATCTGAAGCTATCTAGGAACTACCCAGGAGTCACCCCACTAAGTGTAAATTCAGGGGAGATTGAAAAGGGCTCATTACAAACCCCAAAGACTTACACCACTCAGAGAATTCCAGGGTGTGGACCACACTTTGGGAACTGCCCATTTTCAAACTTGGTTGCATGTAGCAAATTGGGCTAGGATGAGACTTGGGTATAGGTTTTTCACATCCCTCAGGTGACTTTAGTGCTCAGCCAGGTTTGGGAGCCACAGCTGCAGTGGCCTCCAGCACTCTCCAGGGGTAGAGCTGGAGCTGTGCTGACACAGAAAGGTCCTTACACAGCCTATAGGTGACAAACACCAGGCTGACTAAAAATTACCTAGTCTAGGCCAGCTTGGAGTTGTCTGCCTAGCACTCTGGGAGGCTGAGGCAAGAGGATCACTTGAGCTCAGGAGTTCGAGACCAGCCTAAGCAAGAGCAAGACCTCTCTCTGCTAAAAATAGAAAAAGTAGTTGGTCATGGTGTCATACACCTGTAGTCCCAGCAACTCAGGAGGATGAAATGGGAAGATCACTTGAGCCCAAGAGTCTGATATTGCTCTAAGCTATAATCACACCACTGCAACCTGCAACTCTAGCCTGGCAACAGAGAGAAAACTCCATCTTAAAAAAAGAAAAAAAAAGAAACCTATCTGTTCTTAGTCCCTGGCACAGAACTCCTAAAGCCCTTGACAAATAGTTCACCCTAAACCCACCTGAGTTTGTTAATTGGTTTTATCCAGAGGAGAAATAAACTGGGAGGTAATTTTGCCACACCCTCAAGAGTTAGGCTCCCACCCTCCCACAGCAGCCAGGAGACAGGGGTGCTGTCTGCCTAGAGGTCTACATTTCAAAGAGTTGGCTCCTAGGTTCTTAGGAAAGATAGCTCTGGGTCCTAACTGACAAAAAACCTATCTAGTGTTCATAGGGATTTACATACATTTCAAAGCAATAAAGCACTTACGATTTCTAAAGAGGAGATATTTTCCCCATTTTCAACAAGGAGAATTAACCATCTAATTTTTAACTTGTTTTGTCCTTATACTCACGCCCCTGCTCTGGTTCTGCCCAGGGTGACTAGGTGCTAACAAGACAGAGATGGGGTCATGCCCCCTTCTCAGGCCTCTATGCCCTGGTCAGAGGGGCAGGGCTGTGGGATGCATGTGCCAGTCCTGTTCAGGCACTGGACTAAGATGATGGTGAGAACTGTGAGCCCTGTGAGGCTGGGACAGCTGTAGACTTGATCTCTTTGGTAGAATTTGCTGAAGGCAGCCAGCCAGGCTCATATGCACCACGTATGAGTTTTCAGTGCTGGGTAAGGCTATGACAGCTCTGACTGTCCCTGGGACTAGGCATTGGGGATGGGCTGGGCCACTCTGTGAACAATAAATTAGGAGATGAGGCAGAGGACTGCTGGTCCAAAACTGAGAATGAGAAAAATCATAATTAGTAGCCCTAAAATAGGAATTAACCAAGGAGAGTAGGAATCAAATGAGGACCAAGGATTAGATGATTCAAAATTTGTCTGTCTCTGTTTGATTCATCCTTGGAGTTCTTTTACTTTGCCTATGACTATTCCTAACTGGTTAGCAAAGAAACAACATTCTTCTTCCAGAAAAAAAAAAAAATGCATGTGCCTTTTTTTTCTGCTATAAGTGAATCTAAGGTGTAGTGATTTTGGAGGACTACTACAGCTAAAGAATTAATTTGGGACTGTAGGGTGACTAGAGTCTGCTACCTCTTCCATATCTTCATTAAGTTCTAGGGAGAATTGGTGGTAAAAGTGGGTTGATGCTTGTGCCAAGTCCAGCCACTATGTCTGTTCTGAGGAGTACAGGGAGGAAGGCATCTCTTTCTTGTCTGCAAGTAGGGGATGTACTAGGGAGGAGTTAGGGAGGAGTCATTCACAAAAGAGACTTGGATGGTAAAGACTACTCAGGTGCAAAGACCAAAGTGGTTAGCATGCAGGCACTAACAAATGAAGCAGCCACAGAGGAAAAATATTCCTGGAGGGGGATAGGAGAAGTCAGATAAGGGAAAAATTAAGTTGCAGAAACAGAGATAAGGCTTTATAGGCTCGGCACCTGTGGCTCAAGTGGCTAAGGCGCCAGCCACATATACCTAAGGTGGCGGGTTCAATCCAGCCCGGGCCCACCAAAACAACAATGATGGCTGCAACCAAAAATAGCCAGGCATTGTGGTGGGTGCCTGTGGTCCCAGCTACTTGGGAGGCTGAGACAGGAGACTCACTTGAGCCCAGGAGTTGGAGGTTGCTGTGAGCTGTGATGCCATAGCACTCTACCCAGGGAGACAGCTGGAGGCTCTGTCTCAAAAAAAAAAAAAAAAAAAAAAAAAAGGCTTTATAAAGCCTACGGAGTCTCCTATATCAGTGAGACTGAGGCAAGTTAAATTGGGGGAGGCTAGGAGTGTAAAGTCTGTGGCTATGGGGCTGAACAGAGCTATTATTTTGCCAGAATGGAAGAGTTATATGTGTTGGGTACAGCTATGGGATTGAAAAGTTGTTGGTATAAAGAAAGGCACATCCAGCATCCTGAGGGTAGGAAAGGAGAGAAGAGTTCAGGACAGCTGAGAAGGAAGTGTTTAAGCCAGGAAATAAGGGTGTGTTGTTGTAGGTCTTACAGGAAAGTGAGGTCTGATCCTTTAGAGCAGGGATCCTCAAACTTTTTAAACAGGGGGCCAGTTCACTGTCCCTCAGACTGTTGGAGGGATGGACTGTGGGCCCTGGGATGAGACAGCAGCAGCAAAAACACCCATGGGCCAGATAAATGTTCTGGCAGGTCGCAGGTTGCATGCGGCCCGTGGGCTGTAGTTTGAGGACACCTGCTTTACAGGGTGGAGGGGTTATACTGGAAGAGAGTTTTTTTATGATTTGTCTTGTTTCTTGCTGACGTGCTATGTCCTGAACTCCTCCTCCATCTGATAATCCTACATGTGTGAGGTAGGACCAGCAGACAGTAGTCCTGACTCCACCCTCAGGGGTATCCAGCACCCATTATTTTGCCAGTCCAGTACCTCTTTCCTCCATAAAAACATTCAGAAGTTTTGGTAACACCATAACAGTGTGCTAGCATGTAAGTATAACTAGCAAAAAAGGGGTCTAAGGTAAGAATTGGGCATAGTTGACATGGGAATGGGAGTTGGTAAGGTATTCATAGATATATGAGGATAGGGTAGCAAAACAACCTGTGCATTCAGTCAGGGTTGATGAGGAGGGGAGAAGGGCCAGGACTGACAGGAGGAGTAGCCAGAAGGAAAAGGAGTAGGAAGAAAAGGTGGGTTTCCTCAGGGACAAAGTCTTGGAAGGTGACTTGGAGCCACAGATCTTTAAAGGCTTCAAAAAGGTCATCCCAGCTTTGAATGTGTGAGTAGTAGCCAGGCATCTCCAGAAAAGTTATGGAGAAAAGGGAAGAATTGGGGAGGAAGGTTACACATTTATGGGGAATTGGACTCTTTGGAGATCTTGGTGAGTTTTAAGGTGGTGGGAGATAGTACTTGGGATTTCCAATGGGGGGGTCTTCCAGTGTTGGAAGTTTTTCTGTAGCACCCAGCTTTATTCAGTATTGGTAGATCCAGACTGGGGAGGATGCAAGAGGCAAACAGCCATGGAGGTGCTGTAGAGAACAGTGCGAGGGCCTATCCAGTGAGAGGATAATGTCCTGTGGGGCAAGGGTCATTTGAGGAAAACTTGTTGTCTTGCTAATTGGTGTCTGACTCTCTCTGTTGAGGGTTGGGGTAGGAACTGGTTTATTGTTTTTCTAAGTTCATCACTGGTTTCCTGGAGGTTGGGAAAATAGTTTCCTAGACAGAGTCTGGAGCGGGTACAGGGCCAGAATAATAGCTCTGCTGTACATTATATCAAAAAGGCTATAAAAGAAGGGTTTGCAAGGTATAGATTGAACACGGAGTAAAGCAATGGGGAGGAGTTTAATCCACACTTGTTTGTTAGAGTACTAATTTGGTGAGATATTGTTTAAGGATGTTGTTCATTTGTTCTACTTTCTCTGATGATTGGGGCCTATAAGGCTCATGTAAGTGTTACTGGACTGCTAGGGCTTATGAGGTTTGGGAGGTGATTTGGCTAATGTAAGCTGGGCTGTTGTCACTCTAAATGGAGCTGGGGAGGCTGAATCTAGGAATAATGTGGTGGAGGAGAGTGGAGAAACTCTATGGGTTTTCTCACCTATTGTGGGGAAGGCTTCAACCTATCCTGAGAAGGTATGGACCCAAACTATAAGAAGTTTCACACAGTAGACATGTGGGTGAAGTCAATCTGCCAATGTTGTCTGGGGGGTTGGCCCTGGGCCTGATATGTGGGAAACATGGGGGTTGGGGTGGGGATAGGGGGTGGGAGGTTTATGGCCCCCTGGTAAGGCTGGATGCAGATTGTACAAAACTGGATTATCTGTTTTAAAAGGGAAGAAAGTTGTGGGCAAGAAAGGAGTGGTGAAAGAAGGGTGTAAAGAGGTTTGAAGCCAATGTGAAGGCTATTGTGGAGAGAAGAGAGGATATTCTGTGCTTGAATACATAGGAAGAATACATTTTCCCTATTGAAGGAACCATCTCCCCAAGTGGGAAGATGCTGGTAATTGTCCTGTTCTTCTTCTGAAGAAGTATATACTGGAGAGACTTATTGAAGGACAAATACTGGCCTTCTGGGGTGGGCAGTATAAGGAAATTGAGCTGCCTGTTTGGCTTCTATATCAGCTTTTAGGTTGCCTTTGGAAACTGGATCTGTTTTATTTTGGTGGCCTTTACAGTGGATGATGGCTACTTTCTTTGGGAGAGTGGCTACATTTAGGAGGTTTTTAATGAGTTTTCAATAGAGAAGCCTTGGGTGGTAATGAATCCTCTTTCTTGCCATATGGCTTCATGGTGATGGATTATGTGGAAAGTACGCTTAGAATCTGTGTATATGTTAATAGAGTGGCCTTGAGCTAGCGAGTTGTAAGGCTTTAGTGAGGGCTAAGAGTTCTGCCTGTTGTGAGGAAGTGCTGGGGGGCAGAGTAATGGAGGTGATAATGTGGGAAGAAGACACAATAGCAAAGCCTGCCTTGGCAGTGGCGTGAATAGTGGGCTTAGAAGAACTGCCAGTTGATAAACAAGGTGTCTTCCGGGTTAGGTAAGGGAAAGAGGAAGAAGTTGGGAAAAGGGTGTAGTGTTACCGCAATTAAAGGCCAGCAATCATGGAATAAGTTCTGGGAAGTGTAAGGGTTATGTGAGTGGAGGGCAGTTAATGGAAATGAAGGGTTATATGCTGTGCCAGGGAAAGTGGAGGTTAGGGTCTTCTATAAAGAGGATTAGAAGTTGGAGTAAATGCGGTGTGGAAAGTAAAGATGATAAGTATTGGTGTTTTAAAAGCGATGGACTGTTATGAGGGGTAAGTAGATATGTAGGGGTATGGCAGGTATTTTTCTGAGCCTCCAGGAAAAGGAGGTGCATGGCTGCCACCTCTCAGAGGCAAGGAGGTCAACCTAGGCTGTGAATTCTATCTATTTTGAGAGGAATGCTATTGAGAGGTGATTATTGTGAGGTTTCTGTGTTAGGATCCCTACTGTACATCCTTGGGGTTCTGACACTGAGAGGTAAAATGGATAGTGCAGATCAGAGAGATGGAGGGAGAGGAAGGAACTTGGCCAAACTTGATCCCCAAGGAACTTGTGGGTCTAAGAGTTTGGTTGGGGAACCTTTAATGATAGTGTATAGAGGTTTAGCCAAGGCTGTGAAATTGGGAATCCAGGCTCTAAAATATCCTAGGATCCCCAGGAAGAAGAGGAAGTCATTTTTCATTTGGGGAAGGGGTAAAGAGGAGATGACCTCAATGAGGTCGGGGGGATGAGTTTTTCTCATTCCTGTAAGAGGAGGCTGCGGTATCAGACAGAGGGAGATGTTAGTTGGGTTTTGGAAGGGGACATTCTATACCCATTGGTGGCAAGGAAAGAGAGTAAGTGAATGGTGTTCTTGCCAGGAGGTAGTGGGGAAGGGGCCACATAATATAAGGTCATCTACATACTGAAAAACTGGTGAAGTTAACTGCTGGAGGTTGGCCTGAAGTGCCTGACCAAAGTAATGAGGACTGCCTCTAAATCCTTATGGGAGAATTGTCCAGGTCAGTTGTTGGCTGGTGGAAGAATCAGGATCTGTCCAGGTGAAGGCAAAAAGGGGTTGGGAGAACTCATGGATGGGGATGGTAAGAAAGGCATCTTTGACATCTAAAACTGTGTAGTGGGGGGTATTGAAAGGAATGGTAGATAGGAGGGTATAGGGATTAGGGACTACCAGGTGGATAGGCTGAACAATTCCACTGATGACCCATAAGTCTTGCACTAAACCATATGAACCATCATTTTGTTTTGTTGTGTTTTGTTTTTTTTATATAGGAATGATGGGAATGTTGTAGGGAGAGTTAGTAGGTTTGAGAATACCAGCCAACAGGCGTTTAAGGAGGATGGTTTTAACAACCCTGAGGGCCACCGTGGGGATTGAGTATTGTTTAGGGGAAGGATATGAATGTTGGGGTCAGAGGGCAATGAGAATGGGTGAATGATGGGAGGCTATAAAAGAGAGGTATCCCACACAACAGGGTCTATGGGGAAGTCAAATTGAGAGCATGGAGGGGTTGTAGGTGAGCTGTTAGGGAGGAGTAGGATGGGTAGCAAGAGGTGGGAGCCGTGGTAGCTTGGAACCTTGAGAGGATCTCTCTGCCTAGTAGGAAGGAATGAGGAATAAATGTGGAAAACAGTGTCCAGAAAATGAACCCCACAGGGTGGAGTAGCATGAGGGTGTAGCAAATTGCCATCAGTACCCACCACCAAGATCTCTGTTTGTTGTAGCAGGGTAAGGTGAAATAGGTGGCCCAGTGTCAATCAGAAAAGAGACTGGCATACCTTCCACTAGCAAAGATATCTGGAGTTCAGTCATGGTGATCATTCAAGGGGCCTGTTGACTCTGGGTGCTGTCACTCTTCAGTGGCCAAACCCACAATGTTGGGGAATTCACCCAGGTCCTGGGAGTGACTGTAAACCAGATCCTCAGAAGAACCTGGGCAGTCAGGCTTCCAGTGAGGACCTCCACAGGCTGGACACAGCTTGAAGGGGGGTTTGGATTTGGGCATTCCTTAGCCCAGTGGCAAGTTACACTGCACTTGAAGCATGATCCCAAGGAAGTTTTCTTTTCCCAGATTGCCCAGAGAAGTTTTGAGAAGTAGCCAAGTTTCATCTAATGGTGGAAACCAATAACTGGAGCTCTAAGAGGCGCTGCCACTCAGAGGCTTCTTCTCAGTTATTGAAGACCTTGAAGGCCAGGTGGATGAGATCCCATTGGGGGATCTGAGGGCCCTGGGGGGATTTTTGGAGTTTTTTCTGGATATTAGGCACAGACTGGGAGATAAAATGCATTTTGATAATGAGCCTGCCCTCCTTGCTCTCTGGACAATAGGGCAGTATAACAGTGGAGGGCTTCATTAAGATGGGCTAAAAACTGGGAAGGATTTTCATTCTATTTCTGGCCATAATCCCCTTTGGGCTGCTTTTTTTAGTCCGAGAGACACTGGACCATGTGGTTATAAAGATGGACCCCAGGAGTATCAGTTTGGTAATTCCAATTGAGGTCTTCCCAGGGTATGGCCCTAGTGGCCTCTAGCAGCATTTTGTCTGTCCTCTGTAGATCTTCAATGTGGACCTGGGCCTGAGTCCAGACCTGCTCCCTCTCCTCCAAAGTTAGGGTGGAGGTGAAGATGACATATAAATCATGCCAGGTCAGCTCATATGTTTGGGTTAGATATCTAAATCCTCAAGAGTATTTTGTGGGATCTGTAGAGAATGAACCTAGTTTCTGACTTATGTGGGACAGATCTGAGAGAGAAAAGAGGATATGAACCCTGACAATACCTTCCATTGCTGCAACCTTTTGGAAGGGGTATAGAGGTTGTGGTAGTCTGCAAGTGGAAGGTCTAAAGATGTGGATGGTTATAGTATGAGGAGGGGAAATTGGGTCCACCATCTTTTCTTTTTTGCCCACATGCGGCAGGTGGGTGGGGGATGGGATGGTGGAGAAAGAGAGGATGGGGTAGAATTCTGTGGGTAGGGAGGAGTTTGGGGGAGGGGCAGAAGGGGGAGTGTTGTCCACTGAGTCGAAGGAGGACAATGGAGAATCAGGTGGTTCAGAAAGAGATTGTATGGCCTGTGCAAGGGAAATTTGAGAGGGTTCACAAGACAAAAACAAAGAAGGGATGTTTCAGAGGAGGAAGACCTGAATGTAAATAACTTCTGACCATATGCTGAATCTAGTAATTGTTGAGGTCAATGAGGACTGAAAGGTCAAAGGCGCCATTTTCAGGCCATTATAAGCCATTGTCCAGTTTGCACATAGGCTAAGCAAAAAAAAAAAAAAAGAAAAGAAAAAGATGAGGCATTGAGGTTTAAAGTCAGGATAAAGGTGTAGAGACTTGAGGTGAGTTAAGAGGCAGCTTAAAGGTGAAGAAGGGGGAATCCATGACTGAATGGTCCCCATATCAGAAACTGGAGGTAAAAATAAATTAGATTAAAGCAAGGATGAAAAAAAGAACTTACCAGGGGAAGGAGGAAGGATGGGGCCAAGGAGGTTACCAGGCATCCCTGAAGGACCTTTAGCCCAGAAAAAGTTGTCTAGGCCTACAGCAGGGCATCCCCATGCACAAGGCACTGGACAGGTGAGTCTGACTCATCTGGGTTACTCCGTGACCGGCACCAGATTTAGAAGGCACGAACTACCGGAGTTTTTCAGTTCAGAGTGAAGAGAAGGAAGAGAAGTTTAAAAGGTTCAGAGAGAGGCTCGGCACCTATAGCTCAACCGGCTAAGGCGCCAGCCACGTACACCTAAGGTGGCGGGTTCGAATCCCCAGCCCGGACCCGCCAAACA
>NW_003852514.1:6449135-6467909 GCF_000181295.1 Otolemur garnettii | reverse complement strand
AAAAAAAAAAAAAAAAAAGGTTCAGAGAGAGGCTACATATGAATGCTTGAAAGGCCCAGAAATGGAAGAGGAGGGAGAGAGGAGTTGGCGCGGAGAAAGGGAAGAGAAATTTAAAAAGCTCGGAAAGGGGTTATAGACGAATCCTCATCTCATTAATAAATGGATAAATTCCGGGCAGGGGTCAGAGGGGTCCCCCCATTACCCTTCATCTCTTCAGAACAAGAGTCCGTCCAGTTGGGAGTGGGTCCAATGGGGTGTATCTCGGCCCCCCAGGGGGCTTCTCCCCATCTCAGGTTCTTAGCACCAAAATGAGAAGTCAAGGACTGAAAATGAGAGGTTATTCCAAGATATGAACAAAAGGAAATGGAGTCCAGCTTCTGTGTGGGCAACGTGGCCTTTATTTCACGTGCAAGGTGCAAGTGGGCCGAGTTTGAAAAAGAAGTCAGTCAGTATGTGGGTTAAGGTGGGGTGGGAATATAAGAGGTTGGGGGGGAGGGACTGGCATACTCATTCCTTCCTAGGCAGGATGTTCTTTCCTGGGCAGGATGGTTCTATTTGGGCAAGTTCCTACTTTCAGCCCTACCAACTACACCTCATGTCAGGGAGAGCTCAGGGGCCCCAGACCCAGACCTGACTTGGGATAAGCACATTAAGGTCAGGGAGACAGCCCCTTCCATCTGGCTGGCTGAAGAGAAGGTAAGACCAGGGGACATCACACATCTCCTTTCATCCTGGCCTTGGAAAGAAAGCCTTCCTCACAGCTTACAAGGGAGGACAACAGAGCAGTCCTGGCTTGCCATGCTCACAGGGAGACCACACTTAGGGAGCCCATGCTCACAAGAGGCCCACACTCATCAGAGCCACACTCACTGACATGTGACTGCATGAGATCATTTCTCTAGGGCTTCAGTGCCCACAAAGACCTATCTGTCATCATCACACTCTGTTAGTGAATGTTGAAGTCAGACAGACTGACCTTCAACCCATAAGCACCAGGCCTTACTGGGTGTGTAACATGGAGGGGCCAGACCATCCCACATTGCTGCCCTTGGAGTACACACAGGTCTCTCAGAAGAAAGAGCCTTTTCTGCTGGTATGTGTGGAAACAGGAGAAGGCCCCCCTAAACAGAGTGCCCAAAGGGCACTGTGAAAGCAGCCCCCAAGGAGGGAAATGGAAATCCAGGGCACCAGAAGCCATCCCAGAAGGCTCTGGTGTCATGGACCAGGGACCAGGTCTGCAAGGACTGTTTGAGATGCTAGGCCTGTGAAGCATTTTCAATTTGAATGTCTCCATCATTTTCCATCTGCATTCACTCAAAAACTCAATACATAACAGATATTTGAGCTAGGGAGATGTTGAACTGTCCCAAACAAAAGGGCTTCTACAAGTACCTAGATTTTGTTTCTGAACTATACTCCACTAAAAAGCAGCAGGATTCCTTGGAGAAATTGATGGGCAAAGAAAGAACAAGGGGAGTGTTTGCATCCAGTGTCAGACTGGTGGTGACTTACCAAAGGGACACAGGAGCAAGCCAGCCCCAAGCACCATGAGGGTACTGACAAGAATGGATTATAACAAAGACTCAAGAGTTGAGAGGGATATTAAGAAATGGAAAAAAGGAGAAAGTGCTTCTTCATAAAAGTGCTAGTCAATACATAGGGAAGGAATAACAGGAATAGAAAAATCACACTTTGCAATGCCCAGAGTAATAATTAGTCCAGCCAAGTGTCATCAAAAGATATAAAAACCACTGGGAGTAAGATATTTGCACCATGTCAAAGTATCACCCCATGGATTGCTTAGCATTTCCAGAGGGGGAAGGGGTCCTCTTTTACAGTTGGTAGTCCCCATGTGAAGCCCAGTACCACTGAGACCGTGCTGCCCATTGTGAACAAAGGGAGGCATATACACTTCTAGGTGGGAGTCCCCGCCAAAGATGTCTACCTTACAGTCATCAGGACGCATGAGATAAATGCAGTGTCCGTGAGACAAGTGACTTAAACTCTTCAAAACACTCAATGCTATACAATAAAAAGGAAGAGTAACAGAGACTTAAGGAGACAGGGTAAGCTGGCGACATTTGAATATGGATCAGACATTGAACAGCCTTATTGAGTCAATGTTAATTTCTTTGGTAGCATGATATTGAAGTCATATGGACAACCTGTGCTGCTGAAGGACTTAGGGGAGAAATTTGTGATGCCTGCAACTCACATTCAAAGGATTTGGCAAGCAAATTAAAAACAAAAATTTTTAATATATATACAGTACATCCACACATACATATCCATGTATATACAAATATACACACTAATACACATGTTTATACAAATACACAAATGTACTTACATATATTGCATGTGTTAGGTAATGGCACCAGAAAAGCCCCTTCCTGCTTCCAAACAGACCAAAACTAGTTGTCTCACTTTTTTTTTATTTATATTTTTTTATTTCTTATAGCATAACTATGTACATTAATGCAATCATGGGGTACAGTGTGCTGTTTTCATATACATTTAGTTGTCTTACTCTTAAAGTTACAGCTCCTTTTAACAGGGAGTTGCCTGCTAAACATCTCCTTATCTCCCAATTGTAAAACTTACCTCATTTCCCTGTTCCAATTACCCACTGAAAATTTCAAACTTATGGCCTGCCCCTAACAGCTCTTCCTAGCAGAGCAGTAACTCCCTATTGGCTATTCTACCATCTCATCACCATTCTGAGACTTCCCCTAACTGAACCTACATAAGAGTGCACTTTTCTTTTAGTCCCTCCTCCTCTTCTCTCTCTCTCTCTTTTCTCTCTCTCCTCCTTCTCCTCTCTCTCCTTTTCTCTCTCCTCTCTTTTCTCTTCTCTTTTCTCTCCTCCTTGGTGCTGCTCTGCAGCATCCTTCCCTCACCAAAAAGACCTTTTGTACAAGCCTTGGTGGTCTGTGAGATCTCTGCTTGTCAAATGCCGCCCTTTCATCTTGTGTCAGAAGCGGGATCTAATTAGGGAATGCTCCCAAGGATAGCTTCCACTCCTTCCATGGGGTTTTAGCTCCTGGGGGCTCCCTATCCTCTTCTTACACTCCCAGCACTCACCACCGCATTGGCCTGTGTCCATCCGCCAAGACGCTCTAACCAGCACTCAACACCAGCCTTATCCAGACTTGGTTAGTGCCCCTATGGGAGCGAGTTTTCCCTAATCATGGGCTGGGTTTCTTGCATTCCTGGCAATTGACCCATTTCTCTAGGCTTGAATTCCCTATTCCCATTGACCTTGCGTGGCTTAACCCCAAGCTTCCACACCTCACACGAAAATTCCTGGTGCCAGGTCTCAAGCTCTCCTCTGTCCCAACGGTCTGACGCTGATCTGGGTACAGTCCTAGACTGTGTTCTTGTTCTCATGGCCAGCAACAAACCAGCAGAGATCTGCCCTTTGTCCCAGTCCTTATGTGATTCTGCTCACACTTTATTCCTATGACGAATCACCATGGGTGCAAGTCATTCTGTCCCACCTAACTCCCCCTTGGGGTGCTTACTACACCACCTGGTAGAATTAGGATTAGACTTAAAGCCAAAAAAATAATTAAACTCTCTACCCAGGTTTGGCCACTTTACAAGCTAAACAACCAGAGTATCTGGCCAAGCTATGGTTCATTTGATTTTTCTTTAATTTGAGACTTATAGAACTATTATGAATGCCTTAGCAAATGGAGCGAGGTCCCCTACGTTCAAGACTTCTCTTATCTTAAAACCAAGCCTAATTTATGTTCAGGTAATTCCAAAATTCTTAGAACAAAGAACTCTTCTACTCTGTATCTCCCTAAACCAGACCTATCCAACCCTGCCATAATTTCCACCATGCAGGCAAGCGGCCACCGGTTTCAAAACCAAAATAGTTCCTGTTCCAGCCCCATTATATTCGGTTCCTCCCTCATCCACACAGTTGCTTCCACCCTCTGTCCCTCCTACTTCCCCATCAACCAATCTGAGCTTGTCTCCTAACTCCTCCCCTCCAACTAGCCCTCAAAGTTTTTTCATGTCTTCTCTCAGTCCACCACCCCCAGCTGCTCCAAGAAATATTTCCGGACCTCTTCACCCCTTTCTTCCTCCAGTTCTTCCATATAATGGTCCTATAATGCCAATGTGTAGCAATGTAAACAAATTACAAACTAATTCTACTACGTCCACTACTCACCCCTCACTTCCCTCCAGTCCCCTCACCCAATCCCACCCCCATCGGTCTCCAGAATTAAAAAGACCTTCAGCTCCCTCTTACTTCCTGGTCCCACTCTGCAAAGTAGCTGGAGTGGATGGTATAGTTTCTGTTTGTGTTCCTTTCCCCATGACAGAACTCAGACACCTTAAAGTTAGACTAGTTTAGACTAGTTCCTTAGACTAGTTAAACTAGTTTCTTTACTTCTAATCCTTCTCATTTTATTCAAGAATTTCAATTTATTACTATGTCCTATCAACTTACCTGGCATGATGATTTTGTTATTTTAGCTAATACCCTAACCTCTGATGAACGCCAACAAGTGTGGGAGAGGGCAAAAGAGACAGCAGATCAATTTCATATGTCAAACAATGAGCATCCTACAGGTGACACCATGGTACCTAATTCCCAGCCAGATTGGAATTATAATGATAATACTGGGGGAAAAAAATAGAGACATTTTTATTACCTACATTCTTTGTGGACTTAAAGCTTCTGCCAAAAAGTCTTATCAATTATGATAAATTATGGGAAGTCATACAAGATAAGTCTGAGAATCGTTCCGCTTTCCTCCAACACCTTACTGAGGCTTTTGTTAAGTATACTAACTTAAATCCTGAAACGATAGATGGAAAAAATGTTCTCATGACTTATTTCTTTAACCAAAGTTACCCCAACATCAAACTTAAGCTAAAGCACTTGGAGCATGGACCCCTGACACTCCAGGCCGTGATCTTAGAAATAACCTTTAAGGTTTTACCCAGGGCAAGATGATGTTTTCCGAAGGGAAAATAAAAATTCTCAAACCCAAAATTATCAAATGCTAGCTCAAACATTACAAATAGTGACACTGAGGCCATCATTCCTAACCTACCTAAGTCATCAGGGGCCAAAGGCTACTTCATAACTCAACCACCTTCATAACTCACCTTCACCTACAAATGCAGTGAAGAAGGCCACTGGGTACGACGTTACCTCAATTCTAGGCCCTCACCAGGGCCATACCTTCTCTGCAAAAGAAAGGGCCATTGGAAGGCTGACTGCCCCTTGGCCCAGAGAGGGCATGGGGCCAGCCAACTTGTGATGCCTACAGCAAACTTGTTGGGACTTGCCTCTTCTGAAGACTGACGAGACCCTCGCTTCTCTCACCTGATGAAGATCACTTCTGCGGAGCCAAGAGTAACCCTGATGGTGGCAGGTAGGATGATCACCTTCCTATTAGACACAGGAGCTGGCTTCTCAGTTCTTGAAGAGTTCAGCGGTCCTACCTCCTTGTTGCCTGCCTCTATTATTGGGGTAGAGGGTTTTTCCCACCATCCACATCAAACTCCTTTTTTACACTGCATGATTGGCAATTTCTCATTTATATATTCCTTTTTGATGTTGCCTTCCTGTCAAGTTCCCCTTCTGGGACATGACATACTTTCCAAATTAGGTACCACCCTCACTTTTGATTTTAAATTAATAGATGCTGACCCATCTCTTTCTGCCTCACTCTGCCTCGTGCTTTCCCAAGCCATCAAAGACTCATTGCCCTGGCCCATTCCACCAGAGCAAGTAAATCCTAAGGTTTGGGATACTAAAACCCCCTCAAATTGCCTCCTGCTCTTTTATGAGAAGGACCCCACAGGCAATTGAAGCAACATCAAAAATACACTATTGGGACCTGATCAAACTAAAGAGCTTCTGCACAACCAAGAACACAGAAGGTAAAGCATGCAGACAGCCCTCAGAGTGGGAGAAAATATTCACAAGCTATGTCTCCAACAAAGTTTTAATAACCAGAATCCATAGAGAACTTAAACGCATTAACAAAAAAAAAAAAAAAGTGATCCCATCACAGGGTGGGCAAAGAACTTGAAGAGAAATTTCACCAAAGAAGACAGGCATATGGCCTATAGATATATGAAAAAATGCTCACCATCCTTAATCATTAGAGAAATGCAAATCAAAACTATCTTGAGATATCACCTAACTCCAGTAAGATTAGCCCACATCACAAAATCCCAAAACCAGAGTTGCTGGCGTGGATGTGGAGAAAAGGGAACACTTCTACACTGCTGATGGGAATGTAAACTAATATGTTCCTTTTGGAAAGACGTCTAGAGGACACTTAGAGAACTAAAAATTGACCTGCCATTTGATCCTACAATTCCATTATTAGGTATATACCCAGAGGATAAAAAATCACATAACAATAAAGGTATTTGTATCAGAATGTTTATTGCAACCCAATTCATAATTGCCAGGTCATGGAAGAAGCCCAAGTGCCCATCGATCCATGAATGGATCAATAAACTGTGGTATATGTACACCATGGAATACTATGCAGCCCTAAAGAAAGATGGAGACTTTACCTTTTTCATGTTTACATGGATGGAACTGGAAAATGTTCTTCTTAACAAAGTATCACAAGAATGGAAGAAAAAGTATCCAATGTACACAGCCCTATTATGAAACTAATTTATAGTTCTCAAATGAAAGCTACAACTTAATTCTAGCCTAAGAATATGGGGAGGGGTGAGGTAGGGGAGGGTGGATGGGTGGTGGGAGGGTGACTGGAGAGATCACCTATATGGTCTGTCTAACAGGGGTACAAGTAAACTTTTCTAGAACTAGAGTATAAATATTTTAACACAATAACTAAGTAAATGACACAAAGTCTATGTTAACCAATTTGATGAAAATATTTCAAATTGTATATGAAAACACTACACTGTACCCCATGTTTGCATTAATGTATACAGCTATCATTTAATAATAAAAAAAGAAAATTATTCACACACACAAAAAAATTGCCCCCTGCTCTCCAGTTCTTGTTAAACTAAAAGACCCCTGTTTTTCCTTCTCTCTCTTTTTTTTATGGTGAAAAGTTACATATTTAGAATTAGCCAGCTGGACTTGGTTTAGATGATCCCAATTTTGTTGGCAACATCCAAAGCATCATAATCAGGAGCCAGTCGAACATATGCCTTCTTTCACCATCAGGCCTGATCAGGGTATGTTGTTGTATTCTATCTTCTTCATGGCAGACTCAGTGGTCAGGGGGAACTTGATGATGGCATAGTGGTCAAGCTTGTTTCTCCTGGGAGCGCTCTTCTGAGGATATTTGGGCTGCCTCCGGAGCCTCAGAGTCTTTGGCCACCGGAAGGTAGGTGATGCATGGATCTTCTTTTTTTTTTGTGGTTGTGGATGCCTTTTAGCACTGCCTTCTTGGCCTTCAGTGCCTTTGCCTTGGCTTCAGCTTTGGGAGGGGCAGAAGTGTTTGGGGATCAGTGCTGGTGGAAGGAGGACAGACCCTTGATTCAGTAAATCACAAGGCGGGGACACAGCACAGAAGAACCCTCCTAGTGCAATGAGGCACCCAGGTGGGCCAACGCAGGCTCCATAAGGAAGCCCAGGTCTACATGGAAATAGGACTGGAAGGTAAAGTGGCTACCCCACAGCACCTACCCTTGACACAGGTGTAAGAATGGTGGGCCAACAGTCCTACAAGTGGCCTGCTCTCCCAGGTCAATATCCTTACACGCTGCTACACCAGACCTACCCCTCCCCATCTTTGACAAGGGGCTACCAGGAGGCCCTGCAGGCAGGGGCCGAGGGGCACACTCTTTCCCCCTCCATCTACTCCTGTCTACCAAGACCCACCCCAGCTTTCAGCCTCCCATGCTGAGCAGATGCTAGAGAGCTGGGAAGAGACAGGGCCAAAATAGAGCTGTACCACCTAGCTGCTGCTGCTTACTACTCACACGGGCCCAGCCCCAGGGGAGCCTGTGGGACAGCCTGATGACCTGTCTGGATGGCTAGAACCACCCAGCCGCTGCCTGGCTGGGAGCTCAGAGAATGGGACTGCCAGAAACACATCAGTCCCCTGATGGTGAGGGCTCCTGCCCTGCCTAGTCCCTGTGTTGACCATGTTCTCAGCTTTTGGCACACATGACACTTTAACATCTGCCCTGCACGCACACCCCATGCACACCTTGTTCTGGACATCCAATGATGTGCCTAAATCACTTGGCCTTATGCCTCCCTCACCAGCCCTCTACACCTCAGGAAGAGGCCTCCTCCTCCTGGGCCAAGGGTACTTTTCAAACACAAACTAACCAATCCAGAGCCCACACACCCCCAACCACCTCTTCTATGGCACTATTGCACTGTGGCCCCTGAGCACCTGTCCTAATCACTTCAAGACCAGGTACCAGCTAATGAGATACCACCCCTCTGCCTCTGGCCCCTGAAATCATTCAAATCTCCCAATCCTAAACCTGTTTGCCCCACCTTACCGGTCCCTTTCCCCACAAACCTCGGCAAAGGCTCTTGCCCATCACTCCTCCATCCCTCCACCTTGTGACCAGTCCCAGTGTTTTCCCACATACCCCTCCCCTCCACACTGCAACCATGGCATGTTCCCTTCTCTCTGGAACCATAAGCAATAAGCTCTTTTAAAGGACAATCATAAGGCTGGGTGTGGTAGCTCATGCCTATAATCCTAGCACTCTGGGCGGGAGGCTGAAGTGAGTGGATTGCCTTGAGCTCATGAGGTTGACACAAGCCTGAGCCAGAACAAGACCTCGTCTCTAAAAATAGCCAGGTGTTGTGGCAGGTGCCTGTAGTCTAAGGCAAGAGAATTGCCTGAGCCCAAGAGTTTGAGGTTTCTGTGAGCTGTGATGCCACAGCACTCTACAGAGGTTGACAAAGTGAAACTCCATCTCAAAAATAGTAATAATAAATAAAGGAGAGTCACATTATCTATTAGTGACCTTATTGAACTTCAAACTTTGTATTAATGTGACATTTTAAAACTGTCCATTTTATTTTTTTCCCATATAAAACATTGTTTTAAGTTCCCATGTTTTTTTTCCCCAAGACATCCTAGCCCACACTCTACTTGGATAGATTTTTACAAGCCAGTAAAACAGCCCCTTTTAGAGGCTGGGTGTCCATGCCAGAGAGCCTCACAGGGCCACTCTACTGTCTCCCACTGTGTTCTCATGGTAATGGCCCCCCGAGCTCCCAGGACCCTGATAAGGTAGATGCCTGGCACTACCAGGCACTACCCCTGATAAGGTAGATGCCTGGCACTACCAGGCACTACCACTCCACAGCTCTATCACCCCCTACTTTGACCCCCAGGGGCCTTCCCACCTGCACAAGGCTTCATCTATCAGCGCAGGTCCTTGAAGCCAATAGCCCCCAGACCAGAGAGGCTATGATGGAATCCCATTGGTACAGCTCATGACACCCCACTCTGCGCAGTGCACTGCACCTTGCACCATGCCACACCAAGGTGCTGTGGGCCTTCTTGGTGGATGAAAAGGACAGACAAGTTTCATGGGTTTCTGGGAGGACTGGCAAGGGAGAGGGCTACTGGCCTTGCTGAGGGTTTCCTGCCAGGAGGGCAAAGGGCCTACCACCCAGAGCTGGCCAGAACACAGCCTCTGGCCAGCACAGGGAAGGAGAGGCCTGGAGCTGCTTGCAGGACAGCTGGGTGCTCCCTCTCTGTGTGCTCCCTCTCTGTGTACCTTTGGGCAGGTCCTGCTCTCCCTGGGCTTTAGTTTGCCACACAAAGAACAGGGTGGCACTGGTTGTCTGTGGCCTGAGCAGGGACCCAGGCTGACTTCAGAATCAGCCTTTGGGTCTGATTCTTCTTCTTATGCAGGGATCTGGAGAGATGTCAATGCTATTAGGCCCTGAAGAAGGGTCTTTCCCTGAGAGAGGAAAGCCCTTCACCAGGTTTGTTGGTGAGGTGCCAATAATCATCCCCAGGTTCTATAATTCTCCAGAGAGACTCAGGACTCAGCATCTGGTCATATCCATGGCTGAGATTGATTACAACAAAAAGATATAGAGCAAAATCTGCAAAGGGAAAAGGCCCATGAGGTGAACATAGAAGAAACCAACCATAATCTTCCAATAGTCCTCTCTCAGTGGAGGTGCTGGATTCTCCCAGCAGTCAGATATGATGACATGTATAGAGTGCTGCCCACAAGGGACACTTAAAGAGAACCAGTACTCAGGGTTTTTATCAGGGGTTGGTCTCTGCCTAGATCACACAAAAATTTCAGACTCCTAGAAGGAAAGCAGGCACTTAGCATGATCTGCATTGTTGTACAAAGAGTTTAGGTACAGGAAGCACCCTTACTCTCTATAGGAAGTTGTTATCACTATTAGGAACGGTTTGCCAGGTAAGTTGCCAGATGCTAGCCAGCCAAAAGCCAACCTCTGGCACTATATCACCTTCTGCACACCAGGGCTAACTGCAACCTGTGCTTTGATTCTAGCTGGGGAAAGGTGAGTGGCCAGGGAAGGGCAGAGTGATCAACAATTTGGTTTGCCTGGGCTGGGAGGTTTACCAGGACTCAGGACTTTCTGTGCTAAAATCAGTATGGTCTAGGGTAAGCATGATGGTCAGTCACCCTAGCTGACCAGTAATTTTAAAAGAAAAGATGTTAGTGAACAAAGTGCTTAGCCTGGGAGGAGGCTGAGTCAAGGAGAGAGAAGACAAAGGTGGGCACCCTTATTTATCCCTTTATCCCTTTATCCTATGAAGTAGCTGTCAGGGTCAGGAGGTGGCAGAGCTAAACTGGTGCTATGTAGTTCATCTGATCATGATTTCTAGTCTAGAACCAGAGAACCACAGAGCAATGGGAACAGTCCTTGGCAAGCCCCACACTCCATGGGGTCTCAGTTTCTCCATAGGTCAGTTAGCATGTTGGGTGAAACGGGTTCTGAGGTCTTCTAGTTCTCCCTCCCCCCTCCCACTGGAAGGGAAAGAAACTCATCTCACTCAAGCTATTCTGTCAACCTGATGTTCTTTGCAAAGAGGTCCCACCAACTAGATCCAGAGGCTCTGGGGGTCTGCTACCCCATCTCCCACCAGATGCTGTGCTGAGGAGGGCACTCCCCACAGTCTTCCAGCCTTTCCTTTTGAGGCCCCAGATATCTGTCTCCACAACATCCTTGAGTAACAAGATAGTCAGGGTTACTTGTTATGCAGCTATAGCAACAGTGATTAAAGAAACATGCACACTTAACACTTGAGACCGCAAACCATCTACCCATCACACCCAGCTGTCTTCCCCAACTAGACTCCCCCAATGTTGGCAGCTTAAGAAAAGCCTTGGAATGGCTCAATGCCTATAGCGCAGTGGTTACAGCACCAGCCACATATGCCAACAGTGGCAGAGTCAAACCCAGCCGAGGCCAACTAAACAACTACAAAGAAAAAAAAATAGCCAAGTGTTGTGGCAGGCACCTATAGTCCCAGCTACTTGGGAGGCTGAGGCAAGAGAATCACTTAAACCCAAGAGTTGGTGGTTGCTGTGAGCTGTGACATCACAGCACTCTACTGAGGGCAACATAGTGAGACTCTGACTCAAAAAAAAAAAAAAGAAAGAAAGAAAGAAAAGGAAAGTAAAGAAAAGTCTCAGAAAATCTCACAACCCAATAGTAAAAGACCTAAAAAGATGACTGCAGAAGTTATCCCACAAAATGGCCTGAAAGGGAGGCTCACTGTCAGGCTCATGTGCAAGGGTTCCCTTTTATTAGCCTACCACTTTTTTTCCTTAACACAGCAATTATATTAAGATATAATCCACAAACCATAAAACTAACACTTTTAAAATGTATAATTCAGTAATAAAGGAAAATACAATAGTTTCCCTAAACACAAGGACATCCACTCAAGGAAAATTATTTCTCTCACTACAACGCTTCTCATATCAAAATGTGTGGGTTTTCTACACCAAGCAATTCTCCAGTTCTCTGTGGGCATCAACTGGGTGGCCTACAATTAAATTCAATTCTGGAAACTGTTTTAGGCTATTTTCTGTTGCTATGACTAAGTATCCAAGATTTCATAATTTACTAAAAATAGAAAAGTATTTCTTATGTTCTAGAAGCTGGGAAGTCCAAAATCAAGAGACCAACTGGTGAGGACTCTCTGCAGAGTCCTATGGTGGGGCAGAGCATCACATAGAGAGTGGGCTAAGGAGAGAGCACTAACCCCCTTTTCTAACATACTCTCATGGTGACCCATAAATCCATGAACATTAACCCATGATGGATTAGTCTACAAATTAACTGGGTTTATTAATGACCCAATCAACTCCCAAAGACCTCACTTCTCAATATTGTTAGACTGCAGATCTATTTTCAACACATTTTGAAGTGGTCAAACATTCCAACCACAGTAGATACTTAATACCCTGAGTAACAGATTAAGGGCTCAGTCAAACAAGACTGCCTTCACTTCAGCTGCCAGTTGCAAGTCCTAGGCTTCCGACACTTCCGTCTTGCTTGGCTACAAACCAGGGGTTCCTATGATCTCCTCTTCAGGTTTAATAATTTGTTATAACAGCACACAGAACTCAAGGGAACACTTTACCTAATGTTTCTTAGTCCATTTGGGTTGCTGTTACAAAATACCATACACTGGGCAATTTATAAATAGAAACTTATTATTCATAGTTTTTGAGACTAGGAGGTCAAAGATCAAGGCACCAGCAGATTCTATGTCCAACAAAAGCTTTCTGCTTCATAAATGACACATTCTTGCTGTGTCCTCACGTGGCAGGAGAAAGATGAAGCTGCTGGACCAATCTTATCTGGTCATACTCTGTCATTAGCAGAATGTCCAATTATATTCTAGGTTCAGAACTAAGAATTTTCCAATTACATAGCCAGAGCATCCACGGAAAACTCTGACCTCAAGTAACACCCAGAACTAAAGTCTAACCTCACCCCCTTCCCACAGAACTAAGATTGGGACATTGCTGGAACCTGAACACTGGAAAACATTCAATAATCAGGGGTTCATTCGCTGGGAATACCCAGTGTTCAGGCCCCTCCTTTCGATGCCTTACCAATTTCGTGTGAAGTCCTTCCCATTAAAATCTGCCCTGCTGAGGGCAGAGGCAAGATGGCCGACTGGAGCCAGCTTTCCACAGAGGCTCCCATCCAGAAGGAGAGTTAAAAGACAGAAGTTTACCAAGTAAGTCAATGGTTTGGAGCTGAGCCAAGAGAGAAGGTTGAAGAATGCACATCAACCTTGCTGAGGTGAGCTGTGACCCCAAGGATACAAACAAAAGGTACAAAACCCATCACCAAGCGGATGGGAGTCCCCTCCCCCATGAGAAGGGCTCCCAATACACTCCATACAAACAAGTGAGCAGAGTTTAAACATCCTCCCATTTTATTCCATGGGAGAGACCCTCTAAAAACCAGACCTCCTTCCCCTAGTAGGGTGCCATGGCACTCTCCTGCCAGGCATAAAACTGTATAAAACTGTACATATTCTCTACCTACAATTCTGAACTCCCAGCATTCCCCTCCACTCTCACCCCAAGGTCTAGAAGCCTGTCCCCATGGAGCCCAGATTCTTGGGCATTTTCTTGAGAGGAGTGGACAGAGCCAGGGCTGTTGCTGGTCTGTGCTGATTCTGTGGCACAGTAGTAAGGAGAAGATGGTCAACTGAGAGGGAACCATACAGGAGCAACAGCAGCAGAAACAATTGGGCTCACACCCTATCCCTATCCCTATCCCCTCCAGGGATATTCTGGACAGACACTCCCTGTCTCTCTCAGCAACCAGAGGAAGCAGGGCATCTTATCCAGTGGCAGCCACTGGCAGAACAGATCTGGGATGGAAACAGGCCCTGTGAGTAAAGGGTATGCCTGAGGCGGTACCAGCCTGGGCAAAGTGCAGAGACTAGAAAGAATACGTGTGCAGAGACGGCAGACTTGGGGGGGGGGGCTGACCCAGCTAACTACTTAACTGAGGGTAAGCCACAACTGACCCTCAGGGGATCATAGCTGAGACAAAGGTGGGCAGGCAGAGGCTGGAACTGACAGCTGAGTATGAGCTCCAACCAAGCCTGCCCCAAGACAGCAGCACAGACCAGGGCTGACTTGCAGTTTCTGTGACCTAAAACAGTGTCTGATCCCCAGGGGAATATAGCCCAGACAGAAACAAATTCTGCAAAGTTGTTCTGTTCTGCCAGCAACATCAATCAGGGGTGGGGATGGAACTGAGTGAACCGCCCCACCCTCCATTGAGCAACCGAGGTTGTGAGGCCCCACCTCCCCCTGCTAGATAGTGGCAGAGAGCAGCAGCCTGGCTGAGGAGACATAGATCTCCCTCTGACTCAGGCAGGCACAAACCCCTGGAGCATCTGCTCATTGGAGGGAACTGGGTCACAGCCCTGTGGGGTTATCAGTGACTAGGTATGAAAGAGGTGCAAGGTGGGGAAGGAGGCATCAACCTTCCCAGACTAATTTATTTGCTGGTTGGGTCCTTCTGACCTCACAGAGCACCGTACAGAGTCATACTTGAGCTGCCAGCAGACCCCTGCTACCTAGTTGCCAGAGACCTTTTGCACTCTCCCACCTGAGACCAGTGCTGACTGGGACAATTCAACTGATTTGGACCTCTTGAACTGGGCCAATCACCTGAGGACTATCCAAAGTGGTACCCTGGGTGTGTGGTTGTGGGAAGGTTTGATTTTCCTTTTCTAATTGCTGCCTGTGGGGAGGTAAGGTGTCTTAATTGCTGATATTTCTCCACAGCTGAGACTTCAACCCAGAGTAACTGATTCACTAGGGTAGGACAGAGACAAGCTGAAAACAAGACAGAGCCACTTAGACCCACCACACCAAGCAGGCCCACAGTTTCTCAGGCCATAGCACCATAAGGGTCCTTGGCAAAAATCTAGGGAAAAAGGTACAGACACCAGTCCCAGCTTTTGAGCAAAGGGCTCATTAATCAATACTCCTGGAGCCCCCCTCACCCAACTTCTCCTTATCTCTTCATCTAGCCAAACAGTGTAAAATTATTATGGGTGGAATCAGTGGAAAAACTCCAGGAACATGAATAACAAGAGTAGATCAACCCCCTCAAGGAATGATATGACAGAAACAACTGAAGATCCCATTCATAAACAGATGAATGAAATGTCAGAAATTGAATTCAGAATTTGGATTGCAAATAAGATTAATAGAATAGAGGCAAAGTTGGAATTAGACATTCAAGGAGCATTTCAAAAGTTGTCTCAAGAATTCAACAAATTCACATATATACCAACAATAGTCAAGCTGAAAAAACAGTCACAGACCCTATTCCCTTTACAGTAGTGCCAAAGAAAATGAAATATCTAGAAGTGTACCTAACAAAGGATGTGAAAGATCTCTATAAAGAGAACTATGAAACTCTGAGAAAAGAAATAGCCAAAGATGTCAACAAATGGAAAAACACACCATGCTCATAGTTGGGAAGAATCAACATGTTAAAATGTCCATACTACCCAAAGCAATTTACAGATTTAATGCAATTCCTATTAAAGCACCTCTGTCATACTTTAAAGATCTGGAAAAACTAGTACTTCATTTTATATGGAATCAGAAAAAACCTCAAATAGCCAAGACATTACTGTCAGAAATAAAAACAAATTATGTGGAATCACGCTACCAGACTTCAAATTATACTATAAATCTATAGTGATCAAAATGGCATGGTATTGGCACAAAAGTAAAGAGGTAGATGTATGGAATAGAATTGAGAACCAAAAGATGAACCCAGGCACTTATCATCATTTGATCTTCAATAAACCTATCAAAAACTTAAATTGGGGGAAAGACTCCCTATTTAACAAATGGTGCTGGGAGAATTGGCTGGCAACTTGTAGAAGACTGAAACTGGGCCCACACATTTAACCTCTATCAAAAATTGACTCTTACTAAATAAAAGACTTAAACCTAAAAACATGAAACCATAAAGATTCTTGGAAAGAGTGCAGGAGAGAAACACTTGAAGAAATTGGTCTGGGAGAAAACTTAATGAGACCCCCAGGGCAATTGAAGCAATACCAAAAATACATTACTGTGATCTGATCAAACTAAAAAGCTTCTGCACGCCAAGAGCACAGTAAGTAAAGCAAGCAGACTGCCCTCAGAATGGGAGAGGATATTTGCAGGTTACGTTTCTGACAAAGGTCTGATAACAAGAATCCACAGAGAACTCAAACTTATTAATAAGAAAAAACCAAGTGATCCCATTTCACCATGGGCAAAAGACCTGAACAGAAGCTTCTCCGAAGAGGAGAGGCACAAGGTATACAGACACATGAAAAAATGCTTGTCTTCTTTAATCATCAGAGAAATGCAAATCAAAACCACTTTGAGATACCATCTAACTCCAGTAAGAGTAGCCCACATAACAAAATCCCAAAACTACAGATGTTGGTGTGGATATGGAGAAAAGGGAACACTTCTGCACTGCTGGTGGGAATGCAAGCTAGTATGTTCCTTTTTGAAAAAAGTTTGGAGAACACTCAGGGATCTAAAAATTGACCTGCCGTTGGATCCTGCAATTCCTCTACTAGGAGTATATCCAAAAGACCAAGAATCACTTTGCAAAAAAGATATTTGCACCAGATTGTTTATTGCAGCTCAATTCGTAATACCCAAGGCATGGAAGAAGCCTAAGTGTCCATCAACCCATTAATGGATTAATAAATTGTGGTATATTTATACCATGGAATACTATGCAGCCTTAAAAAAAGATGAAGCCTGCCTTTACCTCTTTTATGTTCACATGGAGGGATCTAGAACATATTCTCCTGAGTAAAATGTCTCAAGAATGGAGGAAAAAGTATCCAATATACTCAGTACTTTTATGAAACCTACTTATATTTACTCACACTTTCTTATGAAAGATAGAACACAACTATAGCCCAGAATGAAGGAGAGAAATGGAGTAGGAAAGGAGGGGACGGGGGAAGTTCAACAGAGGGAGGGTAAAAGGTGGGACCACACTTATGGAGCATAGAACAAGGGTACAAGTCAAATCTGTGAAGTGTAGAACACAGATGTTTAGCACAATAATCAAGTAAATGAGGTGAAAGCTATGATGATTGGTTTGATGCAACCATGTCAGATTGCATAAAAAAAATCAGCACATTGTATTCATGATCTATGTGACTTAATAACTTTAAAACAAAAAAAGAATTCAATGAATTCAAAGACAAAATCACCAAAGATTTTGACATATTGAGACAAGAATTTGCAGCCCTCAAAGATCTGAGAAATACAGTAGAATCCCTCAGTAACAGAATGGAGCAAGCAGAAGAAAGGGTCTCTGACACTGAAGACAAAGCTTTTGAACGCTCCCAAACTCTCAAAGAGGAAGAGAAATGGAACACAAAAACAGATCACTCTCTCAGAGAGTTCTGGGATAACTCAAAGAAAACTAATATTCGCCTTATAGGAATCCCTGAAGGTGACGAAGTTGCTTTGCAAAGCACAGAGGCTCTTCTTCATGAGATTATGAAAGAGAATTTTCCAGACATGCCAAGAGATACTGAAATTCAGATAGCAAACAATTTCAGAACCCCAGCATGACTCAAACCAAATAAGACATCACCCAGGCACATCATAATTAACTTCACTAAAGTTAATATGAAGGAGAAAATTCTGAAAGCACCCAGATGTAAGAAAACCACAACCTACAAGGGGAAGAATATTAGAATAACTACAGACCTCTCTGCTGAAACTTTTCAAGCTAGAAGAGGATGGTCATCGACTTTTAATCTCCTAAAACAAAATAACTTTCAACCCAAGATCCTGTATCCAGCTAAACTGAGTTTCATTTATGATGGAGAAATTAAATAGTTTGACATTCACATGTTAAAGAAATTTGCCATAACTAAACCAGCTCTCCAGGATATTCTCAGACCTATCCTCCATAATGATCAGAGCAATCCTCCACCACAAAAGTAAACTTACTCAGAAACTTTTGATCAAATTCAAACTTCTATAGTGGCAAAAAGATTAAAAATGTCCACTGGACTTTTGAAAAACTCGATATCCAAAATTTTACCAGGCTTATTAATATTCTCAATTAATGTGAATGGCTTAAACTGTCCTCTAAAGGAGCACAGGCTGGCTGACTGGATACAAAAGCTCAGACCAGATATCTGCTTGCATACAAGAATCTCATCTTACCTTAAAAGATAAATATAGACTCAGAGTGAAGGGATGGTCATCTACATTCCAGGCAAATGGAAACAGAAAAAAGCAGGTGTTGCAATTTTATTCGCAGATACAGTAGGCTTTAAACCAACAAAAGTAAGGATAAGGATGGTCATTTCATATTTGTTAAGGGCAATACCCAATATGATGAGATTTCAATTATTAATATTTATGCACCCAACCAGAATGTACCTCACTTTATAAGAGACACTAACAAGCTTGAGCAATTTGATTTCCTCCAGCTCCATAGAAGACAGAGATTTTAACTTTGGCAGTGTTGGATAGATCCTCCAATAAGAAGCTAAACAAGGAAATTTTAGATTGTTTTGTTATTTTAGATTATTTATAATTTATTATTTTAGACTATTTATTATTTTAGATTATCTCAAGCAACTGGAAAAGGAAGAACATTCTAATCCGAGACCTAGCAGAAGAAAAGAAATAACCAAAATTAGAGCAGAATTAAATGAAATTGAAAACAAAAGAATTATACAACAGATCAATAAATCAAAAAGTTGGTTTTTTGAAAAGGTCAATAAAATAGATAAA
>NW_003852514.1:6437862-6446231 GCF_000181295.1 Otolemur garnettii | reverse complement strand
CCTTAGCAAAGTATCTCAAGAATGGAAGAAAAAGTATCCAATGTACTCAGCCCTACTATGAAACTAATTTATAGCTTTCATATGAAAGCTATAACCCAATTATAGCCCAAGAATATGGGAAAAGGAGAAAGGGAGGGGAGGGGAGAAGACGGGTAGAGGAAGGATAATTGGTGGGACCACACCTATGGTGTTTCTTACAAGGGTACATGTGAAACTTACTAAATGTAGAATATAAATGTCTTAACACAATAACTAAAAAATGGTATGAAGGCTGTTAACCAGTTTGATGAAAATATTTCAAATTGTATATAAAACCAGCACATTGTACTCCATGACTGCATTAATGTGCACAGGTATGATTTAATTAAAGAAAAAAAAAACCTGCCCTGCTTGAACTTCTGCAAACCAGTGTCCACCCTAACCCAAAACATTTGTCCCAAACTGGTGAAACAGACTTAAGCCTAGTTCCTGTCTCCCATGCTCAGCCATCTTGTAATAAACCTTTCTCTCTACAAAAATTTGATGCTTTGGTGTGTGGCTTTCCATTATGTGTAAAAGAGACCCAGTTCAGTTTGGGAACAGAGGAACAAAATGCTCCCTTAGTCCTCTTTTATAAAAATACTAATCCAATTTACAAGAGCTTCAGCCTTAAGACCTTATCACCTCCAGAAGGCCCCATCTCTTAATACCAACACATTGGGATTAGATTTCAATACACAAATTTTGGACACAAACATTCAGAATGAGACAGTGTACAAAGACAACTCAGGTCTCACTTCCCATCAAGGGAGGTAACGTGGTGCAGCAACAACCCAGGCCAATTAACAATAGAAAAAAAATGACCTCCTATCCACTGGAATTCAGCCCATGCCTATGTAAGAAGGGGGCCCAACCATTTGTCTCTTGAGTAATGTTTTTCAAGATCACTGAAGCAAGATGCTTAATCTAGCTGATAAGGATCCTGTGGCACAGAAACTAGACTTTCCTGGATCTACCACCTCAAGCCAAAAAGGAACCCAAACTGACCTTATCCTGACTTTTCCCTCATTGTAAGATTTAACACACTGAGACATACCACACAAGAATTATGAATACAACTACACAGGTGCAAGAAACCTCCACTTCTATGTGCTTACATGGAACCCTTTTCCTACCTAAGCCTCTTTAAAACTCTCCCAAACTTCTTTCAGAGAATCAGGGCTTACCTTTGTGGGGCCTCCCTTATGTCTGAGAACAAGACCCAGTAAAACCTAGCTTGTGACTGCCTCATTGGTAAATTCTATTGCACAGAGGGTCCAAGGGCCCACACCAGTAACAAGATTATAGAACCTGTTTACTGGTTTATTATAAAGTATATTATTTTAAAGGATACAGGTAAACATCCAGATTATGAAGATTTTAGGCCAAGATCCTAAGGAAAATTATTTCTCTAACCACAATACTTCTGGAAGAATCCCAAGCATAGGAGCTTCTATTCCTGTGAAATTTGGTGTGTGCCACCTTCCAACATGTAAATGAATTCACAACTCTGAAGGTCTCTAAACTCCATCACTTAGGATTTTCATGGAGGTTAATCACATAGGCATGTTGGAATAAATCGTTGACCACTGGTAATGAGAAAGGAAAGAAACACAAATGTGAGCTTCCTCAAAGAAGCATGAGAACAAGACAGCAGTCACACCCCACTAAAACTGCTTGCTATGTGGACGGCTGCCATAAATAGCTATAAATTAACCTAACAATGCTGCACACTGAACACCTTAACTCATACCCTATAGTTCAGCAATGTACAGCCAATAACTAATCAGTCCTGTCTCTCTAAACCAATGAGAATTTCTGACAAACAACTTTGACCTTTTTGCCTCTAAAAACCTGCTTGTAAAAAAGACTGGAGCCAAAGTTATTTATGTTTCCTGGCAGTTGTCCTTATTTTGACCCAAATAAACTGTCCATTTATATTAATTTTGCCTCAGTTTCTTCCTTTAGATCAATAGTAATTAAACCAATCTCCAACCTCCTTCCTTTCCTGGTCAAGATGTGGGGGTTAAAGTTCTAACGTGCTAATCACCTGGCTGGTTCCTCTGACAACCAGTTCCCAAAAGCCACTTATTAGCATAAACACTGTCATAGCAGAAATGGGCTGATTATGAATAAAAGATGCCCTAATCACTCAAGACTTAGAAGGATTTTAGAAGCTTTGTACAGAGAGCACATTTATACTCCACACATATGCAGTACACGTACACACATGTACATACACTTGTGTCACAAGAGGCTTTTAGTATATTCTGTGATGTACAACTGTAACTACTAATTCCAGAACATTTTCACCACTGCAAAAAGAAACTTTATACCTAAGTCACTCTCCATTCTCTCCACCACCACTCCCTCAAAATCACCTATTCTGGACATTCCACAGTCACATGCAACTATACAATATGTGGCACCTGTGTCTGGTTTCTTTCACTTAGCAAGTTCTCAAGGTTCTTTGTGCAATTAAACGGGTAAATTTGATTTGTCTGAAATTTTAACAGATAAAATGACTAAATTTGTCATAATTTTGTCTTCTGACAGACACCTGCTGAAGCCTCTGGGGTGGAATGTGCAATTAAACACATGCAATATTAAACAAAAGAAAGCAAGGTAGGTTTGGCGCCTGTGGCTCAAGTGGCTAAGGCGCCAGCCACATACACCTAAGGTGGCAGGTTCAAATCCAGCCTGGTCCCACCAAACAACAATGATGGCTGCAACCAAAAATAAAAAATAGCCAAGCATTGTGGCAGGCACCTGTGGTCCCAGCTACTTGGGAGGCTGAGGCAGGAGACTCACTTGAGCCCAGGAGTTGGAGGTTGCTGTGAGCTGTGATGCCACAGCACTCTACCCAGGGGGACAGCTTGAGGCTCTGTCTCAAAAAAAGAAAGAAAGAAAGAAAGAAAGGTAATCATTAACTCCATGGACAATACAAAAAATGCAGTAAGGAAAATTAACAAAGTCCATATATACAGAACTCATGTACGTTTTGTCTAGATTACCCTGTGGCTTTAATTACTTTATAATTAAATGCCACTATTTAAAATTCAGGAGATTACACATAAAAGTCTACAATAGTAGACTTTAAAAAAAAATTGCTAGCCCTAGACAAATTGCCGACATCTCTGCGAGACCTTCAGCTGGTGCTACAAATCTGCGGCCTGGAGTTCCAAGTCTCCCACAGCAGCAGCTTGCCCAGCCCCAACATCTGGTTCCCCACCCCTCCAGCCTTGTCTTCCACTGCTCAAGAGCGTTCCTACATGGAACCAGTGGGTATGGAGAACAGTACCTTAAGGTGACCAGACATCCCGCTTTTGGCGGGACAGTCCCAATTTTTAACAATTTGTCCCACGTCCCCCTGCATTTTAAAAAAGTCCCAATTTTTGGAAAGAATGCATGACAAGCTAGGGAACAGCAGGAGAATGGGATGGGAATATATGGTTTTCAGCTACTGAAAAGGTTAATGTAACTTCTTTTGGAAATGAAAAGGCTAATGTAAACTCCCTACTCCCCTCCTGGGCAAGGTATCAGAAGGAGACTGGCTCTCTCCCTTGCTTCTAGGCAAGGACAATTGGCTCAGAAGGAGCCAAACTGTCTGGAACAAACAAGTAGCCTCCCCCTCTCTAGAGTAAGGTGACCAGACCTCAGCTTTTGGCGGGACAGCCCCGATTTTTAACAATTTGTCCTGCGTCCTACAGACAAAAAAAGCCCCAATTTTTGGAAAGAATGCACCATAAGCTAGGGAACGCGGGAGAACAGGAAGGGAATATATGGTTTTCAGCTGCCATGTGGCTATTTCTCCAGGATATGTGTTTTATATTATTTTTGTTAATTTCATAATGTTAAACTTTAATACCAACAAATAATTGTTGAGAACTGATTATCAAGAACTGCTTATCAAAGTCTGCATTGTTGTCAGGCCTTGGCCCCGCCCTCCATGGTGTCGGGCTTTACCAATGTTAAAATCTGGTCACCTTACAGTACCTATCAGAGAGGGTCGGCTCCCGCACTCCATATGAGAATGGAATACTGGCCCAGGGGTACCCAAGCCTTCCAGCCTTTCTTTCCAGGCTGTTTTTTCTAAGTTCCCTACCACCCACCTCTAGTTCCCGGGCCCACCACGCTGCGCAAGCCGTCAGCAAAGATGGCGCCAGGCCAAAAGAGGCGGATGGGGCGGGCTTGGCTTTCAGCTGGGCGGAGCACGAGGAGCCTCGCTTCCGGTGGCGCTCCCAGTGACGTATCGGGAGCGCCGAGCCGCATGGGTCCGAGGACGGTGCGGTCGCGTATGGAGGTCAGTGCTGGTACTCTGGGCGGCTTGGTGCCAGGGGAATAAGGGGCTGCTGGGCGTGGGTCCCGAGCGCACAAAAGCGTAGCTGGAAGGTGGCTGGACAGCGGCAGGTGGGGAACCTGCGGCCATACGAAATGTGGATTTCTAGGTCCTTTAAGTGCGGCCTTCTGACTAAATCGAGATTTTGCAGAACAAATTATTTTATTTAAAAGGGTGCAGCAAAGAAAGATGAAGCTTTTATTTCCTCCTTTGGTGCTTAAAAAAGAAGAATCTTGAAGTCGGAAAGCTTCAGGTTCCCCGTTCCAAGGTTTTCTAGCGCTTCCTTATTGTACTTGGGCTCAGGAAGTGGTAGACGTTACTCTTGGGCAAATCATCCTCCTCCTCCTCCTCTCTACACGTCATTATTTTTCCTTTATGTAGATTTAGACGAAGCTTTTTACAGCTGCAATAATCCACTCATGTAAAAATGTGCCAGCCGTGTACTAAATTCCAGGAAAGGGAGATCAAACGTGCTTTCTGTTTTGGCAGAAGCGAAGCCCGGGTTAAAGTTTTATTTTGCCCTTCTCTGTATGTGTTGCCTAGGTCATTGGATCACCCTACTGAGCTAGACTGGCTGATAAAATTGTCAAAAGCAACATCATAAGGCTGTGTAACAAATTGTTGGAGATGGTAATACTTGGTCTGAGCCTGAAAAGATAAAATGTGTTTTTCTGGGTCCTGATTGGAAGAAGGGTGCACAGGTAGCCCCCCATGCAAGGTGGAATGGAAATAAAAGGCCTGATTAGAATGGGCTTGCGTTATGGGGAGGAAGAAGAGATAAAACTAGAAAGCTTATTCTGGGCCATGTTATAAAGTGCTTTTTATTGTTGGTTCAGGAGGTTTGCTCTAAAAAATTGGGGGAGGTGGTGGTTTGGGGTTTTTTTTAAAGTAGGTTAGTATTGCAGTCTAACTTTGGAAGCTTAACTCCCACATTTGTAGTGTTAATATATATCCACAGAAATCTTGGGGATGTGAACTATATGTCTTGGGCTTTTCAGGATCGTTCTGATTTAAAATATTCTTTTCTTTTGTTTCTGTAAGCCAGTACATTCTTAATCTTGCTTACCCTTGAAATAAAAAAAATTAATCTTGTCTGAGCCCTATCTGCAGAGATTCCCATTCAGGGATCTTGAGCCAGGACCTAGGAACCTGAAGTACTGAGCTACTCCCAAGGTGATTGTAAAGCACAATCAGGACTAAAAACTCCCCAACCCAAGCTATAATGCTTTTGAGTTTTGATATTTGACAGCATTCTGTACTGAATCAAATCTGAGATTTTTGCTTCAGAAAATACTGTCATGTACATGTATATGAGTAGTCAAAAAATGAGAAAGATTAAGGCTGATATTACAGAGAGGGAGGCTATGACTTTATTTCATTTGTCATGTTTTTCTCCTAAGTTTGTGCATTGTGAACTGCCCCTATATGACAACCTTTTCTTCTTTTTCTCTTTAGGGTTTGGAATCACTTGCTAGGAGTCTTATCTCTCTTCTACCCGAGACATCATGGCAGTTCGCCTGGTGAAGCGATGCACATGCCTCTTGAAAGAAGCTGCCCATCTGACCCCTGCTATGGCTCCAGTTTGCCAACTAAGACATGCGAGGGTAGCCCATAAGGCTCTGACTTCTTCAGTCACCTCACCTAGTTCCCACTTCCCAGGTTCCTTGACGGAGATGGTGGAGAAGGAACAAGTGTTTACTCCCTACCCAGAGATTGAGGAGGTGGACCAGCTTATTGAGAAGGCCACCAGGCCAGAGGAGCTCCTGGATCTTCTTGATAGTGGTCACCACATAAACCACAACCGTGCAGTCCTCATAGTCATCCAGCTCTCCCGACTGCTGTCTCGAAAGCCAGAAGACAAGGCTTCACTGATACAGAGTGCCCACTTTCAGAAACTTCTCAAACTAGTCAACAGTGAGGTGGGTGCTAGTGTTGCCTATGGGGTTGGACAAGAAGACACCCAGAGACTTCTGAGTCCATAGCAGCCAGTACTTACCAGCTTTAGATAGGGCCCCTCAGTGTCTTGTGATATTTTTGTTTTTATAGATTCCAGAGTACTTTGACGTGCTTTCTCTCTGTTTATCCTCACAAGAACTTTCTTAGGCAAATATTGCTATCCCTGTCTTATAGGCAGGCATCCAAGACTCACAGCAATAGAAATGTAGGGACTAGGAAGCAAGCCAGATTACTTTCTTTCCTTGGGTGTTTTCCCCCTCACCATACAGTTTTCACTTGTATTGCCCACTCTCACATCTGGCTGTGGCTGGGTACCATTCTTGTAGCTGGAAGAAATGCATCATGACTGATGGGAGGTCCCTGAAACTTGAAATGGGCATGCCATGACCTAGCCATGCTCGGACCCTTTAAGGATGAACAGGGAGAGGGCAACAAGACCCTTGCAACGACACTGGGGGCCAAAACTCAGACTACAGAGGTCAGTTTCTGTTCACTATGAAGAAGGGCTCTTTTCTTTTAGGTTCTTCCCCAGGGCTCCATGTGCAAGGAGTACAGACTCCTGCTCTGACTAAATTGGCCCTAATTCTTTGGTCTACATTGGAAGACAGGTGCTTGGGCAGTGAAACCATATGGCCACTTGTCAGGTGTGATAAAGAGGAAAGGTACTATCCAAGGAAAGGGTTGCAGTAAATGTGTGTTTTTCAAGTTGCCAATTATAAAATTGGTGTAGTAGGACTTGGCTAGCTCTTTTTTAATCAGGTAGGACATACCAGAATCCAAGTGGGGAGAGAAGAGCAAGAGGAATTGAATTAAAAAAGAAGAAAATACCAGAATTCATCACACCTAGTAAGGGGGATACTGTCTAGGAACTTTTAAGTTAAGTGTGTATGTGTACTAGAGTCACATTGTGCTTTTTTTATTTTTTTTGCGATTGTTGGCCAGGGCTGGGTTTGAACCCACCACCTCCAGTATATGGGGCCGGGGCCCTACTCCTTTGAGCCACAGGCGCCACCCTCTGCTTTTTTTTTTTTGAGAATATAGCTCATAAGATGAACTTAATCATGACCCCTCTTATTCTTAGGATATAATCGTATTTGTTGTTTATTGACTCTTCTACTCACACATGATTGAAGCTACTCTTAGGAATACACAACTGACCATTGTAACAAAATTGCAAGGCAGGTATTAATATTTCTAACGTAAATGATAGAAGTATTTTCTTTCTTTTTTTTTTTTTGTGGAGACATAGACTCACTATGTTGCCTTCAGTAGAGTGCCATGGTGTCACAGCTCACAGCAACCTCAAAAGGTTCCCGCCACAATGCCCAACTATTTTTTGTTGTTGTCGTTGTTTAGCAAGCCTGGGCCAGGCTTGAACCCACCAGCCCCAATGCATGTAGCCAGTACCCTAACCACTGAGCAACAGGTGTCGAGCCCAGTGTTTTGTTTTATTTATTTTTGCAACAGCCTCAAACTGTCGCCCTGGGTAGAGTGCCGTAGCATCACAGCTAACAGCAACCTCCAACTCCTGGGCTCAGGCAATTCTTCTGCCTCTGCCTCCCAAGTAGCTGGGATTACAGGCGCCTGCCACAACGCCTAGCTATTTTTTGGTTGCAGCCGTCATTGTTTGGCTGGCCCGGGCTGGATTCGAACCTGCCAGCTCAGTGCATGTGGCTGGCACCTTCCCTGCTTGAGCCACAGGCTGAGCCGTGTTTTTTGTTTTTTTTAATTTTGAGACAGTCTCAGTATGTAACCCTTGGTAGAGTGCTATAGCCACACCTCACAGCAACCTCAAACTCTTGGGCTTAAGCGATTCTCTTGCCTCAGCCTTTTATGTAGCTGGGACTACAGGCACCCGTCACACAGCTCGGCTATTTTTTTTGTTGTTGCAGTTGTCATTGTTTTAGATGGCCCAGTTTGAACCCAGCAGCTTCAGTGTATGTGGCTGGCACCCTACCCACTGAGCTACGGGCACTGCCTCAGCATTTTCTTTTTGTTTTTTTTTAATTTTTTTTTTTTTTTTTTGAGACAGAGCCTCAAGCTATCCCCCTGGGTA
>NW_003852514.1:6412923-6437730 GCF_000181295.1 Otolemur garnettii | reverse complement strand
TTTTTGGTTGCAGCCATCATTGTTGTTTGGCGGGCCCGGGCTGGGGATTTGAACCTGCCACCTCAGGTGTATGTGGCTGGTGCCTTAACCGCTTGAGCCACAGGCGCCGAGCCAGCATTTTCTTTTAAAAGATTTTCCTACTGTCCGAAAACTAGAAAGATGCAGGCACCCAGGCTTCAACTCCTCCCCAGCCTTCAGACAGTGCCTTCTCTGTCCCCAGCTCACCTGTCTATATAGGTGGTTACCGTGCCCCATTTTTAGGTAAAGAGACTGAGCTGTGGGGTTCAGCATTGAGAGACTTGGTGCAGAAAATGACCTCATGCTTGTTTTATCATCTGCTCTCTTCCATGAGGATGGAGTTTGGGCCAAAGGGATGAAAAGGAGAAGTACTGCCCAACCAAAGTTCTTGCTGCCCATGGTGAAATCTTGGACCTCTGAGGCATGGAGGCACATTCCCTGTATAGCAGAGTCCACCTCGTCAGAGACAAAGCAGGCACCGGTGGAGAGGGTGGGACTAGGGTGCAGGTTCTGGATCCAGAACTATTCTGACACTTCAGGGAAATAAGTTGACCTTTGTTTACATGTGCAGTGGGGTTGATGGTATCTCACAGGGTGTTGGTGTCTTATAGGAGTATATGTGTAGAGGATGGCTGGAATTTAATTAGAGCCTGTTCAGAGGTACTTCTGGTGGTGGTACTAGCTTGTTCATCTCCAGGAGGCCTCAGCACTTGAGGTTGCAGGGCTTAGTGATACCAGGAGTCCTTTTACCCTTTATCAAAGCCTTCCTGTGAACCTTCCTGCATGGGGAAGCGCCTGCCTCTGCTGACTGTCAAGGAGCTGGTGTTTGGGTCACATGCCCCTAGAGGAACAGTTTACCAGAGAAAAATCAGTGGTTTTTTCTAACATCATTGCAAGTAAAGTTAGTGACAGGACTGATCCTAGCAAACCTGGCCATCGGGTCACATCCCTTAGGCCCTTTCTCTGACCTCCAGTCTTCACCTAACAGCTTTATCTGCAGCTCAGGTCTGCTTGCCCACCACACAGACCTGTAGCCAGAGCCATATGTGAAGAGGGTGTGGTCTCCATATAATCAGCTATCTCAAGTCAAATTTTCATTATGGAAACTCAGAGAATTTTTCTTATTACCCAGGGTTCTGTTTGTAAGGAATAGCAAACGAAATTCTCAATTTGTTTGAGGCTAGAGGACCAGGATTGGAGGCATGCTTTTGGACCTCACCAAAAGCCTAAAGGGAGCTGTGTAGATGCCTGCAGCTGTGTCAAATTCAGTGCCTTCCATACCCATGGTAGGCATTGGCCCAGATGGCTGCCATAGAAACACTGTGACTCATGGGCCCTGTTCCTGTGTCCCAGGTTCAGGGATAAATTTGGTCACAGACAGCAAGTTTCTAGACCTCAAAACTGAGTAAGGCTTCTCATGAGCTCTGAGCTCTGGGGCCCCAATAGAACAGGTTGGGGAGGTAACTCTTGTCTCTTTGAAGAATTGTAGTAAATGCCCGTAAGAGGAAGTTCACAGAGGTAGCTCCCAACTCACACGGGATCAACAAGGTGCCACATGTGACCTCACCTGTGTTCTTTCCCTGCCCAGATAACTGTGGTGTGGAATGGGGCCCTCGTGAAGCTGCTGCGGAGCCTGTATGCTCTGGCACTCCCCAGGGACTCCAAAGTGCTGCTGTCGGTGGAGCAGGAGATCCGCTGGCGCCTGCGGAGACTCAGTTACAAGCACCTGGTTTTCCTGGCGGAGTCCTGTGCCACCTACATGCAGGAGCAGTGCTCTCAGGAGCTGCTGGCTGAGCTGCTCATGCATCTGGAGAGGCGCTGGACAGAAATTGAAGATGGCCGCACAGTGGTGGCCATCATGATGAAAGTGGGGCACCTCTCGGAGTCACTGATGAACCGCCTGGAAGACAAGGTACAAGGCCCAAGAGCAGGTGGCAGTTGGCCTCCTTCCCCAGGGCTTTGGGACAGTTCTCAGCAGAGGGATTTGTAAGTTGCATTGGGACAAGAGCCTGGGAAGCTTTTGTCCAGTCTTAGGTATCATGTGGGGAAGAACTAGAGGACTCTGGGCAGCAGCAGGAGGTTGCCCCTTGGCCACGTTTATCAAGCGCTATTTACCCACACGCTCCTCCCAACCCAAGTGCTTCCCTGATTGCACCTTTATAAAATCCTATCAAGGGTACAATCTTGAGAGGTACGCATGGCAGGCAGCTCCTGAAGTTACACAGAAGTGCTAGCCAGGCCTAAGCCAGACCCTGCATGTCCCACTCTCTCTCAGCTTAAGCTACGGACATTGTGCACCAGGTTCATGAGTTCCCTGGGGCAGGTAAGGCTACAGGCCCTGCACAAATGGGCCTGTGTTTAGTCAGCTCAGGCCCAGTTGCTGTCTCGCAGGGGCTGCACTGGATGGGACCCCTGCCCCCAGCTCGTCCCTGCTACCTCAGGCCATTGAGCTGACCCCTACGCGGCTGTGGTTGACAGTGCCTAGAGTTGGTGGAGCAGTTTGGCCCCAACGAACTGCGGAAGGTGCTGGTGACACTGGCAGCTCTGAACCGGCGATCTGTGCCCTTGCTACGGGCCATCTCCTACCACCTTGTGCAGAAGCCCTTCCCTCTGACAAAAGGCGTGCTCTTGGACCTGGCCTATGGCTATGGTGAGTCTTTCCAACAGAACAGCAGAGGAGAACTGCAGCTGTGTCAAATTCAGTGCATGCCCTACCTATGGTAGGCACTGGCCCAGAAGGCTGCCACAGAAACACTGTGACCCATGGGCCCTGTTCCTATGTCCCAGGTTCAGGGATAAATTTGGTTACAGACATCAAGCTTCTAGACCTCAAAGCTGAAGTAGGGTGGAGCTGGCTGGTGACCGCTGACCTTCCCCAGCTAAATCCTTTGGTCTACTCTGTCCCAAAGGCAAACTTGGCTTTCATCAGACCCAAGTGTCCCAGCGCCTGGCTGCTGACCTGCTGTCCCTCATGCCCAGCCTGACGCCTGGTGAGGTAGCCAACTGTGCCAAATCCTTCGCCTTCCTCAAGTGGCTTAACCTGCCTCTGTTTGAGGCCTTTGCCCAGGTGAGCTGGGACTGACTCCAGGATCCAAGGCCTGGCCAACCAGCTCCACACCACTGAGGATAGCTGGGCCCCGGGGGCTCTCCATGACTGGCCCCAACTTAGAGGCACTGACTTAGGGCATCTATTGCAAAATAACGCTTTAATTAGGGAAGCAAAGCCAGTCTAAAAATGCCCACTTGTAGGTGGCAGATACATATTTCTTACTTCTTAACTTATTTGGAAGATTACTCAGTGGTGGAAAAAACATTTGAGAACTCATTCCTGTTTTTTTCATTGACTGTTCTAAGTGTTTCTATCCATCTTGGAGTTGCTGTAACAGGCAGTGGTGCAGATAGTGAGGCTGAGAATGACTCAGACCTCTCTGCTGAACAGTTGCTACCATCCCCAAATGCAACTGTAAAGAAAGTATTGGTTGGAGAATATTTCTAAAGCCATTGTCAGACGGAGGCAGTTTCTAGGTGTCCCCTGTCCTTTATAGATCATTGCTACTGGGTGAGGAAGTTGCCCAGCAACTTGTGGGTCCTGGGTGGAGGGTTCTGTAGTTGTCTTTGGCTACCCAGGCTTCACTAAGATTCTAATCTGGGTAGGAGGACAGCATCCTGGGCAGAGACCTCATCCTGTCTCTTTGTTGTCCCTCACCTGCCCAGCACATCCTGAAGAGAGCACAGGACGTCATCCTGCCCCACCTGTGCAGCATGGTCCTGGCTTTTGCCCGCCTGAACTTCCATCCAGAACAAGAGGATCAGTTCTTCAACTTGGTACAGTCCCTGATCTCCCATTCCCCAATCTTTACCCTCTCCCTAGCCAGCTAAGGGCTCATGAGCCATCTTCTGGGGAGCAGCTCAGGCTAGGCAGGAAGAAAGAGGCTGCTATGCCTGGCACAAGACCCCTAGGTACTAAAGCAGGATGTAAGAAGACCTGGCATGGGAAGGGACAGGGAACTGCCTGGAGCTTGGCATCCTGGGGCTCATTGTGAACAAACAGGAAATCCTTTGTGCCATCCAGTTGACTTCCCTACCAGGCAAGGCTAGGAGAGTACATCTTGTTTCCTGAGACTGCTTTTAATGCCCTGCTGAAGCTCAGAACCTCCAGGGAGCCACTCCAGAGACCTGCTGGGAAGGCTTGGCAGAGGAAAGGGCTCCATGGCAAACGGAACCAGCTTCGGGTGATAGGGTTGCTTTCCTCATGAACATCTCCATGGTGTCCTACAAAGGCAGGCTGACCAGGTTTGGCTCCAGACTCTGGGAGCCTCTGACAGGTGCTTGCCTGGCTCAGTCCTAAGAACAGCCAGTATAGGGGGCAGGACTGTGGGGGCTACTTTATACCTTAGGTGCTGTGTTCCTCTTAAAGGATCAGAGGCACCTCTTCCCTTGTCCCATATTCCCACTTGGGGACATTACTAGAGAAGAGATGTTTGTGCCCTAGGGCTCTGCCAGTAGGCAGAGTATAGGTAAACCTCTTCAAATGCCAGCAATTAGGTAGTGCTCTTCCTTCTGTCCAGAGTGGTCTTAGGGCAAGAGGAACATTCCTGGTACCTTTAAGCCCAGGATTGTTCTGGACTTGACCAAAGGCCAGGATTCTACCTCTTGCTGACCAGTGCCACCTCTGACCTCACTGTGACCAGGCCGAGACCACATGACGGACTATGGTCTGCTTGTGGCTATTTGCAGCCCCTGGGCAAAGCCTGCTTTCTTTACCACACCCTGTTTTTCTCAGGTGCACGAGAAGCTGGAGCCAGCACTGGCAGGCCTGGAGCCAGCCCTGCAGGTGGACCTGATCTGGTCCCTGTGTATACTGCAGCAGGCAAGGGAAAAGGAGCTGCGAGCCGTCCTCTGCCCTGAATTTCATGCCCAGTTTCTAGGTAAGCCCCATACCCCACATTGATGAGAGGCTCCCTGATTGGTGCACAGAGCCAGGTGAGAAATAAGAGCAGAGATGGGAGATCGGTGCTGCCCAACCGCCTTCACTCCTTCTCCATTCATTCTCTGAGTGGTCAACACACCTTCGCTCTGCTGCCTCCTGACCCAGAGAACTGGGCTAAGGCTGAGGGTGCTGCTGCTTCCCATATGGGCCCCTCTCCATCCTCCTGGCCCTGGCACATCTCACCCTTCCCACTCTTCTCATTCCCCAGGGGGCACATCTCAGAAGGATCAGAACACCTTTCAAAAGCTTCTCCACATCAATGCCACTGCCCAGCTGGAGCACCCTGAGTATACGGGTCCTTTCCTGCCAGCCTCAGCTGTGGCCCCCAGGTCCTTAGCCCTTGACAAGACGGTGACCCCCTTACAGAAGGAGCTACAAGGGATTCTGAAGGGACTACTGGGAAGTGCCAACGAGGGCAGCTTCGAGGTGGCCACGCAATACGGCTGGGTGCTGGGTGAGGGTCTTTCCCAGTTAGCATGGGGCCTGATTTTTTCTGAATCCTTATAGAACAGTTCTAACCCTGCCCCTTCTGCAGCATGGACTGACCCAGAGTTAATGACCCAGAACATTAACCTGGGCTCCCCCACACACACACCCTATCTGTCCATCCTTCCCAAGGGGAGAGGTCTCTGAGGGGCATCCCCCAATGTGCTGGTATCCCACACCCTTTCTCAGATGCTGAGGTGCTGCTGGATGCTGATGGCCAGTTTCTGCCCCTGAGGGATTTTGTGGCACCTCACCTTGCCCAGCCAGCTGGAAGCCAGCTGCTACCTCCAGGGGCTAAGAGGTAGGTGTGCAGGGACCTGTGTATCAGGGCACCTGTGAAGGCCATGGATGGCTCCATATCTCCTGGGCTGCATACTGTGGCTCTTCCTCTGCTTTTCCTCTTCTCCCTTCTGAGGGGCTGGGAGAGTGGGTGCTTGTCAGCCACCCCTTCTTCCTGCCAGGCTAGCTTTCCTGCGGTGGGAGTTCTCCAACTTCAACAGCCGAAGCAAGGACTTGCTGGGTCGCTTTGTCCTGGCCCGGCGACACGTGCTGGCTGCAGGCTTCCTGGTGGTGGACGTGAGTACCTCTCGTTTGGGTGGTCACCGCATGGGAGAAGTCACCATGCATGGTCACCACATGGGAGAAGTGGGGATTGGGTGAAATCACAACCAGGCCTGGGAGCCAAAACGTTACAAACAGAGCCCTAGGTTGTGGCACCCAGCCCCTCTCCCAGGAGCCCAGGAAGGAGTTTTCCTATGGATTCTGGCTGCTTCCATCTCTCCTATTCCCTGCGCAGCCTCCAACATAGCACCTAGTGCTTGGCCTCCATAGGTCTATCCAGAAAGGTCACCAGGCCTATTTGTTCAGCTTTGGAGGTAAGCAGGGTTGAGCTCTGTTGCAGATGGGGTTTGAAGCTTAGGAGGGTAGTATAGCATCCAAGCGGAGCTGTAAGGGTTGCTGCTCTGCCTCCTTGATAAGGATCTGTTCTCAGAAAGGGGAAGACTGGCAGGGTGCCCAAGTCCAGTGTTGTGACTGGCACAGAGCTCCCTGCTGTGGTCTGATCCAGAAGCAGAAAGACACACACCTACAAAACACTGGCCAAATCCAAAAGTGTACAGTTTTCCTGAGAGGCACTGGAGAATAAGTGTGTGGCTTTATGGGCCACACAGTGTTCTGTCGCATTTTCTTTGGGTTGTTGTAGAATTTTTTTAACAACACTGCTTTAAAATTCAGAAGCCCCTTAGGCTCTGCATAATTTGCAGACACTTCTGACACTAACGGTGCAGAACCCTCTAACCACTCATACTGCCTGCAGCTCCTTGAGGTTGGAGGCTAAGAGGCAGGTGTGCAGAGCTTTGGTCACTTGTAAGTGCTGGCAGATGAGGGGTCGGTGTTATGGCAGCAAGTGAACAGTGGCTAGAAGGGGTCCCCCCCAACCTCTGTGATCTCTCTCCTTCCAGGTCCCATTCTATGAGTGGGTGGAACTCAAGTCTGAATGGCAGAAAGGGGCCTACCTCAAAGACAAGATGCGCAAAGCAGTGGCTGAGGAGTTGGCCAAGTGACCTGTGCCGACAGTGTGGACTGCACACCTAGGGGCTCTCTGCCCAAAGGCCTAGCCATTGGTGCTGAGCAGGCAAGAGGTGTCATCCTTGAGGATAAACCTCAGTGCAGGACCTTGGCCAGAGTGGGGAGGGTGGCCAGCAGCTCCAAGGGACAGAGCATCCTCTTGTGGGTAATAAATCTTTAATTTTGGTGTTGGACACCAGGAGGCTTCCTGGGCTTTTGTCACCCCCACCCCATCACTCTCACCTTCCTGTACTGGGCATGGCTCTCCTTTATACTTACCTGCCTGTCAGCAGAAGGGACTAGCTTTAGGAACAGACCAAGGTCTTCAACTGCCCATATCTCCCAGCATCTGTCTTCCTCAGGGGACCTTCCCACCTGTCATCGAGGTGGGGGGAGCTCCCTACCGTCTGTCATCTCACACCTAGGTAGGTGGAAGAGACCCAAACAGCCTGAGGTGACAAGTGATATGAGGGATGGGTGGGCACTTGGGAGGCTCTGGGAGAGAAGAACCCACTTGGCTGATATTGCAGGCCCAGAGCTAGAGTTCATCACTGACCTTATCACCATGTCCAGTGAGTACCTGTGCTGCCATTGCAGGAACCTGCTGCCCAGATGGGGTCCTAGAGACCTCTTTGCTGGTGCTCCAGGGGCTGCTAAGTACTAGAAAGCAGCAGGGTTTCTACCTTTCACCTTAGTGGAGACTCTCATTGGCAGAACCTGACTGAAAGGGAGTTGGGCCACTGTGGGTCCCCTCCAGCCCTGCTAGATGGGGGAACAGCCGGGGAGGCTCAGAATGGAGGAGCCTGCTGCCTGCTTGCCACCCCAGACCATTCCCTCACAAAGAGCAAGTCTACATGAAGCCTGGCCACTGTCCCAAGCATTGGGGTAGCTTTGGGCCAGATGTGCTAGGAGCTGTCAGGCACAGTTTGGCACAGTCTTGTCCTTTGCATAGCCTGTTGGGTTGCCACTGCTGAGTGATTCCTAGCCCAGTGGGAGGGGAAACAGCAGCCAGAGATGGTTCAGAAGAAGGAATAGCATCCCAAAGTGAAGGGACAGTAAGGACGAGTGCTGATGGTGAGGCAGCACAGGGTCTGCAAGAATGAGGCCAAGGAATTGCAAGAACCTTGGTATGTGTCTGAGGAAATAAAAGCTTGGCCTATTCACCACTTGGGGCCCCTGACTTAGACATTTTGAGATAACTGCATGTTTCTGTGAAGTTGTAAGTAATGATCCAGTGATTCCCATCCAGAGTAGGAAGCAAGGTCATAGCCTGGCACTGACAGGAACAGAAGTCAAGTTGGAGAACATTCCCACCTCCACAAGGTCCCCTTGCTTTGCCATTTATCTTTATATCTCCCTGTCCATAACCACCAAATGACAACTTTTCTGTCATTCTAAGAATGCACATAAAGGAAATCACAGAATGTGGACTTTGGAATTGGATTTATTCACTTCTCAAAGTTCTCTGAGAATTTGAATTCTCATTCAACCAAATTGATGTGCCCATAGTTCATTACTTCTTACTGCTTTTACAGCTGTGTTGCTCTTTGTTTCATGGTGTGGCTCTAACACTTGCTTACTTATTGGAAGACATCTGGGTTCTTTCTAGTTCTTGCTATAAAGTAGCCAGAAAATCTGTGCCTAGGCTTTTGTGTAAATTTTCATTTCTCTGAGATAAATATGCCCAGGAATGCAACTGCCAGGTCATAGGGAGTTTATGTTTTGAGGTTTTTTTGGAAAGTACCAAGCTGTCTTATAGAGTAACTGTACCACAAAAATAAAAAAAGAAAATAGAGTGACTGTATCATTTTACATTCATATCAGCAATGTATGAAGGATTCAGTTAATCCATATCTTCAATGTTTTGTGTTGTCATTGACTTTATTTTAATAATACTTACATATGTGAAATGTTTCTTGATTTATTTATTTATTTATTTATTTTGGAGACATATTCCTACCGTTGCCCTGGGTAGAGTACTGTGACATCACAGCTCACAGCAACCTCAAACTCTTAGGCTTAAGTGATTGTCTTGACTCAGCCTCCCAAATAGCTGGAACTACAAGCTCCTGGCTTTTTTTTTTTTTTAATTGCAGTTATCATTGCTGTTTAGTAGGCCCAGGCCAGGTTCCCACCTATCAGCCTTAGTGTATGTGGCTGGCGTCCTAGCCACTGAGCTACGGGCTCCAAGCCCTGTTTCTTGATTTTAAGTTACATTTCCCTGATAGCTAATGGTACTGAACATTATTTCATCTCATTTTGATTAAGGTGATAAGGAATAGACATTTAGTTGCCATCTGTCCTCTGGTGAAATGTCTCATATCTTTTGCCTATGTTCTCATTGAATCGTTTGCTTTTTTATTGCTTTTGAGAGATTTTTTTAGTGTTATCTGAGATGGTTTCACTCTGTCGCAGGTACTAGAGTTCGTGGCATCAGCCTAGCTCACAGTAACCTTGGACTCCTCTGTGTAAACAATCCTCCTGCCTTAGCCTCCCAAGGAGCTGGAACTACAGACAAACACCACAATGCCCGGCTCAGTATTTTATTTTTAATAGAGACTTGCTCTTGCTCAGGCTGGTCTAGAACTCCTGAGCTCAAAGTATCCACCCACCATGGCCTCTCAAAAGGGCTGGGATTATGGGAATGAGCCACCATGTCTGGCCTATTGCTGGGTTTTTTATTCTGTGCCATTGATCTGTATTACCTGTCTCTCCCCTAGTATCACTATATCTTTGATTTACTATAGCTATAAAGTAGGTCTTACTGTTGGGTAGAGTAAATGGGTCCTCGTGCTTTGTCTTTCAAGATTGTTTTAGCTGGCTCGGCGCCTGTGGCTCAAGCGGCTAAGGCGCCAGCCACATACACCTAAGGTGGCGGGTTCGAGTCCCCAGCCCGGGCCCGCCAAACAATGATGGCTGCAACCAAAAATTGGCCAGGCGCTGTGGCGGGCGCCTATAGTCCCAGCTACTTGGGAGGCTGAGGCAGGAGACTCGCTTGAGCCTAGGAGTTGGAGGTTGCTGTGAGCTTGATGCCATGGCACTCTACCCAGGGGGACAGCTTGAGGCTCCGTCTCAAAAAAAAAAAAAAAAAAAAAAGATTGTTTTAGCTATTCTAGTTCCTTCCTTGTTCTTTAATATAAATTTTTGAATAAGCTTGTCAATGTCTACCAGAAATCCTCACTGGGATTTTAATAGGAATGTCATTAAACTTGTAGATCAGTTTGGGAGGACTCAACATCTTTATTGAATCTTCTGATCCATGTGTACAATACAGTCAGCCTTTTGTATCCTTGGGTTCCATATCCACAGATTCATCCTGCCCTGGATTGAAAAATACAGCAACAAAGAAAATGTACAACTTTTTAAAAGTATACATTATAAGTTTATATAGCATTTATACTGTTTTAGGTATTTTAAGTAATCAGAGATGATATAAAGTATACAAAAGAAATGGCCAGGTGGGGTGGCTTACACCTATAATCCTAGCCCTTTAGGAGGCTGAAGTGGGAGAATTGCTTGAGGCCAGGAATTTGAGACCAGCTTGGGCAACATAATGAAATCTCTCTTTAAGAAAAATTTTTTTTAATTAGCCAGACAGGGTGATCTGTGCCTGAAGTCCCAGCTACTGGGTAGTGGGTGCAACCATAGCTCAAGATTGCAATGAGCTATGGTGGTACCACTCTACTGTAGCCTGGGTGACAAGAGTGAGATCCTATCTCTAAGAAACTAAGAATAAATCAAAGTATATGGTAGAATGTGCATAGTAAATTATAAGGAATATTATGCCTTTTCTTTCTTTTTTTTTTTTCTTTTTGAGACAGTTTCATTTTGTTGCCCTTGGTGGAGTGCTGTGGCATCCCAGCTCACAGCAACCTCCAACTCTTGGGCTTAGGCGATTCTCTTGCCTCAGCCTCCCAAGTAGCTGGGACTATAGGCACACACCACAATGACTGGCTATTTTGTTGTTGCAGTTTGGCTGGGACTGGGTTTGAACCCACCAACCTTGGTGTATGGGGCTGGTGCCCTACTCACTGAGCCACAGGCACCACCCAGAATATTATGCCTTTTCATATAGGGTCCTGAGCATCTGCAGGTGCTGGTGAACACTTGGCTATTTAGGTATTTCATCAATGTTGTGTGGTCTTTGTGAACTATATGCCTAAGGAGTGATTGTAAAAGGACATCATGTTCTTATTTGGTATTCCCACGTGTACTGCTAGTATGTAGAAGTGGGATTGATGTTTGTATGATCTTGCTGAACTTTTTATTAGTTTTATGCATTTTTTTATTCACTTGGATTTCTAATGTAGACAGGCATGCTCTACAAATAGGAATTTTTTTTATCTCTTCCTTTCCTGTCTGTATGCCTTTTTTTTTTTCTTCTTTTTGGGTGACAGAGTCTCCTATCACTAGGGCTATCGTAGGGTGGCATTATCATAGCCCACTGTCACCTGAAACTCCTAGTCTCAAGTAGTTCTACCTCAGCCTCCCAAGTATCTGGGACTACAGGTGCTCTACCACACCTGGCTAATATTTCTATTTTTTGTAGTGATGGGATGTTAGTCTTCTCAGGCTAATATATGGCTTTGACTTCTTTATTTTTAAGAGCTTTATTAAAATAAAATTCACATTTCATAATTCACTCATTTGAAATATATAAATCAGTGTTTTTTAGTCTCTTCACAGATATGTGCAACCATCAACCACAATCCATTTTTGAACATTTCCATCATCTTATAAAGAAACCATGTACCCTTTAACTCTCACCTCCTGTAGTGACTTGCACAACTGAAAAAAAGATACAGACCCCACTTAAATGTAAATAATCAATAGAAATTTATTATACCTGTACAGGGGTCATTGCCCTTAAGCAAGCGACCACGAATGGCAGATCAAATGGGTCTTTATGCCCTATTTTCTGTGTCACAGCAAGCAAGCAAAGGTACAGAAGCCGAATCATTGCACTTAGCTTTGGGTGGGGGGCGGGAGGTGGTACATAAGATAAAGAAGTTTCTGAGAACTCAGGACTTTCCTTATCTTCACGCCTCTTCTCCCTACGTACTTTCTTCAAGCCTCTTAGAATTTTCCCTCCCCACCTTTGAGGGGGCTGACACTAATGGACTCAAAAGAAGTTTCTTTTTCAAGGGTAGGGGGCTTGGTTATCACATTGCCCACTGGTTTTAACGGGGAATCAAATCCTTGGTTCATCTGAGTCATTTGGGATAAGTTGGTATTGGGTACTTAACACTATCAACTTTATAGACTTGAGTCTCTGTTGTATGAATGCTACAGAGCGGTTACAGTTGATACGGGGTTTTTTTAGTTATGGAGATCAATTGAATTAGTACTTAGATTTTTAGGGACTGTGACTACTCTTGGGTTTACTACTCAGGTCTTAATAGTACCGTGATGGTGGCCTAGTACACACATGAGGAGTTTTGGGGGGTGTTTTTTTGTTGTTTTTTGGTTTGTTTTTTTTTGACAGAGCCTCAAGCTGTCCCCCTGGGTAGAGTGCTGTGGCATCACAGCTCACAGCAACCTCCAACTCCTAGGCTCAAGCGAGTCTCCTGCCTCAGCCTCCCAAGTAGCTGGGAGTACAGGTGCCCGCCACAACGCCTGGCTATTTTTTGGTTGCAGCCATTGTTTGGTGGACCCGGGCTGGATTCAAACCTGCCACCTTAGGTGTATGTGGCTGGCACGCCTCAGCCACTTGAGCCACAGGCACGGAGCCACACACACGAGTTTTTACTTTTCCCTGTGTGGTTTCACCCCCGTTTTCTCAAAGTTCAATTAAGTCCCTCACTGAATTTTCTCAGGCTTCAGCCTTGCGTTGACCAGCCAGCTCCCAGTATATGGCTGGAGTAGGGTGTGTTAGATGTCTTAAGTTATCTTTACTTCTCAAGGGGCTCTGAAGCTCTATTCAGTCAGCTGTGATGACACCAGGTAAGGATTCTTTTCATCCTCACTGTCGTACATATGTTCAGAACGATGGTGTAAAGTTCTTTCTACTTTGGTTTGAGGGGGAGCAGGTTCTGATCCTTGACCTAGACTTAGTCCCTTTGATCCTCCAGAGAGAAAGAAGGTATAGACACAAAAGACTAAACAGAACACAGTTAATTACTCAAGTGGAGATCTTTCGTTACTCTTTCTAGAGTTTTTGTTTATTTACTTTAGTCTCTTTTAGTTCTTATAGTAGTCCCTGCTAAGTTGCAGAGGATTGACAGAGGCTTCTTTGAACAACACCAGAGACAAAGGCCTGTATCTAACTTAAGAGAGGCCAACGAAGCTTTACTTCCTGGCAAAGTTTACAGATTCTTGTTCTTATGGCCTTATGTACTTTACTTTGTCTAACCTTTGAGGCCTGTAATATCAGGTGATATTCAAAATTTTAGCTATTATTTGCATTATTTTTGTTATGAAGTCTAGCCCATTGTCAAATTTAAACCAAAGTGACCACCTAAACCATGGGATGATTTTTCTGGGCAACACTTAGACACAGCAGATGATATCAAATACTATACAGATTTTTCCAGTATAGCCAATAGGTGACCTCTGTTGAGTTTTAAGGTTTACTATATATAATTTTATATATTTTGGCTAGTTCCTTAGTCCTACTTAATAGATCAGTTTAGTAAAACAGTTAGGTCTTACTTTATCAGTTGACAGTACAGCAAGACTGAGATTTAATACAGGTGGGCTATAGTGTCTTTTTTCTTGAATTATTTTTCTCTCTCCGATTTCCCCTTCTACCAAAGACAAATTACAGCAGAACTAACTCAGTTGCCAAGATAAACTGTACCTTTAGTATACTGGGGTTGATTATTTGTATAAAGTGCAATAAGAATAATTATTAGCCATTTAGGCTCTTCTTTAAAATTGGCTTTGCTAGAATCTTTTATAAGGAATCTCAGGTTAAAAACTCAAAAGCATTTCACAAGCCCAGGTTTTATCTGTGCCATTAGATACCTATATGCATTGGGTCAATTCCACTTCTCTTGAGGTTCCCAAGCACATTTCGATTCCCAGACCTGTCAGAAAGCCACCTTTGCTACTTACCACAGATCAGGAAACGTTACTGATGGGTATCTGGCCAGTTTTTCCACAAGGCTTTTCATTGGCCTTATAAAGTCAATGTTAATTCCTTAATGCAGTCTGGACATCTCTGGAAATGCTATTCCAGCCAAGCCTTGGTAAAATAACCAGTGTCATCTTTTTTTTTATGTTCTGCATAATAAAACAGATTCTTATTGAACTTATGCAAATAACTGTATTATCAGAAATTAAGAATACTTACAAATGGCCTTTAAATTCCAGAGGAATTAAGGAGAGAGAAAAATACATGTTTCAAATTCTGCTCATAAGTACATACATTTCTTGGAAAGCTATTAATAGCTCAAAAGACAGAAAATGGTTTACTTAACTTCTGGAAAACAGAATATAGAAAGAATCAACAATATTTCAAACAAAAAGTCATAACAAATTAGCCCAGTTCCACATAACTGATTTTTGTTCTGTTTGAAGCTAGGTTAGCAATACTCATAGATATATTATCTTTCCAATGAAAGTTCTAAAAATCTGGTTTTAGTCTGAAGGTACTTAATTTCCAAAGACATCAGGAATTTGAATTCGAGAGAATTTGTTGGCCTCTCTTAATATTTCTTTTCTTTTTTAGGATAAACTTTGGACTCAGTTACAGAAAAACACTTTCCTTTTTTTTTTTTTTTTTGAGATGAATTGAAATTATTACCGACAATATATGTTAGAACAGACTAATGCTTTATACCATTGGAATATACATATAATTATAATCCACACAAATTAATTACCATTTTATATTTGACAATGTTTCCTATACATTTTTAATAAATCAAATAAGTCTAATTTGTTTTCCTCAGGTTCAGAACCTGTCAGCCTTAGTGCCTGTGGTCTGTACTGCAACCACTGTGCTACAAACCCCACGCTCCAAATTTAGAGTTTTGATTTTGGAAGGTTTGTCACATATCAAAGGCTTAAAACATTTGTTCAAACAAGATTACAAGCTAAAAGATTTTATAGGAAATACATAGTCAGCTGGATCACATGTAAACCTCTTTATAAAATCTCTTTTATGAGCTTCATTCAACCTGCACAGATATCTTCAAACATTCTAAATTTTCTTTAACTTTTGCCCTGCCTTTCACTTTCTTAAATAACCATTCTGTTTCTGGAAAAATTGATTACATAAGATTCTTTTCTTTACAATGCCATTTTTCTTTCTGTCTAATTTCTCTTATTTCTAAAAACTCACTTTTCATAAAATAGGATCACAGTTAACCATTCACTCACCAAACTGATAATTAAAAGGTTTAAAAGGCAAGAATCTTTTTCTTTGACAAAGACTCAGTTTTTCTAACAATTTAAATAACCAAATTATTACATTTTACAAATGAGAGACATTTTGTGAAATATAACATTGATACAGGATTTTCCCAGACAGGGAATCCTTATTTTTCAGGCTCAGGTAGTTCAGAAATCAGATTCTCATCTCCAGGCAGAAACATGTTGCTAGGCTATGCCTTTGAGCCCTAGTAAGGTCATGAATAAAGCAGTCTTAGACATTTGGATGGCTTCACCCTAAGGAGCACACACATCCTCTCCCCAGACAAAAACCGCTGTAAAGATCTAATAACCTTGTCCTGGGTGAGGGGTTGTATTCATTCATTTGCTAGAACACCCATTCAGTTTGTAAAGATATTTTTTCATCTACTAAGTCTTGGCCAAAATATCTCCCAGGGCCAATTATTTACTCTTAGGCAAAGGACACATGCAGGAAACCTCCAGCCTGGGCCTCCTCCCCCCTTCCAGAGGCTGTTCACGTTGGGGACCTGTTGCTGATATGGACACAGCCCTGCAAAGCATGGGATTTACACTCTCTCTCAGAATTTCAAGGGCCATTCGGAGCTTACCAGAATGCCTGAACTGCAACACTTTCCAAGGCACAGCCACTCTGCCAATACCTCTGGTGTTTTCTACTCCCTCTAAATGTCCCTCAGTTTAACAAAATCTCATTTTGTTACTGATCTGTGGCCCACAGACTCAATTCTCAAATTTCTGAGACCAAAGATTCACTGAAGAAATTCCAGTAATAAAACTACAACACCTGGAACTTTTAGCCTTTACTTCAGAGGTGGAGTTACAATAGTGGGTTTATTGTCAGAGCCTGCTCTTTTTCTGCATGTTCATTCCTCTATTGGTGAGCTGCTATCACAGAAGACCACCGTGGGATTTTTCTGTCATGCTGCCAGAGCCTTCCTCTCCATGGAATGGTGTTAGGGTGCTGGGGAGTACGCTCATCAGGGAATCCTTTTCTAAACTCTTGTATACTTGTTTTCCTTTTCAGTTTAATACAACACTGTTTCAGGCTGAGGCCAATCCTTAATTCACACTGAACAAATGACATAAAATGACAAGACAGACATTGGCCCGACATCAACAATGTCTAATAGTACACATTTACTCTCACACTCTCAGAACCAGAACCAGAACATACTCTTATACATTTTTAACAGGTGAGTGATCTAACACACTGGGGGTTGATTGGACCCTCCACTTTCATTTTAATGGTGTTTCTGGTGATGGGTGTTGACACACACACTTCTGGGAGTCCCTGACAGGCCAGTAAGGTTGAAGCTCCTCATTGGTTGGGTCATTCTACTGACACATGCCTCTGAGAGCTTCTGACAGGCTAATAGCCCAGCAACGCGGGGTCTCTGTCCAAAGTTCCTGTCTCTTTGGCCTTCCCTTGGTTCCTAAGGACTCTACACAAATTACAACAAATGAATTTAACAAACATTTACGTATTTTTACCACAATCCACAACAAATAAGCATAACAAAAATACCATTAATAGTTAATGTCTGCAGACACTAGCCAAAAATAGATGTTAAAGTGGCTTACCTCCGGAGGTGGATTCACAGGTGAATTTAAGAGTAATCGTCAGCCAGTCTCCTGAGGGCTCCAGGTTCTCTGGGGACTCTGGGATGTTTCCAGAGTGTGCCTCCCCTCAGAGGAATCATAGCCTCCCCCTCTCCTGGAGGCTGCCTGAGGATCAGCAGAATAAGAGCCAGACAGAGTAATGCCAATTCAGAAAGAAAAACGGCCCTTTCAAAAAGTAAAGAGGACTTTTTTTTTTCTTTAGTTCCAAATGAGTAATTGACTTTGGGTCTTCTGCTGAGAGCTGGTACCTTATCTCAAGGCTATTTGTAACATAACAACCACAGTTTTTAGCAGGCAAAAAGAAAAACAGTTTTAACAAACTTTGTATTAACTCTTTAATTGCCGGAAAAGAGAGGATCCCAAATGCAGGTGGGTCATTTGCACCCAGTGTTAAGATAAAAAATAAGTACAAAAGGGCCATGTACGAAAGACAGAAGCCAGTAAGCACAGCACACTGTCAAGCAGACCAAGATTCTAGAGCAACACTGTACAGTAAAAGTCTGATTCCTGCCCAGAAAGTGATGTAAAACTGACAAATCAGATACAAAATAAATGACAACTTTCATACAAGCTCACTAACATAAGAAGGGGTGATCACAGGGAACAGGGACCTACGAGGGACTCACCCTCTTTGAGTTCAGAGAAAGGAAACCTGGCAGACCAGAGACTCACCCTCTGTGAGTCCAGAGAAGAGTACCTCACGACCTGGTGAGGGCCCACCTGTCTTAAAAGCTGGTTAATTGGCTCAGCGCCTATAGCTCAACCGGTTAAGGTGCCAGCCACGTACATCTAAGGTGGCGGGTTCAAATCCCCAGCCCGGACCCGCCAAACAACAATGACGGCTGCAACCCAAAAATAGCCGGGTGTTGTGGCAGGCACCTGTAATCCCAGCTACTTGGGAGGCGGAGGCAGGAGACTCACTTGAGCCCAGGAGTTGGAGGTTGCTGTGAGCTGTAATGCCATGGCACTCTACCCAGGGGGACAGCTTGAGGCTCTGTCTCAAAAAAAAAAAAAAAAAAGCTGGTTAATTTAACTCATAGGGAGTGTGTAAAGTGGTTTCACATTCTCATCATTGCCCTTGGTGTGGTGGCTGAAACCAGGCAAATTATCCAAATGGATACAAACAGCTAAACAAGTTCAGGCAGACAGACAGCTCATATACTCATATCACAAAAGATAGACAAATCAAGGAAACAGATGGACAGAACAAAATAAATGGACAGACAAAAAATCAGACCCCCATTCAGATGCCTTCCTGGCCACATCCCTGAAGGGATGAAAACTCTATCTTGGCTTAGGCAGGGAGGTATAAACCCCACTCCAGGTTGCGCCAAGGGGCCCGCCACTAAGTAGTATGATAAAGTTGTGGAACCACCCATGGAGACTCACTCAGACTCTGTAGCCTCAGGGCCATGGAGTCACATCCAAACTCTTTCACTCACTCACTCATACAAAACACAAAATATACAAAGGACACACAAACCAAAACCAGCACAGTTGACTACAAAAACCAGAACAACCCAATAGAAGACTGCAAATACCAGAACAGGACTAGCCTGCAAATCTGAACAGTCCCAAGGAATGCTAATACCAGAACAGTCTAATAAGGGGCTGCAAGCCAGCAAGACAGGGAGATGTCTTCCCTCTGCCTGGGGTTCTTTTAGAGATATAAACAGTAAAATACAGGCAAAAAGCAAAAATCCTCACTCATTCATACAGAACACACAGAAACACAGAACACCTCAGGGACAGGGAGACATCTCTCCCTTACCCCAGGAAAAGGTGTCTCAGGCTATGCCCAGCCTAGCCTATTGTTCCCCCTCAGATTCTCTAGAGATCCACAGAAATCCACTGGCTTATAAAATCAGAAAATTCTGGGAGCCTGTGCCTTTAATCCACTCATTCAAGGGCACCAGGGTGGAGAGCGCCTCTCCGAGGCCTTCCCCTGGAGCCATCAGCTGGCAGTGGGCTCAGGCGGGGGTCCAATGGATCTTGCTGGGGTCTCCAGAAATGTAGTGACTCGCACAGCTGAGGAGATCCAGACCCCACTTAAATGCAATTAATCAATAGAAATTTATTATACCTGTGCAGGGGTCATTGCCCTTAAGAAGCAAGCGACTGCAAATGGCAGATCAAATGGGTCTTTATGCTCTATTTTCTATGTCACAGCAAGCAAGCAAAGGTACAGAAGCCGAATCATTGTGGTTAACTTTGGGCGGGGATGGGGGGGAGTTAAATCAAGGTGGGTATATAAGATAAAGGGATATATAAGATAAAGAAGTTTCTGAGAACTCGGGACTTTCCTTATCTTCGAGCTTCTTCTCCTCCCTACATACTTTCTTATCTTCAAGCCTCTTCTCAGAATTTTCCCTCCTCACCCTTAAGGGAGCTGGGACTAATGGACTCAAAAGAATTTTCTTTTTCAAGGGTAAGGGGCTCAGTTATCACACTCCTTATCCCCCTCACCCAGGTGTAAGCAACTACTAATCTTTTTGACTCTATAGTGTCCTGTCATATAAATGGCATCACATAGGAAGTGGCATTTTGTGGCTTGCTTATTTAACTTAGCATAATATTTTCATAGTTCATCCATGTTGTAGCATATATGAGTATTCATTCCCTTTTTGGTTGAATAATATTCCATTGTATGTTTGTTGGACATGAGAGTGGTTTCTCCCTTTTGGCTACTATGAGTAATGCTGCTGTAAATACTGATATACAGGTTTGTGAGTGGACATCTGGGGTTGTTTTTTTGTTGTTGTTGTTTTTGTTTTCTTTTCTTTTTTTTTTTTTTTTTTTTTTGTAGAGACAGAGTCTCACTTTATTGCCCTTGGTAGAGCGCCATGGCATCACAGCTCACAGCAACCTCCAACTCCTGGGCTTAAGTGATTCTTTTGCCTCAGCCTCCCAAGTAGCTGGGACTACAGGCACCCACCACAATGTCCAGCTATTTTTTGGTTGCAGTTCGTCTGGGGCTGGGTTTGAACCCACCACCCTCAGTATATGGGGCCAGTGCCCTACTCACTGAGCCACAGGTGCAGCCTGAACATCTGTTTTAATTTCTCTTGGTTTTAAACCTAGCAGTGAAATTGCCAGGTCTTATGGTGACTCTATGCCTAGTCATTCAAGGAACCACCATCCTGTTTCCTAAAGTGGCAGCACATATTTTACTTTCCCACCAGCAGTGTTAGAGGGTTCCCATCTCTACATCCTGAACTACACTGTAATCTGAGTTTTATTCTAGCCATGTTTGGGGTATGAGGTGATATTAGGCAATTTTTATAGCTATTTGCATATCTTTTTGTAGAAATGTCTATTTAGATACTTTGTCATCTTTTAATAAGTTTGTCTTTTATTATTGAGTTGTAAGAGCTCTAATATAAATGCCTTGTAAAATATGACTATCAAATACTTTCTCCCATTCGGTGGGCTATATTTTCACTTTCTTAATGGTGTTCTTTGAAACACAAAAGTTTTAATTTTGATAAGACCCAACTTACGTATGTTTTATGTTCCTTGTGCTATTGGTGCCATATCTAAGAATCTTCAGGTATACATGAGGTCCTGAAGTTTATTTCTATGTTTTCTTCTAGTCTTTGCTTTATTTTGAGTTAATTCTTGTATGGTATGTCTTAGTCTGTTTTCTGCTGTTATAAGAGAGTACCATAGACTGGGTAATTGATAAAGAACAGAAGTTTGCTTGGCTTATGACTCTGGAAGCTGGTAAATTCAAGAGTGTGGTGCCAGCATTTAGTCAGTCATTCCATGGCAGAAGGCATCTCATGGCAAGAGATAGCACCTGAGAAAGAAAATAGGGCCAAGCTAATCCTTTTGTCAGGAAACTGTTCCTGAGATAATAGCATTAATCCATTCCTGAAGGCCAAGCCCTCCTGGCCTAATTACCTTTTAAAGGCCCCACCTCTTAATATGTTCAAAGGCAATTAAATTTTAAAGGAGCAGTTCAAACCACAGGATTCTACCCTTAGTCCTAGTCTCAAAATGCATTCATTCCACAACTCAAAATTCCAGAGTTTCATCTAAATCAGATATGAGTAAAACTTAGGGCATGATTGATCCTGAGGAAGATTCCTCCACTTGTGAGCCAATGAAATCAAACAAGTTATGTCCTTCCAAAATATAGATACCTGGCTCAGCACCCTTAACACAGTGGTTAATAGCAGCAGCCACATACACTGAGGGTGGTAGGTTCGATCCTGTCCTGAGCCTGCTTACAACTGCAACAAAAAATAGCCAGGCGTTGTGGTGGGCACCTGTAGTCCCAGATACTCAGTAAGCTAAGATAAGAGCATCACTTGAGAACAAGAGTTTGAGGTTGCTGTGAGCTGTGACACCATAGCACTCTACTCAGGGTGACATAGTGAGACTCTGTCTCAAAAAAATATATAGCTGTAGATATCTACTTCCAAAATACACTCATAGGATAGACATTTCCATTCCAAAAGGGAGAAATAGACAAGGAAAAAGGGGTAACTGTTCCCAATTAAGTCCAAAAACCCAACAGGCTGAGCAAAATTTTATCTTGTAGCTGAGTGGTTAGGGCGCCAGTCACATGCACCAGAGCTAGTGGGTTTGAACCTGGCCCAAGCCTACTAAATAGCAACAACAACAACAACAAAAATAGCTAGGTGTTGTGGTTGGCACCTGTAGTCCCAGCTACTTGGGAGGCTGAGGCAAGAGAATCGTTTAAGCCCAGGAGTTTGAGGTTGCTGTGAGCTGTGGTGCTTCAGCGCTCTACCAAGGGTGACATAGTGAAGCATGGCCAAAAAAAAAAAAAAAAAACAGAGAATAATCTTTGACTCTATGTCCCAAATCCCAGTCACACTGGTGTTTGGCCCCCAAAGCTTCAGGCAGCCCCAACCCTATGTCTTTGCTGGGCATATCACACACTTTCACTCTCTCACGGAGAAGTTGCACACTAGTAGCTCTGCAGTTCTAGGGGTTCGGTGGTGGCCTTGTTCCCATGGATTGCCTGGACATTACCCTAGTCGGGATCCCCTGCAATGGCTTTGCCCAAAGCAAATTTCTGCCTGGTCCTATACTCTATCCATGACATCCTTTGAATCCATGCCTCCATAACTCTTGCATTCTGCAAGTTTGCATACACACCGGCAAACTACACCATGTGGATGCCACCAAGGCTTACCACTTGTGCCCCCCAGAATGGCAAACTAAGCCCAGTTAGGCCCACTTAAGCCACAGCTAAGACAGCTGAGAATGCAGGGAGCAGAGCCCAAGGCAACCCTGAACAGTGAGCCTTTGAATTGCACCCGAAGCCCACTTCCCAAAACCATTCTGACCTGGAACTCAGCCTCTAAGATCACTGAAATACCTTCAGTGGTATTTCTCCCATTCTTTTCATGATCCCTTCTGTCTATGAGTCTTATCAAACTTGGTCACCCAGTTTATTTGCTTTCTTGAACAGGCTTTTTTCATCTTTACATGGCCATGATGTAAATTTTCCACATCTTTCTGTTCTGCCTGCATGTTTCTCCCTAGACAGAGTTCCCTCCTCATTTTTATTGTTTTGATAATTTTTTTTTTGAGACAGAGTCTCACTATGTCGCCCTTCATAGAGTGCTGTCATGTCACAGCTCACGGCAACCTCAAACTCTTGGGCTTAAGCAATTCTCTTGCCTGAGCCTCCCAAGTAGCTGGGTTGATAAATTTTTTCTATATGTTTTTGTTTTGGTTAATCACCACTATACTAACAAGAGAGTTCTGCTTCTCTTTTAGTTACAAATTCCGTGTTTAGGTCATTTCTTTCCTATCTAAATATATGTGGTTAAAAGTAGCCACACAGCAGCCCAAATGCCTTGCTGCTGAGATATTTCTTCAGGCTATATGTATTTTACCAGATGGCCTTGTTCATTGCTCTTAAGTTCTGCCTTCCAGAAAGCCCTTGAACCTGGACACAATTCAGCCAAGTCTTTGCTACTGTACAAGAATGACCTTTACTTCACTTTGCAACACTTTGTTCCTCATTTCTTCCTGAGACCTCATCTGAATGTCCTTTATTGTCCATACCTTTTTTATTTTTTCTTTTTTTGAGACAGAGTTTCACCCTGTCACTGAGGCTAGAGTGACATCAGCCTAGCTCACAACAACAAACTCCTGGGTTCAAGCAATCCTCCTGCCTAAGACTCCCATGTAGCTAGGACTACAGGTGCCTGCCACAACACCCAACTAGTTTTTCTATTTTTAGTACAGATGGAGTCTTGCTCTTTTTCAGGCTGATCTCCAACACCGGAGATCAAGATATCCTCCCTCCTCCACATCCCAGAGTGGTGGGATTACAGGCATGTGCCACTGCACCTTTCCTATTTCTATCAGCATCCTGGTCATGACCACCTTCAGTAGCCTCTAAGAAGACTGAGAGTTTCCCTTCAGCTCTCTTCTTTGGAGCCCTCACCAGACCTACCCTCAATGTTCCATTTATGGCCATACAGGCTTTTTCTAGCTTACTAGAAATTCTTTCATCTTTGCTCACTACCCAGTTCCACAATTGTTTCCACATTTTCAGGTATTTGTAATAGCCTGAGCCCCACTTCTCAGTACCAAGGTTTTTATCTGGTCTATTTTCTGCTATTAGAATACCACAGACGTGGTGAAATGATTTGAAACTTTGGTCCCTCCAAATCTCATGTTGAAACTTGATCTGCAGTGCTGGAGGTGAAGCCTGGTGGCAGGTGTTTGGATCATGGGCGTTGTTCCCTCATAAATGATTTGCTGCGCTCCCCAAGGTGTGTTCTTCCTCTATAGTTCACAGGAGAGCTGATTGTTTAAAGGAACGTTGTACCCAGCCAGGTGTGGTGGCTCACCCCTGTATTCCTGGCACTCTGGAAGGCTAAGGAAAGAGAATCTCTTGAACTCAGGATTTTAAGACCAGCCTAAGCAAAAGTGAGACCCTCTCCCTACTAAAAATAGAAAAAATTAGCCAGGTGTCATGGTGGGCATGTGTAGTCCCAGCTACTTGGGAGGCTGAGGCAAGAAGATCACTTAAGCCCAAGAGTTTGAGGTTTCTGTGAGCTAGGCTGATGCCACAGCACTCTAACCTGGGCAAGAGATTGAGACTGTCTCAAAAAAAAAAAAAAAGAGAGAGAGAGAGAGACCATTGCACCCATCCTTCTCTCACCATGTGATATGGCTGTTCCCTACTCACCTTCCACCGGGATTAAAGTCTTCCTGAGGCCCTCACTAGAAGCAGACATTGGCACTGTGCTCCTTGTGCAGTATGCAGAACCATGAGCCAAATAAACCTTTTTTCTTTATAAATTACTCAGCCTCAGGTATTCCTTCATAGCAGCACAAAATGGACTATTACACTGGGTAATCTAGAAATAACAGAAGCTTATTTTGCTCATGGTTCTGGAGGCTAGGAAGTCCAAGAGCATGGCTCCAGTGTCTAACAGGGGTCATCCCATGGCAGAGGGCTCACATGGCAAGAAAGAAAAACTGGCTAAATTTATCCTTTTATCAGGAGTCTACTCCGTGATAACTAACCCATTCCACAATAACTGCATTAATCCTTTCATGAGGGCTGAGCTCTCATGTTCTAATCACCTCTTAAAGACCCTACTGCTTGGCTCGGCGCCTATAGCTCAACCGGCTAAGGCGCCAGCCACGTACACCTAAGGTGGCGGGTTTGAATCCCCAGCTCGGACCCGCCAAACAACGATGACGGCTGCAACCAAAAAATAGCCGGGTGTTGTGGCGGGCGCCTGTGGTCCCAGCTACTTGGGAGGCGGAGGCAG
>NW_003852514.1:6386985-6412825 GCF_000181295.1 Otolemur garnettii | reverse complement strand
AAAAAAAAAAAAAAAGACCCTACTGCTTAAAATTTTTTTTAATTTTTATTTTAATAGATTTAGGGGGTACAAGTTGAGTTCCATTACATGTTTACATTATGTTACAGAGTAGTAGAGTCTGAGTTTTTGGTCCACCCATCAGTCAAGTAGTGTACTTTGGATCCCACAGGTAATTCTTCATCTTTGGTTCTCCCAACTTCTTCTTTTTGAGTCTCCAATGTCCATTATACCACTCTGTGTGCCCTATGTATCCATAGTTTAAATCCTGCTTGTAATTGAGAACATGCAGTATTTTTTTTCTGTTCCTGAGTTACTTCATGACTAGAGTGCTTTTGCATCATCATTGCTCACAGAAACCTCATACTGTTAGCAATCCTCCTGCCTCAGCCTCCCAAGTGGCCAGGACTACAGGTGCCCACCACTATGCCTGGCTAATTTTTCTATTTTTAGTAGAGAACAGGATAATAAGGGCCCACTATTACAATGGCTATTAAATTTGAGCATGAGTTTAGGAGGGAATGTTCAAATCATAGCATGGCATGAGATAAGTGTTATCTTTATTCTTTTGCATATGATTATCTAGTTGTCCTAGCACTATTGTTGAAAAGACTATTCTTTCCCCCATTAAATGGTCTTAGTACCCTTGTCAAAAAACAGTTGACCATGTATGTATGTATTTATTTCGGGGCACTCAGTTCTATTCCATTGATTTGTTTGTATGTGTGTGTGGTCTTTTGCACCCTGCCTCTTGATTACTGTTGCTTTGTGGTAAGTATTGAAATAGGGGAGTGTTCTCAACTCAGGATTGTTTTGGGTATTCTAGGTCCCTACAATTCCATTTGAATTTTAGAATCAGTTCATCAATTTCTACAAAGAAGGTAATTGGGACTCTGATAGGGACTGTGTTAAATCTTGGGGATTGCTATCACCTTAACAATTTTAAATCTGATCTTAAATTTGGATGTTTTCCCATTTATTTAACCCTTAGTTTCTTTCAACAATGTTTTGGAGTTTCCTGAGTTAGAACTACTCTTTTACTAAATTTATTCCTAAGTATTTTATTCTTTTTAAATGCCATTTGAATTGAATTGTTTTCTTAATTTTGGATTTCTCATTGCAGATTTACTGAAATACAATTTAATTTTGTATATTAATATTGAATCTTGAAACCTTGCTGAATTAATTTATTATATGTCTGTGGATCTATTTTCATATATCCTATTTGAGTTCATTAAGCTTCCTGATGTGTACTATTTATTTATTTATTTGTCCCCCTCGGTAGAGTGCCGTGGCGTCACACAGCTCACAGCAACCTCCAACTCCTGGGCTTAGGTGATTCTCTTGTCTCAGCCTCCTGAGCAGCCGGGACCACAGGCACCCACCACAATGCTCAGCTATTTTTTTTGTTGCAGTTTGGCTGGGGCTGGGCCTAAACCCACCACCCTCAGTATATGGGACCAGTGAACCACAGGTGCCACCCTGTACTTTTTATTTTTTTTCTAGTAAACTGGCAAAGTTTTCAGCCATTACTGCTTTAAATGTTTTTCTTCTCCTTTTTCTAATCTCTTCTTCTTTGCTTTTCTCTCTTATTCTAGTACTTTCATTCTCTGAGTTTATGTTTATTTTTCTTTTTTCTCTCCATTCTTTAGTTTTTATAATTTCTATCAATTTATCTTCAAGTTCATGGCTCGGCGCCTATAGCTCAACCGGCTAAGGCGCCAGCCACGTACACCTAAGGTGGCGGGTTCGAATCCCCAGCCCGGACCCGCCCAACAACAATGACGGCTGCAACCAAAAAATAGCCGGGCATTGTGGCGGGCGCCTGTGGTCCCAGCTACTTGGGAGGCGGAGGCAGGAGACTCGCTTGAGCCCAGGAGTTGGAGGTTGCTGTGAGCTGTAATGCCATGGCACTCTACCCAGGGGGACAGCTTGAGGCTCTGTCTCAAAAAAAAAAAAAAATTTATCTTCAAGTTCATTCTTTCTTCCATCCATTGAAACCTATGTTCAGCCCTTCTAGTGTCTTTTTTATTTCATATAGTGTACTTTTTAACTCCATAATTTCCATTGGTTATTATTATTTTGTGTGTGTGTGACAGTCCCACTATGTCACCCTCAGTAGAGGGTGGATTCCACATTATTCTGGTGTGGAATCACAGCTTACAGCAACCTTAAACTCTTGGGCTTAAGCTATTCTCTTGTCTCAGCCTCCCAAGTAGCTATGACTACAGGTGCCTGCTACAATACCCAGCTATTTTTGTTGTTGTCATTGTTGTTTAGCGGACCCGGGAGAGTTCAAACCCACCAGCCCTGGTGCATGTGGCCAGTGCTTTAACCACTGAGCTATGGGCGTGGAGCCGCCATCAGTTATTTTTATAATTTCTATCTCTACTGTGTCTATTTGACACAATGTCATTATATACCTTTCTTCTGTAGTGGTTTCCCTTAGTTCTGTAAACATACTTATAGTAGCTATTTTGAAATATTTTTCTGTTGAGTGAATACCTGGTTGCTCTCACAAACCATTTCCATTGCCTGTTTTTTCCCCCTGGTGTATAGGTCATACTTTCCTGTTTCTTTGTGTCTCTCTTTTTTTGTTGGAAAGTGAATGTTTTCATAACATTGTAGCAACTTTGGGTACTGGTCTGACCCCCGTTCTGGGGTTTGTTATTACTATTTGCTTATTTGTTTAGTGTGTAGCTGGATTATTTTAGTGAAGTCTACCCCTCTTCCCCACAGTATTGAGCCTCTGATGTTTCTTCTCAGCAAGGGATAGCTATGGGTATGCTCAAAGTTAACCAGGAGACTAGTAGAGGCTCTCTCATTCTCTCTCCCTGATGCCCAGCTGTTAAACTGCATTAAGTGCCACTACTGAACTTCACTGACCTAGTGTTTTCCAACAATGTTCTGGGCCATAAATTCCTTTTCAAACTAGTCTAAATTGTGGCCTCTTGGAAGGATAGTTTCTGAGGTGAATATTCAAGATTGGTATTTTCTCTAATCCCAAGAGGGCTCCCCAGTTTTCTCCTATAAACTAGCCAACCTGTCATCTAGACTGTACCTTCATTACATCCGTGAATCTCCTTCCAATTGCCTTTCACCATAACCTCCACTGTTCTTGAGAGTGCCCTTAGGTTTAGATTTCCCCACATTCTGTTTCGAGTAAAGTTAGTTCATCTAGAAAGAGATCAGGGGCTATCTTTTAAAATCTTCTTCTCCCCCAAGGCAAAAACTCAATGGCCAGCTTCTGAGTAATACCCCCATTTTAGGAGCTGAGCACTCAGTGAAGAGGATGCAGCAGCCTCTCTTGGCATATAACTACAACCTCATGAACTGGGAGGGGCCTGTCAGGTTCCTGGTATTCTTAGCATTGCCATGCCCAAGGTAGAGCCTCCCTTCCACAAACGAGGACCATGTGGTAAAAAGAGCACCCACTTCTCAACCATGCTCACCCAGGACTTAGCTTTAGCAATAGGTAGTTGGGAGCAAGATGAAAAACACTGAAATTGATTCTCCTCCCAGGAAGAAAGTCCTCTGGTTGGGAGCTAGGGGTGATGTGTTCTTGGCTGCATCATTCTGGTGTGGAATCCACCTCCTTTTGCTGGGAGTAAATGGTCTTGGTTCAAATACTACAGACTCCTGTCTTTCTTACTAAAATTTCATAGATTTTCTTGAATACCTATTCCTTCATTTCCTTTTGCCCTTTGGACTATTTCCAGAAGTCTTATTTTTTAGTTTTTAAATACTTTTTAAATACAATTATTTTGTAGAGCCAGGGTCTTGTTTTGATGCCCAGGCTGGTGTTGAACTCTGGCCTCAAGATAGCCTCCTGCCTCAGCTTCCCAAAGGGCTAGGATTACAGGTGTGAGCTGCTGCTCCTGGCCAAAGCTTTTCTTTTATTATTATTTTTTTAGACCAAATCTCACTTTGTTGCCCTTGGTAGACTGCCACTATGTCATAGCTCACAACAACCTCAAACTCTTTGAGCTCAAGTGATCCTCTTGCCTCAGCCTCCCAAGTAGCTGGGACTACAGGAACCTGCCACAATGCCTGGCTATCTTTATTTTTGAAATTATTCTTATTTTTTAATTTTTTTAGAGACAGAGTCTCACTTTGTCACCCTCGGTAGAGTGCTATGGTGTCACAGCTCACAGCAACCTCCAGCTCTTGGGCTTAGGCGATTCTCTTGCCTCAGCCTCCCAAGTAGCTGGGACTACAGGCACCCGCCACAATGCACGGCTATTTTTTTGTTGCAGTTTAGCCGGGGCCAGGTTCGAACCCACCAACCTTGGTATGTGGGGCCAGTGCCCTACTCACTGAGCCACAAGTGCTGCCCCTGGCTATCTTTAGAAATGAGATCTTGTTGCTCAGGCTGGTCTCAAACTCCTGAGCTCAAGTAATCCACTTGCCTCAGCCTCCCAGAATGCTAGGATTGCAGGCATGAGCCACTGTGCTTGGCCCCCTGGTCAAAGCTTTAATTTAAAAATAATAATAATTTTTACTAGTTTTACTGAGGAGCTGATCCTCATGTTTTTATTCTAGCTGTCTACTTTTTATTTCTTTTATTGAGACATAGCCTCACTCTGTTGCCTGGGTAGAGTGTTCCTGACAGCAATGTCAAACTCTTGGGCTAAAGAGATCCTCTTGCATCAGTCTCCCAATAAGCGGGAACTATAGGTGGCCAAACAACACCTGGCTGGTTTTTCTATTTTTAGTATAGACATTGTCTTGCTCTTGCTCAGGGTGGTCTTAAACTTCTGAGCTCAAGCAATCTACCCGCCTCGGCCTCCCAGAGTGCTAGGATTACAGGCACGAGCCACTATAGCCAGCTATTTCTTTTTCTTGCATATTGCATGGGGTTAGAAATTCCACTGATACGTTGAAAAGAGTGAAGAGAGCAGATACTCTTGCCTTGTTCCCAATCTTCAAAAATATTAAGTCTCTCATCATTATGATATTAGCTGTACGTTTTTTGTATGTGATCTTTATCAAGTTTATTTTAACTTGATAATTTTTTTAAATCATAAATGATGTGGGGTACGTCAGATGCTTTTTCTAGTGTCAATTGGCATTATCGTAAGTTTTTCTCTTTTAACCTGTTGGTGTTGTGAATTAGGTTGACTGATTCTTGCATACCTGGAATAAATTTCCCTTGGTCATAGTGTATAATTGTTTTTATACATTGTTGGATTTGATTTCCCAGTGCGTTACTGAAATTTTTTCTGCCTATGTTGATGAGAGATGCTGGTCTGTAGTTTTTGTTTTTGTTCTTTGAGGTTTGTGGGGATTGTTTTATGTTTTTGTTTTTGGTACTTGGTTGGTTTTAGCATCCAAATTTTTTCTTTTTCTTTTTTTTCTTCTTTTTTTTTTTGAGACAGAGTTTCACTATGTCACCCTTGGTAGAATGCCGTGGCGTCACAGCTCACAGGAACCTCAAACTCTTGGGCTTAAGTGATTCTCTTGCCTCAGCCTCCCAGGTAACTGGGACTACAGGCGCTGGCCCCAATGCCTGGCTATTTTTGTTGTTGTTGTTGCAGTTGTCGTTATTTTCTAGCTGGCCCAGGCCAGGTTCAAACCCACCAGTCTTGGTGTATGTGGCTGGCGCCCTATCCACTGGCTACAGGCTCTGACTGGCATCCAGATATTTCTTATCTCATAAAATGAATTAGAAGTGTCCCCTCCTCTTCTGTTTTCTGAAAGAGGTTGTTTAAAATTGATGTTCTTTTTTTTTTTTTTTTAGGAGACAGTCTTGCTTTGTCGCCCTTGGTAGAGTGCTGTGGCGTCACAGCTCACAGCGACCTCAAACTCTTGGCTTAAACGATTCTCTTGCCTCAGCCTCCCAAGTAGCTGGGACTACAGGCGTCTGCCACAACACTCAGCTATTTTTTTGTTGCAGTTTGGCTGGGGCCAGGTTCGAACCCACCACCTTCTGTATAGGGGGCCAGCGCAGGCAGTCAGGTATGTGGTGCTCATCCTTGAGGCAGGTCTAAGGGGAGTCAGAGAGCAGCCTCTGGCTTCATGAGCTTGAAATTGGAACCAGCAGAAGACTGAGGATGTGGATGGCTCCCTCTGTGTCTGTAATAATGGCTGCTTTGATTCCCCTATCCCACTCTGGTGATGACAATGCCTCATTCATCCGTCTCCCAGTGCCTGGCACGGCAGAGGGCGATGCTCAGTGAATCTGGGTGGTGCACCGGCCTTTGTGGAAGCAAGAGCCCATTTCAGGAAGGCCAAGGGCTGCGCTTCCTCTTGGGGGATGTGGCAGAAGGGGCTGCCAGGAATAGAGGCGCATTTCTTCCCTTGCCTGGAGAACTAGGGGCAGGGGGGATAAGATTACCGATTTTCCAGTTTCTGAGAGACCTGGAGACCCATCTTGGCCACCTTCTCTGCCAGCTCTCGCCGGCTCTATAGCCAGTTACCACGGAGACAGGAGGCGGTTGCCATGGAAACCACGAGTGCAAGAACCAGCCAATCACTCTTGGAGTTGCACCTCCAGCTCACCTTTTGGATGGAGGCATTGGACTGGGCGGAGCCTTCTTCCCTTCACTGGCCCTGCACCATCTTCCCAGTCAGCCAGTGACGGTGGTGGCTGGCGGGAGCCGGGAGATGGAGTGCGGGGGGGTAGGGGGGTGGAGGGGTGTGGGGGAAGCTGTGCTGCCCGTCTCCCCGGAGCAGTACCAGCCCCCTCAACCCAGAATCCTCAACCACCACCCTAGGCCTCTTCCCAGCTAAGGGTCGATGCTACCGGCCTCAAATTGGCCCCGAATCCCTCATTCCTATGGGGAGGGGGGGGTGCTGCGGAAAAGGCAGGGCCGGGCGCAGGTGCCCCTCTTGCCCTCTCGGACCGCGCACCGCACCGCAGGGCGGGGTGAGACGGAGGGGGTGCCTCCCCATGCTCCGCAGTGCCGGGCACCCGCGCACGCTCACTTGGGGTGCTGGGCGGGCGGGGTGGCGCTGACGTCACCCCTCCACCGCCCGGTCGAGGGGCGGTGGCCGCGCAGGCTCTGCTGGGCGGCGGCGCCGTCAGACAGGGACGGAGGGAGCGAAGGACTGGAGGGCGCACGGCCAGGTCATGCCTGGGGAGGCTGCCCGTGCCGAGCTGCTGCTGCCTGAAGCAGGCCGACCCGGGCCCCGCACAGGTGAGGTCACGGCTTCTTCACCCGCTCTGTCTGTTCCCCTCTCCAGCCTTGTTTCTCGCTCCATCCCTTCATTTAGCCTGCCTCAGCCCCTTTCCCATTCTCTTCGCCCACTTGTCTCCTCCCGCGTTCTTTCTGCGCCTTGCCTTTCCCTTCACCTGAACCCTGCCCTTCTCGCGATCAGTACCGCAGGTAAGGGTGGGGGTGCGGTGAGTTCCCTCCGCGAGCCAGGAGCGACCTGGGGGCTTGTGCCCATGGCCTCTGACTGAGGGGTCGTGGGACTTATGTCCTATCTGCGTTTCATTGTCTGCACAGAACTGCAGACCTGGCGGCCTTGGGGGAGGTGGCCTGTTTATCAGTGGCCCCTGATGGAAGATGATGGGTCCAACTGGGCCTGGGGAAGATGAGAGCCTGGACAGCCCTACCATGAATGTTGGCCATGTGTGGTTTGGGTAGGGCCAAGGGCACCTTGCTGTGGGCGAGAATTCATAGTCACAGTCCACTGGGAATGGACCATTGGTGGGGTCTAGGACCTCGCGGAGAGGTGACACAGGCTTCTGGCTCCACTCTGGGCAGGAGGCAGTACAGGCCAGGACTTCTTAGGCCCAGGGTCCTGTGCTGGTTCTGTGCTGGTTTGACTGGTGACCTTGAATGAGTTACAAAATCCTTTGGCCTTTGGTTTCCCTTCCATTGCAACCTTGGCCCAGCTCTAACATTCCCCTGCCGTGGGGACCACTCCAGGGACCAGAGCCAAGAGCCCAACTCAGGGCACCTAGTGATGGCCCACTAGCCACACCCACTACTAGTGTTGGGTGTCAGGCATGCATGGACTCAAAGGACCCTCTTCTCTCAGGTTACCCCAGTACCCCAGCAGCAAAACCCTTGGGTGACAAGTCCCAGCTGGTGGCCAAGGGCCCAGTTGTCTGATGGTGCTAAGAGCAGATGGGGCAGCCTGACAAAGTGGCTATCGCCTCCTTCAGCTTCACCTCTAATCCTCGCTCTACTTTGCAGATGAGAAAGGTGAGGTGTAGGGGATGCTGTCCTTTCCACCAGTGAGTGTAGTAGAGCAAAAGTCACCAGGCAGGCATCTGTAGCCTTGAAAACTAGCCTCTGTGTGCTGCTCCTCCCTGGTGCTGGGCTCTGGAGGCAGGTGGGCCTTAATCCAATGCTTCAAACAGAGAGGTGTCCTTGGTCTTGGTTCAGGTCAAGAAGTGGATGTCACAGAGACATTGAAAATGAGGCTTGTGAGCATTTGGATCACACAGAAAAACACTTAAGAGATTATCTTGGATGAAAACAACTAGATTCAAAACTGAATGTGCAGTGTGATCCCACCTGTGATAAAAGCAGGCCCGTTAAGAGACCAGGAAGCAGAAAACCACAGTGGTGTTGTATGGCACAACTTCAGAGGGGTCTTATTCTGCTGCCTTGAGCCCCCAGGCGAGTTATTTCCCATTCAAGTTATTTCCTGGTGTTCAGGGAGTCATTCAGGACCTGGAGGTATTAGCCCACAGAGTTACCGAGCACCTGTGGCTTCATGGTGAGGTTTTGCTTGGGTTGGGGGGGGAGGGTTGCACCAGGGACCTAGAGATGGGCCACAGGCCAGGATGGCAGCTCCATTCCCGGGACAGGATCCTGTCCTCACATGGGGTGGCTCACATGGAGAAGACTAAGCCAGAAGCTTCTGCTGGTCCTTGCGCAGTTGTCCTGTGCTCTCACTGGACTCCATATTCACCATCCCTGCCCACTACTGCCCTTCTGGCTGGATGCTTCAACGCAGTCTCAGTGGGACGCTTCGTCTCTGCTCTCCAAAAACTTGGCTGCATGTGATGACCCCTGGGTTCCCCTTTTGCATGGCCACAGGGATGGGGGAGGGGAGCAGGGTCAGGGATAGAACCTTGGTGTAACCCTGACAAGGTGGCCTTAAGTATAAGCAGTAAGGACAGGACAGATGAGCCAGAGAGGTGAGACCTGGAATGTTCCAGAGCTGCACATAGTGTATGCCCCTGTCTGCTTTATGTGGTGCACCTATTGAGAGGTCAGATTCTGATCACTGGCCTCTCCTGCCAAGCCCAGCTGAACCCCTCTTATTGTGTGGGACACAGCAAGCCAGTCTCTGAAAATGTTAGCGGCATCTTGCTGAAATGTCCCTGAGCAAAGCCTGCAGGGCAAGTCCGTTTCTAATACCCAACAACACTGCCCATAAACTCCCTCTCCATAACGCTGCCATCAACTGCTCTCTGCTCTGTCAAAACTCCTGGAAGTTCTCCCTCAGAGACTATACCACCCCTTCTCTTCTCTTTCTTGCCTTCCTTGACCAGCTCTCCTCTGAGCTCTTGACAGCAGAAATCCACCTCCCCTGGACTGGCACCTGCCTCAGAGTTGCATCAAGGGATGCTTCATGTCCTTCTCTGTCTCCACAGATCTATCCTGTGATGCAGCTGCTGCCACCATCCCGAGAGGGGACCAGCAGGAGCCCCACGTCCTGAGCCCAGGGCCCAGCCCCCTTGCCCTCACATTCCTGCCCAGCAAGCCGAGTACCCGGCCACAGCCTGAGGGAGCCAGCTGGGATGCAGGACCCTATGGGGCCCCCTCAGCATGGGCAGACCCAGCTGAGGGCAGTCCCAGCTCAGTGTTCCTCCCTGAAGTTCTACCCCCCCAGGTTTTGTCCCCTGAGGCTCCTCTCCCGGCCACCTTGGAGGCACGGATTGTGATGGGCGAGGAGACGTGCCAGGCCCTCCCACCACCCAGGGCTGCCCAACCAGTGCTCAGGGACTGGGAGGGTGGTGGGCATGAGAGCCTAAATCCACCCCCCGAGTCACGTTCTCAGGGTGATCCTTCTGTGCCTTCCCCTCCCCTAGACCCTGATTCCTACTTCACACCTCCGTCCACCCCCACCAAGACCACATATACCCTGCCCCATGGCCAAGGGACCCACAGGGACACCTGGGACTCAGAGGCAGAGCTGCTGGATGATCTGCTGGACTCAACCCCGGCCTCACCCTCAGGCTCCTACATCACGGCTGATGGGGACAGCTGGGCCTCGTCACCCTCCTGTTCCCTCAGCCTGCTGGCCCCCACTGAAGGGTTGGACTTCCCCTCAGGCTGGGGCCTCTCCCCCACGGGGTCTTTGATGAATGAACGAGAGCTGCACCCTGCCGGGCCCTCGGGACCCCCGTCCTCCGAGTCCAGCCTCTCAGCAGACAGTGACTCCTCCTTGGGTCAGGAGGCCCACTTCTTCGACCTAGATTTCCTGGCCAATGACCCAATGATCCCTGCAGCCCTCCTGCCCTTCCAGGGCAGCCTCATCTTCCAGGTGGAGGCAGTGGAGGTGATGCCACTGCCCCCGGAGGAGGAAGAAGAAGAGGAGAAGGCTGGGGCTCCCGACCTGGCGGGGGACCTGGCCGGGGAGGGGGAGGAGGACAGCACGTCCGCCTCCTTCCTGCAGTCCCTATCTGACCTGTCTATCATGGAGGGTATGGATGAGGCTTTTGCCTTTCGAGATGACACCTCCGGGGCCTCTTCTGACTCAGACTCAACCTCCTATGCAGGAGCAGAGGACGAGAGACTATACAGTGGGGAGCCCCACGCACAGTCTACCACCTTGCCCCAGGACAGTGTTCTGGAGACAGAGGAGGAGAGCAGAGGTGGTGTCAAGGGACCACAGGCTCAGGAGGTGGCTGCACCCTGGGGTCTAGAGGCCACTCCTCTGGTCTCACGGGAAGAGATCCATCTCACCCAAAGCCAGGAGTCCATCGAGGAAACATCAGAAGAAGGCCTCATCATAGGCCAGGAGTCTGCTGCCACTGTGACCACTCATACTGTGCAGGCAGCCCCAGGCCTCCAGTTGGACGCAGTAAGCAGAGTGACCCTACAGGCTGGGGAGGAGGAAGCAGCCTCTGCCACTGGACAAGCTCCCACTGTCGGAGCAATGCCTCAGCACCAACAGAAGGGCACAAGCACTCCCTTAAACCAGGAGCCTGTCACTGCAGAAATACCTTCAACCCTGCAGGAAGAAGCAAGCTTCACATTATGCCCAAACCCACCTCAGAACTTGAAGGAAGGACGTCCAGGCCTCCCCTCAGGCCCACAGCCTGTGGCTGCAGTCACGCCTGGGTCCCAGCAGACTGAAGAGGAGCATACCTTACCCCAGAAGTGTGCTGTGGCAGCACCTCTGTCCCTACAAGATGCAGACTCCCCCTCAGGCCAGGAGCCTGTGGCTATGGTCACCCCTCAGGCTCTGCAAGCAGAAGCAGACTGTGTCCCAGGGACAGAGCCCATGACCTCCATGGACCAAGAAGTAGAAGTAGGTGTGGCATTAGAACTGAGGCCAGCACCTGAGGAGAGGGACAGAGTCCTCCCTAGAGACCTGGAGCCTCCAGCCTTGGACCAGGCTCAACAGGATGACCCAGAACCAACTGCAGAAGCAGAGGCCCCCTGGGCCTCACATGAAGATGCATGTGCCACCCTGGGTGTGGAGGCCCCCGGTCCTCCCAAGTCTGCCTCTGCTGCCGGGGGGGAATTAGCTGAAGGGCTTTCTGTGCCCAAGTGGGAAGCATGTCTGGAAGCGCAAGTGTACACTGGTGATGTTGCTGAGCCCCACTCCGTCCCAAATAAGGCCCTGGGGGCTGAGAACCAAAGGGAAGGAGGCCCTGCTCCACCAGCACAGGGACATGGACCTGGAGCAGAACCTCAAGATGCAGGGGAGGCTCCCAAGGCCTGTCCTGCTGCTTGCCCTGAGGTCCACCAAGCACAGCCCCTGAACCCAGCCACAGAGGGAAGGGGCCCAAGTGGCGAGGTTACTCCACAACCCAGGCTTCCCACAGCTGTGGACACAGAGGCCTGTTTGGGGTCCTGCCCAGAGTCCCCAGCAGAGGCTACATCTGGGCTGGACAGAGGCTGTCCTGAAGATTGTGCCCCTGTGTCTGCACCCTCCTCCCAGCAACTGGAGCCTGTGCTGGGCCTGGGCAGTGGTGAGCTGCCCAAAGAAGTACCCAGAACCCTCAGCCCTTCCTCTCCCCCATCCGGAGGATATGGTGCCAGGGGCCCACCCAGTGCACCCCAGGACAAGCTCCCAGGCCCTGACACCTCTACTCCTGGCGTCCTTGCCGGGGCATCCCCACCCCCACTGGAGCTCCCTTCCCCCTGCTTGTGCCAGGGCCCCCAGGAAGACTCCATGGGGGATAAGGAGCCCCCAGGCCTCCCACCGCCCCAGGCAGGAGCCCTGCCAGCAGCTGCTGCTGTCTCAGGAATCTTGCAGCCTCCAGGAGCTGGGTCGAGGGTCAGCCTCTTGTCCCACTCCCCCCTCAGCCCCAAGGCAGCCCCTATGGATGCCAAAGACCTGGCCTTGCTGATCTCGCCTCCTTGCCAAGTGCCTCCTCGCTCTAGGACCCGGAGCCCAGCTAACCCACAAGGGCTCCCAGCCTCTGAGCAGCAAGAGGATGAAGACAGCCTGGAGGAAGGTAGGGAGGAGCATGGAGGTGGGGCCCCCAGGATTCAAGCCAGTTCGACTCCTCCCCAGGGTTGACCGTCAACTGCCATAGCCCAGACCCCATGCTCCAGCATGGAGGGCCAGCACTGCTTCCTCTGGCCCCAGTGTGGCAGGAGGGCCATGTCCCCAAGTCCTCCCACTAAGAGAGACCATCCTTACACCTCTCCCCTTCCCCAGACTCACCTCAGGCCCCAGGCTCAGGCCAGCGCTCAGACAGTCATGGGGAGTCGTCAGCCGAGCTGGATGAGCAGGACACATCGGCACCTCAGACCACACAGTGCCCAGCCCAGGTGCCCTGTCCAGGGGAGCGGGGGGCCTCTGGGAGGGCACCATACCCTGACCCATGGTGCTCAGCCCTCACCTTCCCTCAGGCCCCAACAGGCAGCAGTGAGGAGACCATTGCCAAAGCCAAGCAGAGTCGCAGTGAGAAGAAGGCCCGAAAGGTGAGCTGGTGGCTCCACCCTGGAACTCCAGGACTGGGACCATCCTTGGTAAGGGAATGTCCTTCGCAAGACGCCTCATATTCCTCAACTAACCAAATCCCACCCATTGGGGACCTTTGGGTTAATGCCAGGGAGCCCGCAGACCTTTCCCTAAACAGCTGAATCTGGAATGTCACAAGAGCCCTTACAGACTCAGACCAGATCCCTTCTGTACATGGGGAAAGATTGACCACCCAGGGTCGCCAGGAAGTTTTGGTAGAACTTTTCGTTGCTTTTTGGGGCACTGTGCTGGCTTCTTCGCCCAAGTTGGGCTGATGCCAGCTCAGAGCCCAGCTCTGCCCTGTGCTCCCAGGCAATGTCGAAGCTGGGCTTACGGCAAATTCAAGGAGTCACAAGGATCACCATCCAGAAGTCCAAGAACATCCTCTTTGTCATCGCCAAGCCTGATGTCTTCAAGAGCCCAGCCTCGGACACTTATGTGGTCTTTGGCGAAGCCAAGGTCTGTCCTGGCCATAGCTATGGCAGAACAAGGGGAACAGGGGATAGGCAGTGTGTGGGCTCTACTGACACACACTGTTTCCTATGCGGCAGATAGAGGACTTGTCCCAACAAGTGCACAAAGCTGCAGCTGAGAAGTTCAAGGTGCCCTCAGAGCCCTCAGCCCTGATCCCTGAGTCAGCACCCAGGCCCCGGGTGAGACCAGAGTGTGAAGAGGAGGAAGACGAAGAAGAGGAGGAGGTTAGTTCCAGGGACTCTAGGACCCTTCATAGGGAGGGGTCTGCCTGGGGAGCCCTGCCTCCAGGGGAGGGATCTACCTAGGGGGCCCTCCAGGGAAGGGCTCTGGCCCAGGGGCCTCAGGCAATTCCAGCTACCCCCAGTTTCCCCCACCCTAGGTGGATGAGGCAGGGCTGGAGCTGCGTGACATCGAGCTGGTGATGGCCCAAGCCAATGTGTCTAGGGCCAAGGCTGTGAGGGCCCTGAGAGATAACCACAGTGATATCGTCAATGCCATCATGGTAAGCAAGCACTGGCCCCTCCCCTGCACCCAAGGGTCTCCCAGAGGTCCTGCTATTGGCTCTGCTGGGGGCAGGGGTGCCTCCTCCAACATGACACTGTCTGCGATTTCTGCAGGAACTGACCATGTAGCTGCTGACCTGAAGCTGGGTCCATCCTGCCCCTTCCCCCAGCTCTGCTGCTCAATAAATTGGTGTGCCCTCATTGCCCCTTGTGCCCTCATTGCCCCTTGTGTCCTCTCTCTGATCTCAGTCATCTCCTCATTGCCCCCTGGTGTCCCCTCAGCCCAGCTCTGTTCCTGTCCTTGACTCTTTCTGCTGGGGGGCCACAAGTGCCGGGGCCACATTTGGGCCAGGGTCTTGGACGGGCAGGCATGTGGCTACTGTGACTCTTCACAAAGAAGGCCCACAAAAGGCCAGGTTTAGCCTGAGAGGGGTGGGCTGGGCACTGTGACCTCCCCTCCCACCAGAGATGCATAAGGCAGGTTTTGGTAGGGGCAGGAGCCCAGAAGACTTTTTGGTTTGCCTTCAGTCTCTCCTGCTGCCTCCAGGGCAGGCCTATTTGCACGTCCACCTAGAGACAATATCAATAATTGCTTTTCTGCCTTCCCTGGCCCAAGACCCTCACATGAGGAAGCAGCTCTAGGACAGCCCAAGAAAGAGAGAATTCTCTCTATTAAACACTGTCCTGGCTACCTGCCTGTTCTAAAGCTGAGATACCATACAGACCCAACCACTTTGTTCTGGAAAGTGCTTTCAGGACACTCCAAACCTTCTGGCTTAGCTTATTCACAATTCGGACATCCACGAAGGCCTTGAGGCTCTGCATCCTCCCTCCACAGGCAGGGCCTAACAGGCAGTCCCTCCACCCAACAGGACATAGCCCCCAGCCTGGACAGTATGGGGATGTGACCGTCCAATCTCCTCAGCCTGGGGGCTTCCTAGATGCACCCTTGGGGTGGGGGCGGGCTCAGCTGGGACACAGATGCTCCCAGCTTGCTTTAGTGGAAGGAGAGGCCCAGGACAACCTGACCCCAGATTACCTCCCCTCCTACCTCCACGTGTCCCAAGGAAAGTTTGCAGGGACCTAAAGGGTAAAAGCAAGACTGAAGCCAACAGGACTTGTGGGGAAGAGCTCACTGGGGGTAGGAGGGAGACAGGGACAGCACAAGGTCACAGGGAAGGGCGGCAGAAGAGCACGTTGGTCTCTCTAAAGACCTGGACCTCAAGATGATGACGTCCCACAAATGGTACTCTGGTCCACAGAGGAGTATAGAGTTTGTTCCCAAGGAAGTCACCTGTGAGAGTAGGGGAAGGAAACTTTGTCCACTGCATAGAATATAACGATCAAGGAGTCCCTGGCACTCATGTGGCTCACACTATACCTGCCGCCCATGAAAGGCCCCAGAACACTTGCTCCTATCCCGTGTCTACAAAAATAAAATCCAAGTAAGTGCTTCCTGTGGCATGAGAGCTGCTGCCTCACACCAGCCCCGCCAATACTGTGCCCAGCCCTAGGTGCTGCAGGGCAGATGTGGCCCAGGGACAGAGGCCAAAATAGACACCTACCCTGGCTTTTACCCAAATAGATCAGAAACATGCTTGGCAACCAGAGATTAAATTATTCACATTGTGGTAAACTTCTTTTTAACGTCTCTGAGAGTTACATGGAAACATCATGTGCAAACTGACATCTGTCCAGGGCCCTGGCTGACAGGAGTGGCTCTCCCTGCCAGCTCAGCCCAGCCCTCCCCAAACAGGGATGTGGTGCAGGCTTTGGCAGAGCCCCGGTGGACGAGGCTCAGATCTTTCCACCTAGCACTGGGGTGTATCCCTCAGCAGCTCCTGGCTCCTTCACAGTGGAGGATCTGCGCCAGCCCTGGGGCCACCTGTGCCTGGAGCTCCTCCCCAGCCTCCAGCAGGTGGAAGGGGTGACACACAGGTCAAATCACTCCTCCCAGGAAGGCCTGGGATGACTGTGCAGAAGGTGAGGGTACTCCCCTGCCTGCCACCTGTCATGCTGAGTCCTGGTCCATGCTGCAACCCAGTGCCTCGATGTCACTACTGATGTCCGAAATCATGCGGTCCCACTCGTCCCCCTCAGAGGGCACCGACCGGTCATCGGAGCTGCCTGCAGCCCTGTTCCCATTGGTGGTGGAGCTAGATGTGGTGCTCAGCGCTCGACGGTGCCTGCCGAAGCTGTCGGTGATGATGCCGCGCCCATCCTTCACACCAATGGTCTCTAGGAAGTTCTCAAAGTGCTGGCTGTCCTTCTCAGGGATGAAGGGCCGCAGACCTACAGATACAAGATACCTAGCATGGCATCTTCCAGGTGGCCTCAGCCTACTCAGCTCTGCTCCCAGAGCTCAGAGTCCCCAGACGTGGCCATAGCTGCACCTGGGCGCCACAGCCTGGGTGCGCCAATGGCAGGCTTACCACATCTGTCTACTGGGGTTGAAAGCATGTGCCCTGGTGCCCATGGGCCCTAAGCAGCTTACTGCCTCTGGCACACCCACCCTTCCTGGCCTTGTGGCCCCTACCCAACAAGGTGTCCATGACCTCCTCTCATTCTCTATCAGTCCTCGTGAAGCCCTCATCTCACAGATAAGAAAGCTGAGGTACAGAACAGTCCTTGAATCTGCCTCCTAGCAGCTAGCAATGAGGGTGCAGTCTCTCAGAGGAAGGCCTCATGCCAAAACTTGCTATTTCCCAGCCATAGCCCAGCCTAGGGTGACCATCCTGACTTAGAAGGCCATCCTCCTATGCAGGAGGTTCAACGTGTCTCTCAGAAGAGACTGCTGCCTGCCCCTGTTGCAGGTGGGCAGGCAGAGCCCTATGCCAGGAGGATTCACAGGCCCCAGCATGAAAGGTATGGGGTGCTGTTTAGAAAGGCCTATGTGTGCCTGTGGTTCCAGCTACTTGGGAGGCTGAGGCAGGAGACTCGTTTGAGCCAGGAGTTGGAGGTTGCTGTGAGCTGTGATGCCAGGGCACTCTACCCAGGGGAACAGCTTGAGGCTCTGTCTCAAAAAAAAAAAAAAGAAAGAAAGAAAGAAAGGCCTATGTGCAGACAGCCTGCCCCAGCCCAGCCCTTTATCCTCCCATGAGCTCACCAGGCTTGGTTGAGGGTAACAAACCCATCTTCCTTGGCTTGTTAAGGGCAGGGGCTCAAGACTAAGAAGCCCTCAACTAGCTACCACCAACTTGCTATGTTCTAAGTGTCAGCAGAAGGAGAAGCTGCAGCCGAGTCACTGTCCCCTCAAAGTGAGGGGCTGATACCTGATGTCTGCCAATGAGAGTCTCAGTCCAGCTGTCTGAGGTAGCCCAGATCTCCCAGCCTGCCAGCTTCTCTGATCTAATGCAGTGAGCTCTTTGGGGTCTTGGCAAAGGCTGGTTTCTCTGCCTGCTTCTGCCCAAACTCCTACACATCCACCAAACCCATGTCTTCCTGACTGCTCTCCAGCACTCCTCCCACATCTCAGGGTTTTGTTCATTCCCAGCCCTGCTCCCACGAATGCTCTGCTGCTTCCTGGCAGGACCCACCCAGCTCAACTCAAGGGCTCCCAGGAGAGGGAAGGACAGTTGGTGGCCCCCAGCAGTCCTGGAAAGACCTCTTCTGACCTTGGGCCTGCACTCTGACAACCACCTCTGGTTCAAACTTCCCATCCCTGATGGAGCCCTCATCCCACCCACCTAGGAGGTCATAAGCTTTGAACTGGTCACCCTCTCAGGATCCCCCTCACCAAGCAGCAGGAACTTGCGGCTGTCCCCATAGAGCTGCCGCAAGTTGATGCAGAACTCATGGATGGAGGCCCCGTTGCGGTACTCATGCAGTCGAGTTGCAAACTGCTGGATCTCCTGTGATGACAGCTTGGTGCGCAGCTGCAAGAGAGCAAAGCCAGGTATTGGGCGGGGCACAGTGGGCAAGAAGTGGCAGCTAGCCCCACCCTGCTGTGGCTGCTAACCCTGAGGGGAGGTCCCATGGCAGGCACGATGGGCACAGTTGCACAGTGGGTGCCAAGCCCACACCAAGCCCCCTGGCCATCTCTAGCTTCACATCTGCATGGCCTATGCAGTCAGAATGCCCACAGTGCATTTTCATCCTGTCAGGCCTGGCCTGGGAGCCACCCAGAGGAGATGCAGGCACCCAGGCAACCTACTTCCCCTGAGCTGGAACACCAGCACCACTCGGGTGTGCAGGTGGCAGGGGGTCCACACAAGAGTCAGCAGGGTAGGGGTGGGAAGCTGGTGACCTGGTGCCCATGATGGTGCCTCGGGAAGCAAAACACATACAGATTGAGACAAAGCTTTCAATGACAAAACCTCAGTAGAAAGTGTCTGGCCAATGGCCTTTGGGGTCTGCCATCCCCACCTCCTGAGACTTGGGCATGGGCTATGGTCCAGCCCTGACAGCCAAAGCACTTCCAACTCAGCCCCACCAACCCCATGGCTCTCCCAGGCTGGCTCCTAGGAAAAGGCAGTAACATAGGTAAACTTGACCAGGTATGCTCAACTGTCTGCTCTGGAGTGGTCAAAGCCTGCCCCTGCCGCTGCCTGCCCTCCTCCCCACTTAGTGCCTACCGTCAGCATGTAGTCCTGCAGCAGCTCCGTGGCACTCGCGCTCAGCTCACTCTCACTGACTGTCTTGCCATGAGATGATGGCCGAATGTAGAAGGACAATGGCGACACTCCACCCATGTCCACAGAGTCAGGGAAGGAGCTGAAGGGGACATAGCATGTGGGCAGGCAGCTTCCCTGACCCCTCTATCCCACGTAGGTTTCAGGGAGCCTAACCAGTGCCACATGTGCACAGGACCCTGCTCTGGAGCAGGGAAATGGTGACAATAACAGGGATACAAAAGGAGAGCTGGCCAGGTGCAAGAGGTGTTCAGCTCGGCCTGGTTCTGGGGCTCCCATCAAGGTAGGACTCTCACAAAGGCTTTGAGGGAGGGAGGAAGCATGAGGGCCAAGGGGGTGGGCAGTGTTGTTGGGAGTGACAGGCTGAGGGAGGCCTAGGGGACAGTCTCCTCAGGAAGTGCCTGGAGCTGGGGAAGGGAGGGAGGGGTGGCAGGAAAGGAGGGCATGGGCTGAGTTCCTGCAGAGGGGACAGGCTATAAGCACAGGGCTGGCAGGCCAGAGACCCAGGTTTGCAGAGGAAAGACACTTATCCAATATGCCCTTTACAAGGTCACTCTGGAGGCCATAGAAGGGCAGGGAGAGCCCAAAGGGAGGGAAAGGCTCTAGAAGCTACCAACAGGGTAGGGTGACCACACAACAGGCAATGTGTTTGGTGTTTGTTTAACCCTGGGGCTCAGGGGCACATGTACTCACAAAGTGCTGGCTTCTGCCTCGTAGGTCTCCTTAATGTCCACTTTTGTCGAAGAGTCATCTGTAAGGAAGACATACAAAACCCAGGCAACTTTCAGATATGTGCAGAGGAGGCATTTCAAGTCCAGCCCCACTGCTACATTTATTGGAGAAAGTAGCAGGCCTGGCCTTCAGATGTCCTGCAGTCCTGCATCACTGAGTCACCCTGAAAGTGTCATGTGCTACAGGGCAAGGCCCCTCCCTGCACATTCACAGGATCCTGCTGAATGCACATTCTGTTGTAGCTGGAGTCCGTGGAGGGTTCGCACATTGCCAAAGCCAACGATAGCTGCCTTTGGGGCTATCAGCTATGTGCCAGGCAGGGTCACAGGGGTTTGTCTTCTTTAACCCACCTGTCACCTATCCTCACTTAAGCCAGGTCACACAGCAGAAGTCAGCCAGAACCAAGCAACTGACCCCCAGCCTGGACACAACTGAGGGCTTGGGACACCTATGACCCTGAGACCAGCAAAGGATCTGGTGCAGTACAGCTATGTGGGTAACACTCAAAAAGTGACAATAGGTCTCAGCAACAGACTGCAGTTCATAATTCCAAACCTGAGGAAAGGGACATTTCCACACCAATACTGGCAGTGAGCAAAACTTCTGAAAGGCAGGTAAGTCTTGGGAAAAGTATAAGACTTTACATGGGAGCAGAAAGGAAAGGATGGGAGAAAAAAGGTATGTTTCTGGGAGCGGAAACAAGGTAAGCAGAGCAGTCCGAATAATGGCCCATGAAGGTTGTCCACATCCTAACCTCCAGAACTTGTGAATATGTTATGTTACACAGCAAAGGAGAGTTAAGGTTGCTACCCAGCTGACCTTGAAATAGGAAGATCACCCTGGATTGTCTAGGTGGGCCCAGCATGATCACAAAGGTCCTGAAACATGGGAGAAGAAAGGCTGAGAGTCAGAGGAAGATGACAGTGGCCTATGCCATGGGGTGGCCATGCACACTAAGGAAGGTGGAGAGCAAAGCAAGGGGCACCTCTTGGAGCTAGAAAGCAAGGGCAGGCTTCTTCCCCTGGAGCCTCCAGAAGGAGCCAGCCCTGTAGACACCTCAATTTTAGCCTATGGAGACCATTTGGACTCTAACCTATACAATTATAGAACAGATCTGTGCTGTTTAAGCTGCTAGTTTTGAGGATCTGTCATGGCAGCAGGGAACTTACTAGTATTCAGCAAGCAAAGCCCTGAGAAAGAAGCAAGCAGAGGATGTGTGCACATATGTGTGATATTTGTGTGCATATGTATGTGCGGCTCCTGCAGAGAAGTCTTGGGATAAGGCTGGCAGGGCAGGAAGCCCACTGAAGGAGCCCCGAGTAGAGGAGTTACAACAGCTTATTTAGTGAAAACTCATTCAACTGTATACTATGACCTGTGTACTTTTAGTAAAAAACTTTATTAAAGAAAAAGCTTTTTTCTCCCATCCTTTCCTTTCTGCTCCCAGCTAAAGACCCCAAGGCTGGGCACTGTGGCTCACACCTATATTCCCAGCACTCTGGGAGGCTAAGGCAGGTGGATTCCTTAAGCTCAGGAGTTGGAAACCAGCTTGAGCAAGAGCAAGAGCAAGATCCCATCTCTAAAATAGCCAGGTGTTGTGGTGGCTGCCTGTAGTCCCAGCTACTTAGGAGGCTGAGGCAAGAGAATCACTTGAGCCCAAGAATTTAAGGTTGCTGTGAGCTATAACATCACAGCACTCTATCAAGGGTGACAAAGTGAGACACTGTCTCAAAAAAAAAAAAAAAGAAAGAAAAGAAGAAAAAAAAGACCCCAGTGGGAATTCTACTGCACAAGAGCCAAAGCAACCACACTGAAATTGGATGTTAACTACAGCTCAATAAATCACCTGCTCTTTGCACAGTGTATCACCCTGGACAAGCTGCTTACCACCAAGCCTTAACTTCCCTATCTCTAAAATGGGGGCAAAGACTGTATCTACCTCACTGGGTTGTCAAGTGAGTGTGCCTGGGTTGGATGCAGAGACTCATGCCTATAATTCCAGCATTTTGGAACACTGAGGCAGAAGGATTATATGAGGCCAGGAGTTCAAGACCAGCTTGAGCAATATAATGGGACCCTATCTCTACAAAAATAAGCCAGATGTGGTGGCATGAGCTCATAGTCCTAGCTACTCGGGAGGCTGAGGCAGGAGGACCGTGAGCACTCAGAAGTTTGAGATGCAGTGAATTATGATTGTGCCACTGCATTCCAGACCAGGAGGACAGAGCAAGACACTGCCTAAAAAAACAAAACAAAAACACATGCCTGAGTGCTCAGAGACTACGCAGGGTGTGAGGTGCCCACCACACAGGGCTCTGGCTCGAAAAAAGGAAGAAGGCACTGAGCTCCTGCTCTCACACCACGCATGGACTTCCCCAAGGCTCTCTACCACTTACCTTCTTGGCTGAGACGTGAGAATTAGCATGGAGGGGTAGAGGGCTAGGACTTATCTCCAGAAAAAGAAATTACAGGCAACAAGCTGCATTATTTCCACTTTCTTTTTATACAAACCATTAACCCTCAATAATCAATATATTTGAGAAATAGATGATCTTGGTGTTCAGAAGATTTGGCTCAAGTGACCTTATCTATTAAGTTACTTTGTATGAACTAATGGATTCCAGATGCTGCTCTATAACCAGCCTACATGTGATAGCAGCTCTGAACACGGGTCTGGCTGTGCAGCCCTCAGCAACCCCTTTACTTTCCCACTCAGCACATGGGCTGCCTCCCAGGGCAACCTGGGCAGCACCCCGCAGGCCTGGCCATGGTCCCAGAAGGAGCCCTCACACTGAGAACAGCCATGTCTGGACATACAGAAGGTCCCCAGAACCACTCAGCCTTCTCAATTCTCTCACATGCTCCACTTCTAGGAGACTTCTCCTGGTCCTGTCTTTGTTCTGAGTTAGGTGAAGCAATTTTAGACACATGTGGTTCTATAACAAGTGTCCATGGCCACCAAACTTACACCAGGAACCCATTGAGCTGGCCCAGTGTTTGTGCTGAAAACAGGTCCCTGAAGGACAGGCAATGTTTTTGCTCTGATTAAATCCTATGGACTAGTATGAATGGTGGAATCTAGAAACAAAGGCCACCAGCAACAGCAGTAACTGTGCTAACTGTCCCCATTGTCACTCACAGGGAGGAGAGGGCCACTGCAGAGGTCCCTCCTGCCCCCACCCCAACTCACTGCCCACTCTCACCAACATACCGCTGTGCAGGGACAGGTGGTGGGTCGGGGTGGAGGCCCCATCAAATATCGCTCTGTCCAGAAAGTCGATGGTGGATTCCGTGTACACAACCTGGAAGACCTGGCCCAGCAGGCAGCAGAGCTCCTCCGCAGCGACCTGCAGCAGGGGGACAGTAGCTGCTCGGTCAGCCTGGCAGGGCTGGGAACTATGCCTTCCCAGGAAACTTCCAGGGAATTTCTCAGGTGTTCGATAAATATGAATGACACTAAAGTCAAGCACCTCTCTGCCTTCCACTGCCCACATAGGGTGTCAAAAAGAGACTTGGCCAACTAGAATTCCATCTAGGACCAGATGGCGGCCCCCATGTGGCCTTGCAGATATGAGGAGACAGTGCAGAGCACAAGTATCAGCTGCCTCCCCCACCTCCTCGCAATCTGAACCTACAACTCCTACCCTAGCCTGGGAAGGATGGGAGAGAAGCTACCAGAAGTATCACAGTCCACCTGGAGGTAGGGTTTTATAAGTCTGCTGTGTAAAGCAGTGGCTCTCAGCTGGAGCGAATCTGCATCCCTCCTGGGGGCATGTGGCACTATCTAGAATCATTTTTAGTTGTCCCAAGGGCAGAGGCCAAGGATGCCTTTCAATACCATACAATGCACAGGGCAGCTCTCCAAACAAAGAATTATATGGTTGAGATGGAAACAATGACTAGAGGATATTTTATTTTGTTTTATTTTAATTTGTTAAGTTATTTATTTATTTATTTATTGAGACAGAGCCTCACGCTGTCACCCTGGGTAGAGTGCTGTGGCATCACAGCTCACAGCAACCTCCAACTCCTGGGCTCAAGCGATTCTTCTACCTCCGCCTCCCAAGTAGCTGGGACCACAGGCGCCTGCCACAACGCCTAGCTATTTTTTGGTTGCAGCCATCATTGTTTGGCGGGCCCAGACTGGCTTCGAACCCGCCAGCTCAGGTGTATGTGGCCGGTGCCTTAGCCACTTGAGCCACAGGTGCCAAGCCTAGACGAAATTTTAGATGGAAGGTCACTACTATCCATTTTACAGATGCAGTGACTCTTGGAGGCCGTATAGCTTCTGGGTGGCTGAGGGGAGCCACAAACCCACAAATGCCCAGCTGTGGCTCTTCCAGTCTGCGAGGAAACTGCAAGCCCAGTCCTTAATGCCAGGCAGGTCAGGTGGCCACCACCACCCCCAACCAGGAAAGAGGAGAGTGAAGCACCACGAAGGGAAGAATGATGAGCAAACAGCCTGCCGCAGTCCCAGTCTCAGGAACAGGACTGAGGGGGGGAGGGGCTGGGCTGAGTGGGACCTGGGGTAGGACTGGGGACGTGGCCACAGGTAGAAAAGAACTGTGGGCTGGGCCAGGGTAAAGGCAGGGCCTGGGGCAGAGCTGGGTAGATGGGCAAGAACTAGCTAGGTCCAGGGCCCTGGCCAGGGCTGGGCATGGTAAGGCAGGACATGAGGGCCTAGGTGGAGCCAGGGGCAGGGCCTGGCCTGGATAAGTGTGGCCTTAGGAGGTCTCACCTTGCTCTCTGCAGCCAGGATGACCAGGCAGCATGCTTCCACTGGCCCCACTGCGCTCTCTGACAGCGAGCCTGCACTGAGGCCTCTGGAACTTTCCGCACACAGACTCTGGCTGGGGGAGATACCCGGGTCCTGGGCTGAGAAGTCAATACCATCTCAGGTTAACGCAGAAGGCAGGCAGGTGTGATGGACACTTAAGGCACCAGCCCGGGCTGCTCTTACAACGCTGCTCGAGGGACCTTTACCTGGCTTAGGTGACTGTCAGAAGACCAGGTTGATAGTCCTGCACCAGACACACCCTCTGGGCAGGTCCCCTTCCCCTTCTTTGCCTCCCTAAACAAAGGTAGAACCAGTTGATACCTGAGTACCTGGGCACCAGAGCTTGAGTCACCCTGCAATTTCACATGGTTTAAGTTTATACATAATAGACCACAAACAAAAGCCTGAGAATAGTCTACCTCCATAAGGTTTCCATGTGTTCCAGTCCAAGGCACTCTTTTCTTACAGATGGGTAAACTGAGGCTTAGTGAGGCGAAAGGTATGGACTGAGAATATGTGAGTGGCAGAATCTAGGTGATGATCTAGGTGGTCAGATCCTGGTGCCCCTGTTTCTAATGCCCTACCCACAGCCTCCCCATGTGGAGAGGTTCTCATGTGACACACAGGGTGACTTCAGGTTTTTTTGTTTGTGTTTTTCTTTTTGAGACAGAGTCTCACTTTGTCGCCCTGGGTAGAGTGCCATGGCATCATAGCTCACAGCAATCTCAGACTCTTGGGCTCAAGCAATTCTCTTGCCTCAGCCTCCCAAGACTTCAGGTTGCCCAATGGCAGGAGAGAGGCCAATGTCTAGACAGCAGGACTCCAAGAGCTAGCACATCAGTCAAACAAACACGGGAGGACTTCTGGGCTAGAAGCAAAGCCTAGAGTGCCCCTAGTGCTGGGGTCTTAAGGGCAGGCCTGCATCGGTTGGGGGTGGGGGCGGGGGGGAACAAGGAGGCAGAAATAAGAAGCTGCTGGGGGCTCCATGAGGGACAGCTCCAGAGCTCCACAGTAAGATGGTGAGCACTACTCTGTCCCTGTGGCAGCCACTGGCCACAGTGCTACTGAGCACATGGAACATGACAAGTCAACACCAAATTGTGAGTATAAACTACACAGAGGGCTTCAGAGCTGACAAAACAAAACTTAATAGCTGTAAGATTTTTATACTGATTATATGCTTACATGATAGTATTCTGGACATAAAGGGCTAAATCAAATATATTAATGAAACTAATTTCACTTGTTTCTCTTTACTTTTTTAACATTTTATTTTTTTTTATTTTTATTTATTTGAGACAGAGGCTCAAGCTGTCACCCTGGGTAGAGTGCCGTGGCATCATAGCTCACAGAAATCTGAAGCGATTCTCTTGTCTCAGTTTTTCTATTTTTAGTAGAGTCAGAGTCTTGATTTTTGCGGGCTAATCTCAAACTCCTGAGTTCAAGTAATCCACCCACCTCGGCCTCCCAAGAGTGCTAGGATTTCAGGCATGAGCCAGAACGCCCGGCCTTTTTTTAACATTTTAAGGGTGGCACCTGTGGCTCAAGGAGTAGGGCGCCAGCCCTACATGCTGCAGGTAGTGGGTTCAAACCCAGCCTCAGCCAAAAAAAAAAAA
>NW_003852514.1:6385625-6386693 GCF_000181295.1 Otolemur garnettii | reverse complement strand
CAAAAAAAAATTTTTTTTCTTTAAAATGCTAGCTCCGTGGCCCGTGCCCGTGGGGCTTCTCAAGGAAGCAGGGTGGGCAGCTTAAAGACACAGGTGGTAGATATGTGCCTCTCTTGTATCACCAGGAAGTGCCTTAGCAGGTGCACAGATGACCCTGCTTTATCCAGCACCACCTAAGTCACCACCATCCAAGCAGCTCCTGCCATGTGGACCTTTCTCGGCAGCTGTCCCAATTGCCAGCATACCACAGTCCACAGTGGCAAACAGATGTGCCTGCATGCAGAAGGCACTGACTGAACATGAGCTGTTCCATCTGCCAGTCTCTGCACTGAGGACTATGCATCCTCATCCTACGCACAGTATACCTCACTAATGCAACCTTTCAGTGAATCTCATGGATGGAGAGACACACTTGCTCTAGCACCTGTTAAAACAAGAAGATGGCTCCTGGGACACAGGGACTTAATCTCTTTCTTTTAATCAAAACTTCTTTCAAAGACTTGAGTCTTGTTTTTCCCCTAGTTTCAAAAACTGTCTATGGAGCGCTTCTCTCCTTTAAAAAATTTGCTATCAGGGGTAGCGCCTGTGGCTCAAAAGGGTGGGGCACTGGCCCCGTATGTCGGAGGTGGCGGGTTCAAACCCAGCCCCAGCCAAAAAAAATTTCATATCTATTTTCTTCAGCAATTTATAATTGCCATGCAGCACCAGAAACAAAGGAGGCCAAGATCCCTTCCCCACCAGCTTAAAACACCTCAGGGTCAGAAGCCAGGGTCCTCCTCATTCCTTGTCCCTAGGGACAAGGGAAGCGAGGGACCCAAGGGTAGCGAACAGAACATCACCATGACATTGGATAGTGTGATTGGAATACAAAGCAAACCTTCTAAAGTCAGACAGACCAGTTTATGCTAAGCTCTACTGTTTACTAACTATGTGACCTTTGTCAACTTAGTAACTCTGCTCTCAGCTGCTCTATCTGTAAAGTGGAAATAACTGGAATCCTTCTTGTAAGTTTGTTATAAAAATCAAATGACATGGCTCGGCGCCTATAGCTCAACCGGCTAAGGCGCC
>NW_003852514.1:6368954-6385405 GCF_000181295.1 Otolemur garnettii | reverse complement strand
AAAAAAAAAAAAATCAAATGACATAATTCATGTCAAATAGTCTGTACTAATTTCAACCATGTTACACTGCCATTTTAGTTTTATTTGTTTATCTTTTTTGAAACAGACTCTCACTGTGTCACCCCAGAATAGAGTGCCATGGCATCACAGCTCACAGTAACCTCAAATTCTTGGGCTCAAGTGATTCTCTTGTGTCAGCCTCCTAAGTAGCTGGGACTACAGGAGCTTGCCACAATGCCTGTGGCTGTTTGTTTGTTTGCAGTTTTTTGGCCAGGGCCAGGTTTGAACCCACCACCTCCAGTATATGGGGCTGGTGCCCTACTCCTTTGAGCCCAATGCCCGGCTATTTTTTTGTTGCAGTTGTCATTGTTGTTTAGCTGGCCCGGGCCGTGTTCAAACTCCCCAGCCTCAGTATATGTGGCCAACACTGAAACCACTGTGCTATGGGCACTAAGCCATAGTTTTTCTATTTTTAGTAGAGACAGAGTCTTGCTCTTGCTCAGGCTGGTCTTGCTCCTGAGTTCAAGCAATGCACTCAACTTGGACTCCCAGAGTGCTAAGATTACAGGCGTGAGCTACTAAGTCCAGCCAAACTGCATTTTTATAGAATAAAATAGTTAAATATTGGCAGCTTCATATTGTTCAACCTACCTGCATGCCTGGCATTAAATAGTTGATGTTCATTGACACCATAATAATTTCACCATAAAGGAAAATGAGAGACAAGTGGAACACAGAGGGTGACCTCATTCTGACATGCTCGGTGACAGTGAGAGGGTGACTGTGTGTGCATATACATGTGTGTGCATGCGCATGTGTGTACATAAAGTATGTGGGGGTTGAAGTTACTGCTACACAGATGGCAAGGCAGAGCAGCAGCCACCTTTGCAAACCCCTCCAGAGCAACATGCATGGTAGCAACCCCAGCCAGATTCCCAGGCTCTCTGTGTCACCCAAGCTGGGTGACAGATCTAGGAGTCAGCACCTGAAGCATCTCCAGATTCCCAATGGGTACCAGCCTCAAGTGAGAAACAACTTCCCTAAGAGCTACCAGGCAGTCCTACTGTGTCCCCCTCACACCAGCCCCCGGCTCTCTGGAAGTAAAAGGCTTGGGGTCAACCCAGATACCAGCAGAGACCCAAGGAGCCCAGGATAGTGTCCCTGCAGCACTGCCAGCCTCAACACTCACAACAAAGAGGGTGGAGTGCAGGGAGAGTAACCCCCCCATCTCCTCCCTCATTTCCCAGGCGTGGGACTGAGTAACTGGGCCAAAGGCCTCTAGAAGTTGGCTGTCCAGTAAGACAAGTGCTGTACTTATTAACAATATTAATAAGTTAAGAGAACAGGTCAGAAATAACATTCTGCTAATTCCATCTGAACGTAAAGGCAGCCAACAGCAAGGACACGCTCAGGGTAACCTCCAAGATCAGGAGCTCCTGCAGGGTCTGGGTCTACATGCACAGGATGTTGGCCAAGCTGAGGTAAGACCCCTACCTCCAGCCTTTTCTCTGGGGCTCCACCAGGCCTGGACAATGGGCAACTCCAGTGTACTGGGGTTGGGGGACACAGGGGACCCACTGGACAGAGGTACTAGACACTGCACCCCTTACTGAGCCCCCAAAGGCTATGAGTGTGACAGAGACCCCCAGGGGCTAGGAGCTGATCTCAAGCCCTCCTCTGGCTGGCCTCAAGAGACAGAAGGGCCAATTCTCAGTCATAACAAGCAGTGAGACCCAACATGAAGCTGCAAAACTGTCCCTGGAGCTTCATGAAATCCAGAGATACTCTTTAGGACAAGGGCCTGCATGACCCTTGACCTTCCAGATTCCAACCTGTCTTCAGGATGACCAGGTGTGCGGCATCATCCCGGACATAGGAGACAGCAGCGATGTCATGGATGGGCACCCTGAGGATGATGTCCTCCCCGTCCCTCCAGGCCAGCTTGACGTTGTAGGCAGACAGGCTGAGTACAGCATCGTGCTCCTGAGTCAAGTGTCCCGGAAGCTGGTGGGCTCTCTGGGAGGAACCACGGGCATCAGAAATGGCAGAGGTAGCTGTGGGCCAGCAGTGGGCTCTTGTCCTGGGAGCTCCAGGCTGGCCCATTTCACACATGTGAGCAGGGCTAAGTGAATAAGGTGAATACGGTTCCCCTCAGCACAGTGGTGCTTACTCCAAGGATACGAATGCATGCAACCATTTGGAGGATTCTTCTGGAACTGCCTTTAGATTCAGGCTTATGGTATGTGGTTTGGAATATCTTAAAAGTGTAAACTTTACAAATAGACCCAAACCATGTAGAGCAAGTCAGGAGAATAAAGTTAATGTTCAGACTGAAGAACAGTCTTTATATCCAGAATCAAGAGTACCCATAATGTGACAGGATTGGGTCATCCCTCACAGCTATGAAAGGAAGAGTAAGGGGACCAAGGGCTGGCGCAGGCCAAGGGATAGGATTACCTTTGCATTGTCTATGAAATGCAGGATTTCAGTCCTACTGGAGGGATTCAGGTATCCTGGTATAGACGTTAACTGACCTAAGTACTGAAAGAAAGTGAAGAAAAAAAATACCATAAGAAATGGAGGCTGAGCCAACACTACCATTGCCAAGGCAGAGAATGCAGACTGGGTGCCTGTGCTCGGGCCACCAGGCATCTCCATCCTGGCTCACATAAAAGCCCAGCTCTGGGAAATGAATGCTGGATTTTCACATAAATTTCCTGGCTGAGGACCACCTTCACCCATTTCCTACCATTCTGTATTCATGGTAGTCATCAAAAGTCCTGCAAAAGGCATCTCAAAATTAGTTTTGATAAGAACTGCACTCTGAAACAGGGATGGCTGCTGTTTTCTGGTCACTGTTGCGGAAACTGAAAACAATGGCACCGCACACAATCCCCCTAAAAACAAACTTCTATGAACTGCCATGGTCAACACAACTGAGAAATGAGCAAAAACAGAGAAATGAAGGGCTGTGGTGTGGTCTGAATGTGTCCCCCCAAAATCATGTGCTGAAAACTTAATCCCCAATATAACAATGTATACAGGTAGGACTTTTAAGAGATGATTAGGCCATGAAGGCTCTGCCATCTTGAGTGGATTAATGCTGTTATTCAGGGGGTGGATTTGTCATCATAGGAGTGGGCTCCTAATTAAAAGATGAGTTTTAATTCTCTCTTTCTCTTGCCCTTCCATTTTTCACCATGAAGGACACAACAAAAAGATCCTCACCAGTCCAAGGTCAAGGGGCTCCACTTGGTGAGGTAGATGTATGGAACAGAACACAGAACCAAGAGATGAACCCAGCTACTTACCGTTATTTGATCTTTGACAAGCCAGTTAAAAACATTCAGTGGGGAAAAGATTCCCTATTTAACAAATGGTGCTGGGTGAACTGGCTGGCAACCTGTAGAAGACTGAAACTGGACTCACACCTCTCACCATTAACTAGGATAAGACTCTCATTGATTAAAAATTTAAACTGAAGACATGAAACTATAAAAATACTAGAAGAAAGTGCAGGGGAAACTCTTGAAGAAATCGGCCTGGGAGAATATTTTATGAGGAGTACCCCTCAGGCAATTGAAGCAACATCAAAAATACATTACTGGGACCTGATCAAACTAAAAAGCTTCTGCACAGCCAAGAACACAGTAAGTAAAGTAAGCAGACAGCCCTCAGAATGGAAGAAGATATTTGCAGGTTACGTTTCTGACAAAGGTTTAATATCCAGAATCCATAGAGAACGCAAACGTATTAGCAAGAAAAGAATAAGTGATTCCATCTCAGGGTGGGCAAGGGACTTGAAGAGAAACTTCTGTGAAGAAGACAGGCGTACAGCCTACAGACACATGAAAAAATGTTCATCATCCTTAATCATCAGAGAAATGCAAATCAAAACTACTTTGAGATATCATCTAACTCCAGTAAGATTAGCCCACATCACAAAATCCCCAAACCAGAGATGTTGGCGTGGATCTGAAGAAAAGGGAACACTTCTACATTGCTGGGGGGAACACAAACTAATACATTCCTTTTGGAAAGACGTTTGGAGAACACTTAGAGAACTAAAAATAGACCTGCCATTCGGTCCTACAATTCCTCTATTAGGTATATATCCAGAAGACCAAAAATCACATTATAACAAAGATATTTTTATTGCAGCCCAATTCATAATTGCTAAGTCACAGAAGAAGCCCAAGTGCCCATCGACCCATGAATGGATAAATATATTATGGTATATGTACACCATGGACTATTATGCAGCCTTAAAGAAAGATGGAGACTTTACCTCTTACATGTTTACATAAATGGAGCTGGAACATATTCTTCTTAGCAGTATCTCAAGAATGGAAGAAAAAAGTATCCAATGCACTCAGTCTTCATAAGAAAGCTATAACCCAATTATAGCCCAAGGGGAAAGAGAAGGAGGGGGAGTAATTGGTGGGACCACACCTACGGTGCATCTTTTGAGGGTACAAGTGAAATTTACTAGGTGTAGAATATAAATGTCTTAACACAATAACTAAGAAAATACTGTAAAGGCTATGTTAACCAGTTTGATGAAAACATTTCAAACTGTATATAAAACCAGCACACTGTACCCCATGATTGCATTAATATACACAGCTATGATTTAATAAAAAAAAAAAAGTAAAGGGATAGAGAAAGCTATGTCATACTAATACTAATCAAAAGAAAGCTAGAGTAGCTGTATTAATTTCACACAAAACAGACTTCAGAGTAAGAAAATCAGGGATGAAGAGGGGCATTCTATAATGATAAACGGGTCAATTCTTGAGGAACACATCACAATCCTAAACATGCACACACCTAACAACGGAGCATCAAAGTATGTGAGGCAAAAACTGATAGAATTGCAAAGAAAAATTTCTGTTATTATACAGAAAGACAAATCTACTACTATAGTTTGAGATTCCAACTCTCTATATCAGAAATGGACAGATCCTGCAGGCAGAAAATCTGTAAGGACATGGTTAAACTGAACTGGATCTAATGAACATCTTTAGACCACTTCATCCAACAACAGCAGAATACACATTCTCCTCAAACTCACATCAAACATTTACCAAGAAAGACCATTTACGGGCAAAAACACACCAAACAAATTCCAAAGAATACAAACTATACATCTGCTCTCAGATCATAATGGAATTCCTCAAAAGACCCAACAAGCCAAAATTCACACAAGGAGAGACAGACAATTTGAAATTCTCCAGTGGAAAAGCAGAGGTCAGCACTGCTCCCAAAGACTCCATGATGCAGGACAAGTGGTCCCCGTATCAGGCCCCACCTGGCTCCTACAGAAACTGGATGCATCATGACGAATGACAGTGGACTACCACAAATTAAAAGTAAATGGAATCTTTATTCAAATCGCTAAACACATTCGTGGATGCAGGGTTTGCAGCACGGCCACATTAAATGCTTCTTTCCAAAACCTATGAGGAACCGCTCACATTCATGTGGGATAGACAACAGTACACATTCACATTCAAGCGCTGGTCTCAGCCCAGGACTGTACTAAGAGCATCAGCTGCAGCAGCTGCCCAGACACACCTGCCTGGAGCGCTGTGCTGTAGCCTGTCACTGGCTTACACCTATGGCCTCAGATAGGGTTCCCAATGCACAGCTGACAAAGGAGAAGGCCCATGCTTGGTTCCCGTACTTGGGGACAAGGCACTGCAGAACAGCCCTTCACAGCAACAGACCTGCCAGCAGGACACCAATTCTGAGGTTCCAAGGCATCATCCTCCCTCGAGTAAACCACCCAGCTGCTCAGTAGCCGCCTGAATGCAGTAGGACTCCGTTGACCGTGCAATAGGAAACAGTTTTCTGCTGAGAACTGGCACATATGCCAGATATGAGTTTGCCTCTCCTGCCTGCATAATCTGCCTGCCCACTTTCCACTCTCAGGGAAAGTCCGATCTCTGTTATGAGATGACACATAACTTCATCTTGACTCAAGAGACTTGCTTGTGCTAAAGGAGGTACCGCAAGAGGCACATGATGATGGAATTCCATGATCCTATCAAATAACTGACCGTCCCAGAGCTGCCATTAGGCCGAGTGGTAGACGGCTTGTAGCAGGCACAGCTGTGAGACCAGCTGGGCAATGACACCCTGGAAGGATCCTCCCTTTCCTTCAAAATGCAGTACGCATCTACACAGTTGTCACTACATGGTGCTATGTCCCCAGCTGGTAGAACATTGCCTCAGGAACCACTGAAGTTTTTCTGAAAGGTTTCCAGAAATTATGACTGAGGGACTTTGGAGAAGTTGAGTCTGGATGATATGAACTTCAGGCAAGGAACAAGTACATGGGGACACACAGGACAGAGTGTAGCACACACTGTGATATCCCACTCAGATGCCCCTGAGTGTGGGCGCTCAGAGTGTGGGTGGATAAAATCCCCGCTGTATCTGTCTTCACAGAGCTGCACATCCCAGGCATTGATCAGGTTGGAGGTGACCCCTGAGCCTACAATTTTCATGTACCTCTTTCCTCTGCTCTACCCTGCCTCCTTCACTCTTCTCCTGAGCACACCCTCAACAGATCAGTAAAACATGATCTCCAGTTTCAACTTCTGCTGCTGAAGACAACTACAAACAAAAAGGCCAATGACAGACTTGGAAAAAATACATGCAGGTAACTTCACAGCAAAGGGCTAACTTACCTGACATACTGAGAGCTACAGTGAACATGTCAGAAAAGAAGCAACAAAAAGAAAAAATGGGCAATGGGGCAGGGTGCAGTGGCTTACACCTATGATCTTGGCACTCTGGGAGGCCAGGGGCAGGGAATTATTTGAGCCCAGGAGTTTGAGGTTGCAAGTGAGCTGTGACAATGCCACTGCACTCTACTGGGGCCACAGACTGAGATTCTGCCTCAAGGAAGAAGCAAAAAAAAGGCAATGGATCCAGAAAGATAGTTTGAAAGACAGCCAACTCTTGACCATTTGAAAAGATATTTATTCATCCTCACTTATAAGTGCAAACTGTAAAATAAAACATTTAATGACTATCAGTTTGGCAAAGATCAGAAAGTCTCAACATATATGGTGTTGTTCCTTGGAGTGTGGAGAAACAAGTACAGTTGTCCCTCAGTATCTGTGGGGAAATGGTTCCAGGACCCTGAGGATACCAAAATCTGCAGATTGTCTCCAGTGCCTTATCCAAAATGGTGTAGTGTTTTGTTTTGTTTTGTTTTTGAGACAGAGCCTCAAGCTGTCCCCCTGGGTAGAGTTCTGTGGCATCACAGCTCACAGCAACCTCCAACTCCTGGGCTCAAGCGAGTCTCCTGCCTCAGCCTGCCAAGTAGCTGGGACCACAGGCGCCCACCACAACGCCCGGCTATTTTTCAGTTGCAGCCATCATTGTTGTTTTGGCAGGCCCAGGCTAGATTCGAACCCGCCACCTTAGGTGTATGTGGCTGGAGCCTTAGCCACCAGAGTCACAGGCGCTGACCCAAAATGGTGTAGTATTTACAGATAACCTACACTCATTCTTTCTTGTAACAGGCATGTGTCATTTAATGACACAGACACATTCTGAGAAAAGCATCCTTAGTTAAGTTCATTGCTAACTGAACATTGCAGAGTGCTCTTACAGAAACCTATACACACAGCATCCTGTGCACCAGGCTGTGTGGTATGGCCCATGCTCCCAGGCTGTACCCCTGCACAGCATGTCACTACATTGTATACTGTAGGCAGCTGTGACATGATGGTAAGTTTGTGTCTAAACTTAGAAAAGGTAACAAGTCATACTATAGCATTACAAAGGCTACATCACTAGGTGACAGGAATTTTTTTTTTTTTTGAGACAGAGTCTCAGTTTGTTGCCCTGGGTAGAGTGCCATGGAGTCATAGCTCACAGCCACCTCAACCTCTTGGGCTCAAGCAATCCTCTTGCCTCCGCCTCTTGAGTAGCTGGAGACTACAGGAAGCCACCACAATGCCTGGCTGTTTTTAGAGACAAGGTCTCACTCTTCCTTAGGCTAGTCTTGAACTCCTGAACTCAAGCAATCTACCTGCCTTTGCCTTCCAGAGTGGTAGGATTACAGGCATGAGCTGTAATGAGCACCTGCCCTTTTCCAGAATATTTTTGATCCATAGTTGGTTCAATCCGCAGATGCAGAACCTACAGATATGGAGGGCTGACTGAACTCTCATAGACAACAATGGTATCTATTGGCTTAAATTTCCTCTCTGAAGTACAATTTACAGATGTCTATCATATTAAAAAGTAACCTAGCCTTAGAGTATACAGAAATACCACTTCTGAAATTTATCCTATAGGTATAGTACAATGTATATAATAGTTGAAAATAAATTAAATAGGTATTAATAGATCATTGGTTATGAAACTAAGAGATTGGCTCGGTGCCTGTGGCTCAAGTGGCTAAGGCACCAGCCACATACATCTAAGGTGGCAGGTTCAAATCCAGCCCGGGCCCACCAAACAACAATGACTACTGCAACCAAAAAATAGCCAGGCGTTGTGGCGGGCGCCTGTGGTCCCAGCTACTTGGGAGGCGGAGGCAGGAGACTCGCTTGAGCCCAGGAGTTGGAGGTTGCTGTGGGCTGTGATGCCACAGCACTCTACCTAGGGGGACAGCTTAAGGCTCTGTCTCAAAAAAAAAAAAAAAAAAAAAAAAACTAGGAGATTAACAATCAGACCCAAATAAGAGAAAAAATTAAATTCAAGAAAGAGGGTGGGGATTCAGTAAGATCCCAGCCAATGTGTACAATGTATGGATATATAGCACACTCCCTGGGTACAGACACAGGTACAACTCAGACTTAACCTTATATGTGTAAATTATATAATCTAATGGTTTGTACCATCATATTAATCTGAAATTTAAAAAATAGATCATTAAATAAAATATGGTATAGATATGCAAATGAATACTCTACAGCCATTAAAATGGATGAGGTGGCTTTATATGTCCTAATGTGCACACTCAAGACGTATTTTTTACTGCGAAATGCAAGACACAAACAGTGCACACTACGTAATCCCCTGGGAAACAAATGAATGTGTATACTTGTATATGGACAGACTATCTGTGTAAGAGGGCACGAGAAGCTGGCATCAAACAATTCCTTCCACAGAGGGAGCTCATGACTTCTTTTAACCTAGAATTTCTCTGTACCATTTCAACTTTGTACCACGTACATAAATTACATATTCAACTAAATGTTTTGTTTTGTTTTGAGACACAATCTTGCTCTATTGAGTAGCCTAGAGCGCCATGGTGTCAGCCTAGCTCTCAGCAACCTCAAACTCCTGCATTAAAGAAATCTTCCTGTCTCAATTTCTCAAATAGCTGGGACTATAGGCACCCACCACAACAACGCTCTGCTAATTTTTCTACTGTCAGTAGAGATGGGGTTGCACTTACCAAGGCTGGTCTTCAATTCCTGAACTCAAGGGATTCTCCCACCTTGGCCTTCCAGAGTGCCAGGATTACAGGCATGAGTGACCATACCTGACCTCAACTAAATATTCCTTAAATAATAATAAATCTAACCAAGAACGTTCTTGGATTTAGTATCACAGTTGTGATTAATAACCCGTTGCCTCCCCTAGAATTAAAACTGCACAGCAAGCCTGGTTTGAGTCTATTCACACAGTAGCCGGACAACTAAGGGGCCTACAGGAAGCCCCACCCATGCTGCACCCCTGTGCTGGGGCAAATGTCTTCAACTTCATGAAGGTTTTGTGAAGATTAAATGAGAAATATGGATTAAAAATATTCACAGTGCTGCTGCACAAAGTAAGCATTCCAAAAACAGAAGCTAATATCAAATTCCTCTAAACTTTGTTTTATTAATGTTCACTCTAAATACAAACTACTTTCCATGAAGAACCACACTGGAGTATATGGGATTAAATGATTCCTCACTACTGGATTTTGTTGTCATCATTTTTATTTTATCAGAGTAATAAATGTACAAACGAATGTAAATAGGCAAATAGTCCAAAGAACTGCCTAACAATCTCCTGGGCTAATCAGGACAACCCTATAAACCACTTCTAGGAGGCAGTCACACTGGAGTCTTCTGTGTCTTCTGGCATCTAGGGCCATTTTTCCAAGTAATACGTTTATACTGTTATTGCCTGATTTATCAATTTAAGACATTATTCATTGACTTCCAATTATATCACCACTCCTACTTCCTCTTCCTTTTTTCTTACTATTTACATAAATTTTAACTTAATCATTACTTAGTACTTAAATCATTTTGTTACCCACATTCTATCATACTGATGTGCCAAATAGTAGTGAAATTATAATTTTGTTTATAAGCAACCTTTTCTTTCTTTATAGTTAAACTTTTTTTTATTCTAAGATAATTGTAAATTCACATACTATGTGTAAGAAACAACACAGGGAAATCCATTATACCTTTTACTCTGTTACCCCCAAAGGGAATGTCTTGTAGCACGGTAGCACATCACACCAAGACATGGACACTGACAGTCAAGACTCAGAACACCGATCACAGGGATCCCTCCTGCTGCCCTGACATGGGCATACCCACTGCCCTCTACCTCCAGCACACCCTAATCAGTTCTCCATTTCAGTAATTGTGTCATTTCAAAAATATTACATGAAAGGGATCACACAGGATATGACCTCTTGGAATAGCTTTTTTCACTTGGCATAATTTTCTGAAGATCCATCCAGTTTACTGCGTGTTATCAGCAGCTCACTCCTTTTCATTACTGAGCAGTCTTCCATGGTTAGAACAAGCCTCATTTTGTTTAACCTTTTACCCACCAAAAGACACTGATTTGGGGGCTGTTTCCAGTTTGGGGCTATTACAAATAAAACTGCCTTGAATATTCACATCGAAGTTTTCATGTGAACATGAATTTTCATTTCCCTGGGATAAATGCCTAGGAGCACAACTGCCAACTTATACAGCCAAGTGGATGCTGTTTTAAAGAAACTGCCGAGGGGAGAAGGGCGGCTGGTGGTGGGAGGGTGACTGGAAAGATCACCTATATGGTCTGTCTAACAAAAGTACAAGTGAACTTTTCTAGAACTAGAGTATAAATGTTCTGACACAATGACTAAGTAAATGACATGAAATCTATGTTAACTAGCTTGATGAAAGTATTTCAAATTGTATATGAAAACACTACACTGTACCCCATGTTTGCATTATTGTATACAGCTATCATTTAATTAAAAAAATAAAAAAGAAAAGAAAAAAAATTAAAGAAAGAAACTGCCAAACTGTTTTCCAGAGTGACTATACCATTTATATTCTCACCAGCAAAAGGAGGAAGGGCCCAGTTCCTCTAAATCCTTGCCAGCATTTCATATTCTTTTTATTTTAGTCAGTTAGGTGTGTAGTGACAGCTCGCTGTGGTTTCAACTGGCATTTCCCCAATACTAACAATGTTGAACATCTTTTCATGTGCTTAACTGCCATATCCTCTTCAGTAAAACATCTCTCCCTATCTTTGCCCATGTTCTGAAATGGATCATTTTCTTTTCAGATTGGATTGTTTGCTTTTTTTACTGTTGAGTTTTGAGAATTCTTTATACATTCTAAATACTAGCCCTTTGTCGGATATGTGGTTTGCAAATACTTCCTTTCAGTCTGCAGGTTACTTCTCATCCTCTTGTAGAGCAAAGGTTTTAAGATTTGAGGAAGTCCAAGTGTTTTATCAGTTTTTCCTCTTATGTACTTTTTTAATGTTAGAGCTAAGAACTCTTCACCTTTGCCCTACACATCTTTTAGATTTTCTGGGATTTTTTTTTCCTAGTTATAGTTTTACATTTAAGCCCATGATCTATTTTGAGTTAATTTTTGTATAAGGTATGAGGTTGAAGGCCAGGTCAAGTTTTCCCTAAGGAGGTCCAATTGTTCGAGCATCATTGTTGAGACGCTATCCTTCCTCCACTGAACTGCTTTTGCATCTTCCTCAAGTATCAGCTGGGTATATTTGCATGGATCTGTTTCTGGATTCACAATTCTTCTCTGATCTCTGTGCAGATACCACACAAACTTGATTGCAGTAGCAATAAAATGTAGCTATATACTATTTTAATTCTTCAGAAGCCGCTCATAATATCCTTCTACCCAAACATACAATCTGTACTTTGCTTTCTCAGAGCTTTTGCAGTTATTTTCTTAGATGCCTGTCCTGGAACTTCGCTTTTCTGTCATCCTGGTAATTATCTTTGTTCTTTTTTGTGCTAGACTCCTGGAGCTCTGAACCTGTATTTTCGTTTTGTTTTGTTTTGTTCTTTTGCAGTTTGGCAGGGCTGGGTTTGAACCAGCCACCCTCGGTATATGGGTCTGGCGCCCTACTCACTGAGCCATAGGTGCCACCCTGAACCTGTATTTTCCTTCTTCTTGGTCTGCCGTATGTTTTGATATAGAACATCCTCTAATAACCATGAGTTCAGGTTTTAGAGACCTGATTTTCTAGTCATCATGACAGGAGCCCTTTAGTGCAGAAAGTCCATCTGTTAATTCTGCAAAATGTTCTTCCTGTATTGTTTTAATAATTTCCTCTCATTCCTTTTCTCTATACTTCTTAGTCATACACTGGGCTCTTTCCTCCATGCTTTCTACTTATAAGCCAGATGCTGAACCTCACGGATAGATCCTCTAATTTCCTGGTTTCTCTTTTTTATCTTTTGCTAACTAATTTTGTCATTTGTTAATTTTCCTGGGAGATTTTCTTAATTTTTATCTTTCAACCCTCTGTTAAATTTGTTAAGATACATAATTAACATAATATACTTTTCATTCCAAAATCTCTTCCCTTCACCTTTTCTTTATTTGAAAGCAGAATCCTTGGTTTGGCACCCATAGCTCAGTGGTGAGGGTGCCGGCCACAGTGACAACTACAACAAAAAAATTGCCAAGCATTGTGGCAGATGCCTGTAGTCCCAGCTACTTGGAAGGCTGAGGCAAGAGAATTCCTTAAGTCCAAGAGTTTGAGGTTGCTATGAGCTCTGACACCACGGCACTCTACCGAGGGCAACATACTAAGACTCTGTCTCAGAAAAAAAAAAAAAGAGAGAGAGAGAGAGCGCAGAATCCTGTCATGTTATCATTAAGAATATGTCCTCTTTTATTATTCTGAAAAATAATATACGGTAGCTCAAGCCTGTAATCTAAGTACTCTGGGAGGCTGAGGCAGGTAGACTGCTTGAGCTCAGGAGTTCAAGACCAGCCTGAGCAAGAGTAAGACCCCATCTCTAAAAATAATCAGGCATTGTAGGGGGCACCTATAACCCCAGCTACTTGGGAGGCTGAGGCAAGAGAATCGCTTAAGCCCAAGAGTTTGAGGTTGCTGTGAGCACTCTACTGAGGGCAACCAAGTGAGACTTTGCCTCAAAAAAAAAATTTTTTTTAAATATATACATTTTAAAATTCCTTCCTCTATTTTCTACATCCTTGCTATTTCATTTGTGTTTATTTTTTGTGTTTGTCTTGCGTTCTATCTTTAGGTTGCAACTTTACCTCAAATGCATACTTATCCTTAGTTCCCTATGTTTAAAAAGAGGAGCTCTGAAAAGCTGACAGAAGCTGGGTGCCTGGCAGGAGTCCCAACTGTCAGGATTTATTTAGGCTGGTTGAATGGTAATCCCCAGGGCTAGTATGGGCTGCTCAACTTCCACACTAAGCTTCCAAGAAGTCCCTTGTGGGAGACACCAGGGTGTAGACGTTCTGGAAGCCTGACTGAGGAAAGGGCACAGAATTCTCATGATTCCACTTATGGGCTTTGACTTAACTTTCTTGTGCATCAGCCTGGGTCTTCCCCCACCCACCCCTGTGTCAGGTGTCATCATGTCCAAAGCTCTCCACCTCCCAGTGTGGTGGTGGTAGACTCATCATCTGGCTGGGCCAAGTGAAAGCGCAAATCCTTCCTGTGGATCTTCAGACGTTCACCTATTTCTACAACTCACAGAAAGGGAATAAGGAGGATAACCTCAATTGGCCAGAGGCAAGAGAAAGGGGGAGATTCCACCCAGAAGACAAAATATAATATCATTCCAACTTTTTCTGGCTTTTCTGGGATTCTTCATTTCAGAGAACTCCAAGAAGGTAGGTGAAAGGTTCAGATCTGGCTGTACTGGCTCTCAGGCTTCTCACCTTCATTGCTTTCCTTCTTCTAAGTTTATGAATCACCCATATCCACTACTGTCTCCTTTCCATTCTCTCTGATCGTGGGTTTATGCCTTATTTACTTTTGTTTCAGGCAAGGTACTAAAAATTAACTCATGCACATCACAAGACTGATGCATAGTATTCTAGGCACAGGCCTTTGAGACACCACAACAGGTTTCAAACACATGGTCTGAATCAGGACCCAGGTCCTAGGCTGTGACTGTGACACTCACAACCACCCATGACCTTGACCAAGTAACTCTTTTCATCTGCAAACTAAAGGAGACATGAGTTTTCTTCCAGCCCTGCAACCCTATTCTGGTAGAGCAGCACATGCTGTCTGCATGGCCAGGCCTTAAAGAGAGAGAGGGTGACATGCTACTGCAGAAAGAACCAGAAACTGGGGTTAGAAGACAGCAGCCTGGGGCTTGGGTTTTCTAGTTATGAGATGTATCACCATAGGCAAGACAAGGGTGTTTGTGTGTCAGTGTCTCATAGACTCAGAGTGTTTGATGGGTACAAACACAATCTTTGCTGTCGTTTGATAGGCTCATCCTGTGGCCCATGACGACTTACCTTTACCTCCTTCTCAATATAGTCGCTCAGCAGTCTGTCTGGCTCGACGCGCTCAGGCAATGACAGCACCACAGTGTGCAGAGGGCGCCTCTCTGTCACCTTCTCATGGGCTTTCTTATCTCTACTCTTTTCACCTTTTAGGAATACTCGTTTAAATGGCGACACAATTCCAGGCTGCAGGCAGAAATGGCAATGATTGGAGTTCATTATTTACAAAAGCTTTGTGTTGTACCTACAGCGAACAAACAGAAGCAGCCAAAACCATCACCACAGTCCCCATGCAAACAGGGGTTGGCAAATGCCAGACCTGGGAGAAAGGTGCTAAGAACACACAAGCCTGAGGAACCTGGGTTCCACAGCCACCACACAAGCTGGCAGGGTGTCTGGCATGCAGGGGCCTTGTTCTTCACCTATTCCTAGGACGCACAGAAGGGGATAACCTTAGCTGGTGAGAAGGCAACAAAAAGGGGGAGATTCCACCCAGAAGACAAAACATAACATCACTCCCACTCTTCTGGGATACTTCATTTCAGAGAACTCTGAGATGATTGGTGTGGCCAGTGCTGGCATCAACAAGGAACAGTCTCAATGGCCTAGGTTGGGCACATTCTATAGAAGGATGTTTCTTAATGACTCATATGCTTTTTATGCGATTCCTCCCCCTCCACCAGCCCCCATGCCTCTGAAAGCTGATGGTTTGAACATCAAATACCAAAAAAGATCAACAGGAGAGAAGCCACGATCAGCAACTGCCCACCTCCCAACTCTGATGACCTTACACCTAGCCAGCATCTAAAGAGGGTTCTGAAGGCTTAATCCTATCAGCAAAGCCAATTTAAAGAGCAAGAGATGGAGGGTAACAGACAGCCTTGCTTTCCTTCACAATGACTCAGTCACAAAGCAATCTCTAGTTATGCTGACCGATCACACTGCAGGCACTGTTTCCAGTCAGCCCAAGGAACACAAACCCAAAGAGAACAAGACACTGATGGGAAGCCTCAGTGGAGCAACATCACAAACACAGGCCTGCCATGACCAATGTTTGTGACCTAAGTTAGAGCACAAACATATTCCTCTACCATTTTCTCCATTAACTCTTGACAATAACTCAGGGAAGAGATGATCACACTCCTTCTGCAGTTCACCTGCCAGAACTGGGTAACCCAGAGCCTAGAGAGTAGCTGAGACCCCCAGAGCAGGCTCCAATCAGAACCCCCTCATTACCAAACACGTACAGAAACAAACCAAATAGATCTACATCTACATAAATCAATATCAAAACTTCTCATTTCCACCTCTCCCCTGCATATGGGAAATCCAGCCATATACCAAGTCCTGGTGTCACAGAACTTGTGGGCCCATGAGGACACACCATCAAACCCACTGATCTCACATGCAGACAATGGTGGGGAAGTCTGAGCTATTTAGTAACTACTCCTGACAAAGGCAGGAGCTGGTCACCCAGCCCCTCAGCCTTGCAGCTGGCCCCGTAACCTGGATGGGGTCCACCCCTGCCCTGCACAGCCCCTCCCCATCACTTACAAACACACTCAAGTCTCCAGCATTAGAGAGAAAAGTAAATAACAAAGCCCACCCCAAATAAAACAAAGCAAGACCCTGACATTTCTCCTGACCCTGCTCCTCCTAACAGCCAAGGCTGAGTGTTCTGTGCTCTCAGGTTCACTTTTTTTTTTTTTTTTTTTTTTT
>NW_003852514.1:6353131-6368212 GCF_000181295.1 Otolemur garnettii | reverse complement strand
GTCTGTAGTCCCAGCTACTTGGGAGGCTGAGGCAGGAGACTTGCTTGAGCCCAGGAGTTGGAGGTTGCTGTGAGCTGTGATTCTATAGCACTCTACCCAGGGGGATAGCTTGAGGCTCTGTCTCAAAAAAAAAAAAAAAAAATGATCCAGGTAAAGCTCTGAGTGTATATCTGATATGACGTGAGCAAGCAAAATATATGTCAACAATTTATGACTAGTTTTAACTTGACAGTACATTATAATTCATCTCTTTCAACTGCTGTCATTATACAAATGACTTATATCAGACTGTCTCCTACATGTCATGACCACAGACTAGATAATAAAGTTGGACTAGCACCTGTACCTAAGCTCTTCATCCATGCCTCGGACAGATGACAAGTATGTGGTCCAGACTTAGAGTCCCATACTCAACTAAGATGCTTCCTCTCTCACTGGACCCATCCCTGCATTTGCCTCCTTCACCTGGAATAGTTACCACCCTTCACCCCCAGCCATTGACCTAGTATTCCCCCTTGATGTGGAATGATCTACCCTTGACCTTGAATAGTTTACCCTTGACCATGTGATCTCCTCCTTGACCTGGTATAGTCTACCCTTGATAAATAGTTCTCCACGGCTCAGTGCCTATAGCACAGTGGTTATGGCACCAGCCACATGCACCAAGGCTGGCGGGTGCCAGCCTAGGCTAGCTAAACAACAATGACAACTACAACCAAAAAATAGCCGGTGTCATGGAGGTGCCTATAGCCCCAGCTACTTGGGAGGCTGAGGCAAGAGAATCACTTAAGCCCAAGAGTTGGAGGTCACTGTGAACTTCGATGCCACAGCACTCTGAGGGCGACATACTGAGACTCTGTCTCAAAAATAAATAAATAAATAAATAAATAGTTCTCCACCTCAACTTGGAATTTTCCCTCTTTTTGTTATTATATATGTATTTTTTTTAGAGATAGGGTCTCGCTATGTTCCCCAGGTTGGCCTCAAACTCCTGGACTCAAGTGATCCTCCTGCCTCAGCCTCCTGAGTAGGGGGTTCATTCTCCCTAACCTCCAAACTTTGAGCTCCAGGACAAGTTTAGACAAGAGGCAGTTTGGTGTGGGGTTCACATGGGAGAACGGTGGAAAAAGTCACCTATGATCACCAGACAGCTTACACCTGGTAAACTGTAAGTGGGAAATGACCTTCAAAATTTAGTGATCTAATTTTAGATCACTATGTAAAAATCATGTTTCATCAACTCTACCAAAAACAGACCAGGCATTGCTGACTTGTGCGATTTCCTCTCTGCTGGCACCACTCTCAGTAACCGAATGGCATACAAATTACCCTTCAAATGTGTTACACTGATCACCCATTCATTCTCCTACTTCTATGATGTGCAAGGCCCTGCCCTGGAGGCTATGGAAACACAAAAGATATGTGGCCATGAGCCTGGCTCTTAGGAAGCTTACATTTTCACATACGTCAATAATCTCAAATTGGTCAGGGGAAAACAGCTGGCCCTAAGACATTTCTACCTGCACCCATGAAGCGCACTCCTCCTACATAGTAACTGTGTCATGGACAGTGACTGAGCTCTGAACTCAACCACGCAGGAAAGCAGCTCAGTACCACCTGTTGGATCTTTCCAAAGTTACTTGTTAGCCAAACTAGTTACTAATCTACATATGGGAACCACAGGAAAACGACTCAGACAAGAGATTTGCCAAGATGACCCCTAACCAAGAAGCTTAAGCCAAATCAACAGGTCCACAAACCACATGAAACTTATAGTTATTTTAATGTTTATATATAGGTCATAAAATAATAGTCTGTGCTGGGAAGGACCCCGGGGGCCCTATTCTGCAATCCCACCTGTAAAAAAAAGACATTTAGGCAGTGAGACACAGCAGGAGGGCTTGCAGGGCTAAGAAAGTAAGATGGCCCTCTGCAGATCCTGGCCATACCCCTTATGGCCACAGGGTCAATTTTTCCATAGGTTGAGTACAGCTCTGTCTTCCTCTGACCTGGGTCTTCCATGTGACCCCAGCAACCAACACAGAATCTGCGCAGGGCTGGAGGGCAATAAATACAGGAACTGATCACAGATTGGATGCTTGCACCAGGCCAGGTATTTGGAGAAGCATTGCGGGAGGAACACCCCCTTGAGGATGTCATGGTCAAGCAGTAGAAATAAGACCAGAGTATCAGGATTAAATCCATATTAAAACAGCCAGTTATAGCTGAGAACCCACAGATGCCCTGAAGATTCACATTAGTGCTAAACTACCCTGTTCTTAAAGGTGCTACCCTGAGCAACAAGAGATAAGGAGAGGTGACAAACAGATGTCACCCTCTGACTGCTCACAGACTGGCAGAGGACAGAACAACCCCACAACAGCAAAGGTGTGCCAGGTACTTTGGAAGAACCTGCCCCTTTGACTGGGGCTCCAAACCATGACAGTTTAACTCTGCAGATTACCTAGAGGCAGGGAATCTCCTTGGCCCTTGGTCTTAGTCTTGAATACAATAGGCACCACAGTCCTTTTTTTAAGGTCCCAAATAATTTTAAATGGTAGCTAGGTTTCCCTAGAAAGTGGAACACTGAAACTGTTAAGTACAGAAATGCTTCCCTGCACATCTGCAATTCCACCTTACTCAGTGCAGAAGGAAGGGCAGCCATGGTACTCACCCAGGATAACCAGTGCTTCCCCCTAGGTGGCGCTGGCCCAGCTCCCAGCTGCAGGATGTGGGCAGGAGGGGCAGCTGGCACTGTTTGGGGGCTCTCTACTACTCCAGAGACAAAACTCAACAACAGGACAGCTCACGTTTTTGGAACTGAACTTGCTTTAGAACATAAAAATTTAAAGAAAAATTCTGGATAAAAAATAAATTGAGGCCAGGCAGAGTCGCTCACACCTATAATCCTAGCACTTTGGGAGGCTGAGATGGGTGGATCACTTAAGCTCAAGAGTTCGAGACCAACCTGAGCAAGAGTGAAACCCCATCTCCACTGAAAATAGAAAAATTAGTCAGGTGTTGTGGTGGGCACCTATAGTCCCAGCTACTCAGAAGGCTAAGCCAAGAAGATTGCTCAAGCCCAAGAGTTTAAGATTGCCATGAGCTATGATGCCACTGCACTCTACCCAGGGTGATGGAGTGAGACTCTGACTCAAAAATAAATAAACAGAGAAATAATTAAGAATAATTAAGAATCAGAATTCCAGGAAACCAACATCCAGTCTTAACTCACTGGAATGTTCTATAGATTGACAGGTCTTAGCACACACAAGCATCCATTCTTCATCCAACAAGCATTTTATGGAGGGAGCATGTTCACCACCACCCAGTGATCTTATCACCTGTGAATCTGAGCGACCAAAGGACCAATTCAGCTTCATAAGGAGCACCAGGCTAACTGTGATTACTCTTCCATGAGTGGAGACCAGCACCAACGTAGGGAGTGGGGTCCACTCCAGCCTAAGTCTTTCCTAAAGAAACTGAGGCTGTGAGGGTTAAAGTGACTGGCCAGGGTCCCAGGCACAGAGCCAGGAGGAGGGAACATGGAGCTCTGAGCCATCATGCAGCACTGTGCAAAGATGTCCATCCACACAAAACATACACACCTCAGAAATAGAACTTTCCGGACTCACTCTGAAAGGACCCCTAAAGCCTTATAATATTCTTGTAATATTTTCCATCTTAAGCTTAAAACAACTCTTAAAGTTGGACACCTAAAATGTGGTTCTTAGTTTAAAAAAAAAAAAAACCTAAAACTGGTGTATTTAGGACCTTATGTAGTGACAGCACCCTCTGGTGTCACTTCGGGTCTTAGTTTTGTGTATTTAGGACCTTATGTAGTGACAGCACCCGCTGGTGTCAACTTCGGGTCTTAGTTTTGGGAGGTGGGAAGCTTAGCCTCATCAGATCAGGCTCTGGAGTAATTGAATCCACTCAGCAAATACTCAGAGACCTACAAGATGGAGGATCTGTTCATTAATTTACAAGGAGAACAGCACCTGTTAAAGCAGCAAAAAAAAAAAACCAGAGCCATGGTACAGTGGCCTCTACTTGGGGACCAAAATAAATAATATAGCTGGATCTACCAGCTGTTTCTCCACACAAAATGCTAAGCTCAGCATTACTCCGGAGAAAGTGCTAAGAAGTCTAAAAAGTGGCCAAGAGTGCTGGCTCACGCCTGTAATCCCAATACTCTGGGAGGCTGAGGCAGGTGGATTGCTTGAGCTTACAAGTTCAAGATCAGCCTCAGCAAGAGTGAGACCCAATCTCTAAAAACAGCTGGGTGTTGTGGCAGGAGTTCCAGCTACTTGGGAGGCAGAAAATCACTTCAGCGCAAGAGTTTAAGTGCTGTGAGCTATGATGCCACAGTACTTTACTAAGGGTGACAAAGTGAGACTCTATCTCAAAGAAAAAGAAAAAAATGTCTAAAAAGGAAGAAAACTTAGATGCACTAGGTAGTACCTAGCATGTCTTACTTAATCCTCACAATAAACTACAAGGTGAGTTCTATAATCACTAAAACAAGACTGCTCTGAACAAAGATGTTTAAAGTTAAAGGCCCTGGGTGTCCTTAAGTTTAACATTCAGCAAATTCTCATGAGTAATCACTATGAGCCAGACACTGGGCATGTGGGAGTCACCGTTCCTACCCACAGGGGACTCCCATCTAAAGAGGGAGAGAGGCTAGGTGTGGTAGCTCATGCCCATAATCCAAGTACTTTGCAAGGCCAAGGCAAGAGGATTACTTGAGGCCAGGAGTTTGCGACCAGCCTGAGCAACACAGCAAAATCCTGTCTCTACAAAAAATAGAAAAATTAGCCAGGCGTGGTGGTATGTGCCTATAGTCTTAGCTACTCGGAAGGATGAGGTCAGAGGATCTCTTGAGCCCCTAGGAGTTCAAGGTTGCAATGAGCTATGATCATGCCATTGTCCTCCGGCCTGGGCAACAGATCAAGATCCTATCTCTTAAAAAAATAAAGAAGGAAACAGACAAACAGCAATCACACAGCAATAATCAGGGCCCAGTAGGAATGCAGGAAAATAGCTGGAAGAGGCACCAAACTCAGTGTGGAGGTCTAAGAACACCCCTCGGGGCAGCCCTGCTTGGGCAGAAACGTGGAGCTACACCTCTGTCCAGAGGGACAGCGAAGAGCTACAGTACCTGCTACCTCTATAACCACACTGCCCCAGCTGTGCATCGGAGGCACTGTCACCAGCTCTGCAGCACAGCTCCCTCTGGTGATAGCTGCACTGCAGCACTGCCTATCCCAATTCCAACAATCTTCCAGCACTCCTGCAGTGCCAGCTGACAGATTAGCTATCTTTTTCTTTCTTTCTTTCTTTTTTTTTGAGAGTCTTACTGTCACCCTGGGTAGAGTGCCAAGGCATCATGTTCTTAGCTCACAGCAACCTCAAACTCTTGGGCTGAAGTGATCCTCTTGCCTGAGCCTCCTGAGTAGCTGGGATTACAGGCACCTGCCACAATGCCCAGCTATTTTTTTCTATTTTTAATAGAAAAGGGGTCTTGATCTGGCTCAGGCTGGTCTCAAACTTATGAGCTCAAGCAATCCACCAGCGCCAGCCTCTCAAAGTGAGATGAGCTATCTTTAAAAAAAAAAAAAAGAAAGAAAGAAAGAAAAATTAAGTCCATCAAGGTCTACTAATGGAAAAAAAGACCTTTCGTCAGTGCTACATAGGTCTAAATAATGAGTGCGATACAGCCTATGTTAGTGCCCATCTCAGGGCTTGGTGCTTCTCAAGGGGAACCAGATCTCCGCCCACTGCTGCCTGTTTGCTCTGGAGACAACACATAAGCAGCTTAAGGCCCACAGGAGACAGCAGCACCAGGAGTGGGCCAGGGTCCACACTAGTGGAATCATGCATGCGGCCCCCACTCCTGGTGGCGGCCTCACCGATGGAATTCCAGGCATGAGCCTCTCCAGCAATGGGTGCACTCTTTTGCTTTACCTTTTCCATACATCATTTTTCATCTCAGCTCTTGGGTCCCAACTGACTACAAATCCACAAGAAAATCATTCTTCCCTGGAAGATGTAAAACCTGTGGCCTCTTATTCTTTGGGTTAGGCTAGATGAAGACAATGGGCAGTACCCCCACTTAGGCAGGATGGCACCTCCCCTCCACACACACTCCTTGCTGACTTGTCTCCTGCACACTGGCCTCCAGAAGCCACAAGGTCCCAGACCAGGAAGCCAGCATATGAACTCTATGCCCCATCCTCCCAAAGCAGGCTCACAGAACTGGGCCGCCCTAGCTCACATGAACAAGCCCCAGGAAGCAGCCACAAAAAACCACCCAAAAGGGACCCATGATCATTCTACATACTGCTATCCACACCAGATTTGAACCTACCTCATTCTCCATGGAATACCCTGCTGGAAATTCTGTTTGAGAAGGAGTTTCTTTGGATGGATTCTGGTTCCTGCCCCTCTGCCCATAGTTACTGTGCATTCTATGTTCATTTCTGAACTTGTCAAAAAATACCTTCAGATGCTAGCCCTCCCTCTGAAAAAACATGAGTGAACAGGAAGACCAGAAACCACAGCTTCCTTATGCAAAGCCCACTGAGGCTGTTTACCACCTTTTTTTTTTTTTTGCAGTTTTTGGCCGGATGCGGGTTTGAACCCACCAACTCCAAAATATGGGGCCACAGGCGCTGCCCTGTTTACCACTTTTTAAACATTTAAAAAGCAGTCAGCACCCAAAGACTGTTGGCAAAATCCAAACAGGCTGCATGCACAAATAGACACAAAATACACTGGCTCGTTCTCCTTACTACTCACAGCATGTGAGCCCTGAAGGGCTGAAATATCCATATCCCGGTGAAACAGTGCAGTCAAGGGAAGGATGTTACTCTGGGGGTCTGATTCTGCACATTGAAATGCCAAAGCTAAACATGCAGATAGTGAACAATGTTGTTGTACTAAGGGTGAAGACATGTGGCCCATAGCACTCAGCACATGGGAGGGCTAGGAATAGGAGACACAGCTATTCCAGCCACACTGTTCCAAGGCAGCAAGACATTTTACAGGGGCAGCTGCATTTCCAGGTGCAGGGCACACCTGGCTCTAAGGTCCACACCTACAGCAGCTTCCAGGACTCAAGGGTTTCAGTCAGAACTTTGAAACTAAACAGTATGTGCCCCTGAGCACGCTTGGTTTAACTTTTTTAGGGTAAATTTCCTAATCTAAAAGAGAAGTTGGAGTCATTGCTGATGAAGGTGCTTAAGATTCGGAAGATTCCAGAACAGCGTGCAAATAGGAACAGCTACCAAATTAAATGTTCTGGTGAACATTTAGAGTGACTATACACCCACAGATTAATAAACAAACATAACAATTACAATACAATTTTATTAATATTAGGTTGAACCAAATCCAAGTGCTGACTGTTAACAATCTTTGGCCTATAAAAATGACAATTTCACATGGATCGATTTCATTAACTGGTAACAAATAAAGCTTTGTATTTCTTGATTCTGAAAAGACTGATGTATTCAGAATAATAATTTTCTGCTTCAATTATTATTCCATATGCCACAGACATAGAAAGTATAGAAAGTAGGAAAAGTAGTACTGAAACCAGATGCATTTGAATCTGTATCTCACATTAACTGTATTACCACTTTTTCTATTTTTTTTTTTTTTTCATTTTTGAGACAGAGTCTTACTTGTCATCCTTGGTAGAATGTCGTGGCATCATAGCTCACAGCAACCTCAAACTCTTGTGCTGAAGCAATTCTCTTGCCTCAGCCTCCCAAGTAGTTGGGACAACAGGAGCCTGCCAAAGCACCCAGCTATTTTTAGAGACAGGGTCTCATTCTGGCTCAGGCTGGTCTTGAACCTGTGAGCTTAGGCAATCCACCCATGTCAGCCTCCCAGAGTACTAGGATTACAGATGACAGCCACCTCTCCCAGTCCCACTTTCTCTCTTTAAAACCCAGAGCAGAGTCACAAGCTCAGATTCCTCCTTTTTCTTTCTTTTATTTGAGATAAGAGTCTCACTCTGTCACCGTGGGTAGAGTGCCGTGCCATGGCATCATAGCTCACAGGAACCTCAAAGTCTTGGTTGGGCTCAAGCGATCTTCCTGCCTCAGCCTCCCAAGTAGCTAGAACCACAGGCGCCCACAACACCCAGCTAATTTTTTAGTAGAGACAGGGACTCACTGTTGCTCAAGGTGATCTCGAACTCCTAAATTCAAGTGATCCACCTGCCTCAGCCTCCCAGAATGCTAGGATTACAGGCATGAGCCACCATGCCTGGCCTCTCCTTTCTAAAAGCTGCCTCTGCAGAACAGAACCAGGTGATCCTCACTGCACAATAGGTTTGAAGGGAAAAAAGCAAACCAGGAGAAAGAGATGCCGGTAGGGAAAATGGGGCAAGGAATGAGGCAGCCTTCAGGGAAAACAGACTTGACTAAAAAGGAAACCCACATGCTCTGGACACTTGTCAATCATCCTTCCTTTACAATGATCCCTACGATCAATGTGAGAGAAAGTGTGAGAGAAAGGCCAATGACCAACTGCAGAGAAATAGACACAGGAACCTAAATTTAGCTGGTATAGAGACACTTGAGCAGAACTGCAGCCATAAAACAAGACTAGGCAGCTACAAAAATTGAGAACAAGCAAGGTACCTTCAAAATTACAAATATGATCACCAAAATAAAAAGTTCACTAGAACAATAAAGTGGATGTAGCTAGAGCCCAATGACAGATACAGAGGACAGAGTCATGGGGTTGGCCAACCCCTGCCTACTGCTGACAGCCCACAGCTGCAAATTTTTTTTCTTTTTTTAAGAAACAGAGTCTCACTTTATCACCCTCGGTAGAGCGTCATTGCATCATAGCTCACAGCAACCTCCAACTCCTGGCCTTCAGTGATTCTCTTGCCTCAGCCTTGAACAGCTGGCACTACAGGCGCCTGCCACAACACCCAGCTATTTTTTGTTTGTAGTTTGGCCGAGGCCAGGTTCAAACCCGCCACCCTCTGTATGTGGGGCCAGTGCCCTACTCACTGAGCCCCAGGTGCCACCCAACTGCAAATGTTTTTCACATTAAATGTTCGCCATCAATTTGATAAGAGAAAACATCACTTTGAACCCTAAAAAGGCAAAATGTTAGGCATCCCTCCCCTGAAGAATTCCATTCTCAGTAAAAGAACTACATTATAAAAAATTATAGGCAAGGCACAGTGGCTCATCCCTGTTATGTAATCCCAACACTTTGGGAGGGCAAGGCAGGAGCATCAATTGAGCCCAGGAGTTCAAGACCAGCCTGGGCAACAGAGTAAGACACAAAAAATACAAAAATTAGCTGGGCATAGTGGCGGACAGCTGTAGTGTCAACTACACAGGAGGCTGACGTAAGAAAATCATCTGAGCCCCAGCCTTTGAGGTTGAAATGAGTTATGATGATGCCACTATACTCTAGTCCAGGCAATAGAATGAGTCTTAAAAAAAAAATTATACTTAATTATTATGCTTTGAATTCAATCAGTAAAAATGTGGTAGACATTTGCTTTATCTCTTATTATATAAGGACTTACTTAATGGCCTCGATTTTGCCTCTTGGCCCACAAAGCCTGAAATACCATTTACTGTCTAGCCCTTTGCATAAAGTTTGCCAACCCTGTCCTAGAACATAAGACAAAAAAATAAAAACTAGAAAATATGAGAGACATATAAAGGTCACAGAATCCAGGTCTATAAAGTCTAGCAGTCCCTTCAGAGGAGAACAAGAACAGAGGCCAAAGAGGGACACAATTATGACAAGAAACCAAAGACTCAACTCTATGGACAAAAAAAAAAAAAAAAGGAACAAGTAGGCTAAATGTAAAAGAGACAAATCCTAAACACACTCATCCTCATAAAACTGCAAAATTTCAAATGAATTCTAAAAGTGTCCAATGTGAAGATTTGTTTTTTGTAAAAAACAAAAAACAACAACCTCCCCCCACCCCAGAATCAGATCAGCATTAGGATGTGTCATGATAGAAGACAATGTGGTAATCTCTCTAAAAGGGGAAATTATTTTAAATCTAGAAGTTAATTTAAAGCCAACTGTCAATCAGGCTGAAGGTAAAATAGTTGTTTTCACATCTCTAGTGCTTGAGACCCTTATATCCTAAAAACCCTTTTGGAAAGATATACAAAAATATTCTGAAGGACAAACTCCTCACAAAAGAAAAAGGATCCAAAAGAGAAAAAGGTGTGGACTCCAAGAAACAGAAGAACCAATCAAAGAGGCAGAGAAAAGAAATCTCAGGATAACAAAGATAGCTGTATAGAAAGCAAACAAAAGAAAATCTTAAAACAGATTCCATTGCATAAACCACGTGACTGAGAGCCGAAAAGTTCTTGATGATAAAAACATACGTGTCTCTTTTTTTTTTTTTGTAGTGTGAAGATTTATTATAAATATTTTTAAGTGTATTTTATAGACGCTGTAGCAACAATGTTGTAGATTTGTTTGGGGATGTGTCTCTTTTTTTAAGCAGCAGAAACATAAGTCTTTTTTTTTTTTTAAGACAGTCTCTCACTCTGTCAGAGACTTCGGTAGAGTGCTGCGATGTCACAGCTCACAGCACTCTTGGGCTTAAGCGATTCTCTTGCCTCAACCCCCTCACTAGCTGGGACTACAGATGCCTACCACAATGCCCAGCTACTTTTAGAGACACTTTTAGGCGTCGCTCTGGCTCAGGCTAGTCTTGAACTCATGAGCTCAGGCAATCCACCTTCCTTGACCTCCCAAGTGCTGGGATTACAGGTGTGAGCCACTGCACCCAGGCCAAAACATAAGTCTTTTGAAAGAAAAAAGATGTGACTCTCGGTTGCTCACATTTGTAATCCTGGCATTCCGGGAGGCCAAGATGGGTGGACTGCTTGAGCTCACGAGTTCAAGACCAACCTCAACAAGAGTGAGACACCAGCTCTACTAAAAATAGAAAAATCAGTCAGGAGTGGTGGGATGCACCAGTAGTCCCAGCTACTTGAGAGGCTGAGGCAGGAGGACTGCGTGATCCCTGGAGTTTTTAGGTTGCAGTGAGCTATGATAACACCACTGAACTCTGGCCAGATAACAAGAGTAAAACTGTAAAAAAGGAGAAAAGAAGGAAGGAGAGGAGAGGGGAGGAGAAGGGAAGGGAGGGAAGGGGAGTGGAGCAACTGCGCTGTGTGGGCCAGGCAGTGGTTCATGCCTATAATCCTAGAACTCTGAGAGGCAGAGGTGGGAGGATTGCTTGAGGTCAGGAGTTCAGACCAGCCTGAGCAAGAGTGAGATCCCATCTCTACTAAAAATAGAAAAAATAAGCCAGGTGTGGTAGCTACTGAGGAAGCTGTGGCAGGCAGATCACTTCAGCTCAGAAGCTTGAGGCTGCAGTCAGCTATGATGACACCACTGCACTCTAGCCTAGGTGACAGAGTAAGACTCTGTTTAAAACAAAAAAAAGACAAGAAAAGTTTTTAAGAAACTCAAGAGGCTTTTAAGAAACAAAAGGCTGGTATATATGTATATATATGTATGTATGTATGTATGTATATATTATATACAATATCTATAACTGTCAATATAAAATATACATTTTATACATAATATAAATATTTTATATATTATATAAATACATATTATACATATAATTTTTCTCATAATCCTCATGTGAAACATACTAAAATGCAGCCTGACTCTGAATACCAGACAGAAGACAGACCAACAGTTTATATTTGATCTTGCTGCTTGACATTCTCCTTCCAAAGTACAATTTTGTGGCAATAAGTTAGTATAACCACACTACTTAAAAGAGGCTAAAATCCAGTCCTGGCTGTGCCAGCTGCTAGTGGATTTTTATTGCTTCCAGGTGTCTTCAGGGAAGACAGGTAGGAAATGAATGATAACTCTAATTCAAAATGAATCAGATAGAATTTTCTACTTAAGTTCTTTAACTTTATACTTGTATCTTATTAATTCTTACGTAAAAAATGATTGCTCTTGGCTCTGCGCTCATAGCACAGTGGTTACAGTGCCAGCCACATACACCACGGGTGGCGGGTTCAAAACTGGCCCAGGCCAGCTAAACAACACTGACAACTGCAACAACAACAAAAAAAGCCAGTGTCGTGGCAGGTACCTATAGTCCCAACTACTTAGGAGGCTGAGGTAGAAGAATTGAGTAAGCCCAAGAGTTTGAGGTTGCTGTGAGCTGTGACACCACAGCACTTTACCTAGAGTGATATGGTGAGACTCTGTCTCCAAAAAAAAAAATTAATAGAAAAAAAAAAAAGATTGCTACTTGGTTGATTTCAGGAGCCACTTAGGAGTCATGACACACACTTTGCCAAACTGTACAATACTCTGCCTGAAGATGTCCTGGGTTCTTTAGTGCACCAGCCCTGCAAGGGGAGGGCAAGAACTATTCCCTCTCTTTTCCTGCCTCTCTCCCTGACTCTTGCTCCCTCTCCTCCCCTCCCTCACTCTATAAACCAGACTTCCACTGGCAGGCCCTGGGCACAGGGAGAGGCTGCTGGTGCACTGCTTGAACCCATCCACCTATCCCACCATCCTCTGCCCTGACACAGTAGTCAATGCTCTTGGCCTCATGGGCACTAAGACCCCTCACCAGTCAGGAAGGAGATTTGGACAGGTAGTGACAGCTCACCAGAAAGCTCTTTACCCGGGGTGCTGAGCAAGTACTTGAAATAAAAGATACCAAGGAGTAAGACTATGTAAGAAATCAATGTGAAAGACTATTAATAGTTGTTTCTTGGGAGTAGGATCTTTTTTCATTATTATATATTTTGCTTTGTTTTTTTAGACAAAGTGTCACTTTGTGACCCTCAGTAGAGTGCTGTGACATCAAAGCTCACAGCAACCTCAAACTCCTAGACACAAGTGATCCTCCTCCCTCAGTCTCTCAAGTAGCTGGGGCTACAGGCGCCTGCCACAACATCCAGCTGTTTTTTAGAGATAGGGTCTCACTTGTATTCAGGTTGGTCTTGAACTCCTGGACTCAAGTGATCCTCCTGCCTCAGCCTTTCAAGTAGGCTGTCCATCTGAAACCCCACAAGGGCCACATCTTAAGATTTAAAAGTACATGCAGGACTAAGAGACCTACCCCAGGAGTCATGACAAAGACCAAAACTAATCTACCCAAACCAAGGATAAAATCAAGCCTCCAAAATTCAAAACAATACACAACTAATTTTTTTTTTTTTTTTTTTTGAGACAGAGCCTCAAGCTGTCCCCCTGGGTAGAGTGCCATGGCATCACGCTCACAGCAACCTCCAACTCCTGGGCTCAAGCGAGTCTCCTGCCTCAGGCTCCCAAGTAGCTGGGACTACAGGCACCCGCCACAACGCCTGGCCATTTTTTTGTTGCAGCCATCATTGTTGTTTGGCGGGCCCGGGCTGGGGATTCGAACCCGCCACCTTAGGTGTATGTGGCTGATGCCTTAGCCGCTTGAGCCACAGGCGCCACTAATTTAACTACCTGCTTTAACAAAACTCAAACCAGCTAAGCACCTGTGGTGCTTATCATTTACAATGTCTAACGTATAATAAAAAAATTACCACACATGTAAAGAAATATGACAATCTGGCTGAAAGTCAAGAAAAAAATCAGTCAATAAAATGTCCCAGGTGGAATTAGCAGGCAAGAACTACAAAAGAACTTTGATAATTATGTTAAAGACTCTACAAAAAAGGTTATGAGCAGAGCCCCAATGACAAATGGAACCATATCAAACAGTTTGATGCATGGGTATCTGAAAGCCCAGAAAGAGAAAGAGGGAGCATGGGAAATTGAAACTATCTGAAAAAATACTAGCAAAATATTTTAGAAATTTCACCCCAAAGTATAACCTTTAGATAAAGAAAACTCAGTGATTCCCAAGCATTATAAATACAAATAAATCCACATCTAAACACATCATGAACAAACTGCTGAAAACCAAGAATAAAGAAAAAAATCCTAAAAACTGTTAAAGGAAAAAAAAAAAGACATTCAATATAATAAAAAGAATAGCAGATAACTTCTCAAGAGAAAACTGGAAGCAAGAAAATACTGTACCTGGCCAGGCCTGGTGGCTCACAACTGTAATTCTAGCACTCTGGGAGGCCAAAGCAGGTGGATTGCCTTAACTCACAGGTTTGAGACTAGCCTGAGCCAGAGCGAGACCCTGTCTCTAAAAATAGCTGCACACAGTAGCAGGCACCTATAGTCCCACGTACTTAAGAGGCTGAGGCAAGAGAATCACTTGAGCCCAAGAATTTGAGGATTTTGTGAGTTATGATGCCACGGCAGCACTCCACCAAGGGTGACAAAGTGAGAGTGAGACTCTGTCTCAAAAAAAAAAAAAAAGAAAAGAAAAAAGAAATGTTCAAGGCATAGATAATAAAAAAAAAAAGAAAATATAATGGCATAATAAAAATATATTTTGGGTCAGACATGGTGGTTCATGCCTATAATCCTAGCACTCTATGACGTCAAGGGTGAGAGCTCAGGAGTTCAAGACCAGCCTTGGAAGAGCAAGACTCTACCTTTATTTTTTTAAAAAAAAGAAAATTAGCCAACCATGGTAATGCATGCCTGTAGTCCCACCTACATGGGAGGCTGAGAAAAAAGGATCCCTTGAGCCCAGGAGTTTGAGGTTGCAAGGAGCTGTAATGATGCCACTGCTCTCTAGCCAGGGTGACAGAGCAAGACTATCTCCAGAAACAAAAAGCAAAACCAAAAAACTTCGTTGACCAAAAAAGGCAGGGAGGTGAGAGGGAACAAACAACACACAAGTTGAACAACTTAGCATGATGATAGAGTAAACCAAACCATATCAGTAATTAAATATAAAATGGTCTAAAGTTAAACACACCAAATAAATGGCAGAGGTTATCTATCAGATTGGATAAAAAACCAAGACTCAACTATACTGTATATAAGCTTTAAATAGAAAGAACTGGATAAATTAAAAATAAAAGAATGGCAAAAGCTATTTCATGCAAATATTAATAGAAAGTTAGAGAGTGGCTATATTAATATTGAAGTAGAATTGAGAACTCTGAATATTACTGG
>NW_003852514.1:6347038-6353111 GCF_000181295.1 Otolemur garnettii | reverse complement strand
GCCAGGCGTTGTGGTGGGCGCCTGTGGTCCCAGCTACTTGGGAGGCGGAGGCAGGAGACTCGCTGGAGCCCAGGAGTTGGAGGTTGCTGTGAGCTGTGAGGCCACGGCACTCTACCCAGGGGGATAGCTTGAGGCTCTGTCTCAAAAAAACAAAACAAAACAAAAAACAAAAATGAAGATGAAATAAAGACATTTTCAGATGATAAAAACTGAAAGAAAGTGTCAAGTCTATGCCATGAAAAAATTTTAAGGAAGGTCTTTAGGCAAAGGTAAATGATTCCAGATGGAAATTTAACCTAGAGGAAATAAAAGTGCTGAAAATTATCATAAACACAGGGATTTCATACATGACTCATTCTCTTTTTCTTTCTTCAGTTTTTAAAAGAGTAAAATTGTGACTTTTCTTTGGTTCACTGATAAAAGGTTGAGGGGTGGGGAGTAGTGGGGGTCAACAAGCCATGCTGGAGACAGCACAATGTCTAGGGCCCAGCTTTGGGTCAGCAAGCATGTCAAAGACAAGAAAGAAGGAAGAAACATATCCAAACTGAGGTCTCTTTCTTTATTTCTTTTGAGACAGGGTCTTGATCTGTCACTCAGGCTAGGAGTGCAGTAGCTCACTGCAACCTCAAACTCCTGATGTCAAGAGCGCCTCCCACCTTGGCCTCCCAAAGCGCTGAGCCAGGGACCTGGCCAAGACCTGAGCTTTCTAACTGGCCTTGATCCTGCTTCTTCCCATTCCACCTTCCCCTTCATCAGGGCTGAGCTTTGGCCAGTGATGGCAAGAAACCAGTGTGTCAGCTCTGGGCTGGCACACATGTGGTGGGAGAACAGCGGAGACTTCTCGGACCAAATTTGGCTCAACACACAAGGCGTGGGGGAAACAGGTAGCTGAAGCCCAGATTGAAACACTGCATTCGGCAGAGTCCAAGAAGGACATGTCCAGTTTGTAACTGTCCTTTTCCTTCCCCCTTCCTCCTTCCCTTCTTCAAGTCCAAGGTGTAAGCCAGTGAATCCAGGAAGGAGGTTCCTGGGTTCAGCTTTAGGTTGCAGGCCCAGCAGCAGGCTGCAGGGAGGGAATGGTGGTATGTTTCAGTGGAGTTTAGATGGGATGCTTAAGAGTATTTACCTACAGGGAGACTAAGCAAAAAGGCAAATAAACCAAAGATAATAGGAACCAGGTTTCTCTCTGCTGGAGAAGCAAGATGTAAATATGGACAAGGGGGAAGAGTAGGATAAATTCTATAGTAATGCCGGGCACAGTGGTTCACGGCTGTAATCCTAGCACCCTGGGAGGCCAGGGCAGATGGATTGCCTGAGCTCACAGGTTTGAGACCAGCCTGAGCCAGAGCAAGACCTCATCTCTAAAAACAGATGGACCTTGTAGCTGGCACCTGCAGTCTCAGCTACTCGGGAGGCTGAGTTAGGACACCACAGCACTCTATCAAGGGTGACAAAGTAAGAGTCTGTCTCAAAAAGAAAATTCTGTGATAAGGGACTGAAATTAGAAGTATCAGGGTGAATTCTAGTTTACATAGACAAAAAAGAGGGGTGGATATGAAAAATTCCCTAACTCTGTCTGCTAAGAGGACCCAGAAATAAAACTACCCTAGTAGCAATGAGAACAACTACTGACTACATCTTGGTTTCTCAATAGCATTTCAACTAAAAGCTAACAGGGCTCCTTAGACAAATGTCTGGTTCCCGGGATGGGACAGGGAAAAAATAAGATTAGCCTAAAACATCTTGTTTTAGGAAATTTAAGGAAGTATTTAAAGGATGATAGGGACCTGTCAAAAAGATGCTGGATACACAACAACATGGATTTTTCTTTTTTTTGAGACAGGATCTTACTCCACCTGGGATGGAGTGCAGTGGCATCATTATTCACAGCAACCTCAAACACCTGGGCTTGGTTGGGCGAGGTGGCTCACATCTGTAATCCTAGCACTTTGGGAGGCCGAGGCAGGTGTATCTCTTGAGCTTAGGAGTTTGAAACCAGCCTGAGCAAAAGTGAGACCCCATTTCTACTAAAAATAGAACAATCATCTAGGTGTGATGGTGGACACCTACAGTCCCAGCTACTTGGTAGGCTAAGGTAGGAGGATCACTTGAGCCCAGGAATTTGAGGTTATAGTGAGCTATAATGACTCCACTGCTCTAGTCTCGGTGACAGAGTGAGAGTGTCATAAAAAGACATAATGATCTTAAATAGAACTTCAAAATACATAAAGCCAAAACTAAACAAAGGGAGAAACAAATCCAAAATAATAACTCTAGGCTCAGCGCCTATAGCTCAGAGGCTAGGGTACCAGCCACATACACCAGAGCTGGCGGGTTTGAATCCAGCCCAGGCCTGCCTAACAACAATGATAACTCCAAACAAACAAACAAACAAAAAAGCCAGGCATTGTCAGGTGCCTGTAGTCCCAGCTACTTGGGAGGCTGAGGCAAAAAAATCACTTAAGCCCATGAGCTTGAGGTTGCCATGAGCTGTGACACAATGGCACTTTACCCAGAGGGACATAGTGAGACTCTGTCTCAAAAAAATATAATAATAATAATAGCTCTAGAATTTAACACCCCTTCTCTCAATAACTGACAGAATTAATAGACAAAACATTCAGTAGGGAATAGTTTGGCAATATCACCTAAAGTTAAATATATAGTTACTATATAACTCAGCGATTCCATTATTAGTTATTTACCCAAGACAAATGACAACACGTCTACACAATGACTTGTTCACAAATGTTCACAGCAGCTTTTTCATCATACAAAACTGGAAAGAACCTAAATGCCTAACAATTAGTAAATGGACAAACAAATCCTGGCATATACATACAATAGAATGCACTCAGCAGTCATCAATACATATAACCATATGGACGAATCTCAAAAACATTACGCTGAGTAAAGCAATCCTTGCACAAAAGAATACACTGTATACCATATAAATCCATCCGTATGAAGTTTAAGAACAAATTATGGGGCTCGGCGCCTTTGGCTCAAGCGGCTAGGGCGCCAGCCACATACACCTAAGGTGGCGGGTTCGAATCCCCAGCCCAGGCCCGCCAAACAACAATGATGGCTGCAACCCAAAAATGGCCGGGCATTGTGGCAGGCGCCTGTAGTCCCAGCTACTTGGGAGGCTGAGGCAGGAGACTCGCTTGAGCCCAGGAGTTGGAGGTTGCTGTGAGCTGTGATGCCATGGCACTCTACCCCTGGGGATAGCTTGAGGCTCCGTCTCAAAAAAAAAAAAAGAACAAATTATGGTGGAAAAAAATCAAAGCAGTAGTAACTTGGGGGAGGACTTCCTAAGGGACATCAGGGAACTTCTTCACAGATAGTAATGTTCTATTTCTTTTTTTTTTTTTTTTTTTGAAACAGGAGCCTCAAGCTGTCCCCCTGGGTAGAGTGCCGTGGCATTACAGCTCACAGCAACCTCCAACTCCTGGGCTCAAGCGAGTCTCCTGCCTCCACCTCCCAAGTAGCTGGGACCACAGGCGCCCGCCACAACACCCGGCTATTTTTTTTGGTTGCAGCCATCATTGTTGTTTGGCGGGTCCAGGCTGGGGATTCGAACCTGCCACCTTGGGTGTACATGGCTGGCGCCTTAGCCACTTGAGCCACAAGCGCCGAGCCGTAATGTTCTATTTCTTAGTAAAAGTTTGGATTACATAAATGGATGCATTTGCCAATATTTAGGTAATAAACATTTAATATGTGTATATTATATCACTGCATATAAATTTTATGTCAAGAGAAAATACTGAACCTAGTTAATGACCACATGCTGAGTTATTTAGATCAAAATGAAGTGATACATGAAATTTACTGTGGAATATGAAAGAAAAATAAGACGGGTATGATGCAGTTAGAGCAGCGGTTCTCAACCTGTGGGTCTCCACCACAGGAACTGTATGAAAGGGCCTCGGCAATACTCAGAACCACTGAGTTAGAGGGATGAAACAAATAGAGCAAATGTTAGGAACAGAATCTAGGTGGTGCGTGAGCAAGTATTCACTGCAAAACTCTTGCAACTTTGGTGTATTCAAAATTTTTCATAATAAAATGCTAGGGGTGGGGGAAATGGACAGGAACAAACAGAGACAGGTTATACACTCCTTTTTCAAGGAAGTGCGCTGAAGATGGACAATGCTTGGTGAGAAGAGCCTTAGAAAGACAGGCATGCAGGCGTATGGGCTTTGGTTATTGTCTACATCCAAGAACATAATTGTAGGAGCTATTTGCAGGGGTTCTCAAACTTTTTAAACAGGGGGCCAGTTCACTGTCCCTCTGATCATTGGAGGGCAAGACTGTGGGCCCTAGGACGAGTCAGTTGCTAAGCAGGAAAGGCAGCAGCGGCAAAAACACCTGACGGGCTGACTAAATATCCTCAGTGGGCCACATGTGGCCCGCGGGCCATAGTTTGAAGACCCAATAGAGTGACACATCTAACAGCAGTAATAAAACAGCTAGACATAATCAGATATAAGCATTTTCTGACATGTGACACAGAGTCAACATGCCATATAATTGACACTTAGACCTGATCAAGGTATCTCCCCCCACGTAAACCAACAGTGTCGTCAGTTTCCACACCTGAACAGAATTTTTGAAAAAACATGCACGGAATTTTAAACTACAGAATGGATATAAAGATTTAGATATAAATAATAAGGTTCAGAAAAAAATTTTTTTGAAAGATAGAAAGATTTCTTTTTCTTCTCAAACATACAAGTAACAATATACATGAAACAGTATCTCCCCACTCTACTTACATTTCCACTATGAACAGTTAACACCACAGATTTAGGCTGACCAGGTTTCTCACTTTCCACCTCCCAGGGCTAGAAGATATACCATCTTAAACTGCAAACAAAAGCCCAAATTCCAACTTCCTATTATGCTTCTTAAAGGGTATTATTTTCATTGCACACATCTAATGCCTATCATCAAATGCCCTAATTCTTAACACAATCTGCACAAAAAATTGTTACTGTTTGGAAATACTGGGGGGGGGGGGAAGGTCACATTTTTGGCACTGGCTCAGAGCTAAGGAAAAACATTCCTATTTCAATGAAAACAAACACTCAGTAGTCCAATTGACAATCCAAATGTAAACTCCCTCCCTCATACCTGTATCATCACTTGCTGTTCTGAGAGGGCAAGGACATGGTGGTTAAGTTTGCTAACAAAGACCCACTATCCACAATGAGGACATATGGAAGCACGCACCGATACGGCTGGGCTCACTCCGCCTGACACAGATCCCACAGCACAAAGCCTGGCCCAGGCGCTGTGACGCCCCTCGCTATGCCAGGTCCCAAAACACAATGTGCATACTCCCAATCACAAAGAGTAAGCCTGGATTTATGGTCCACACAGAGTGCCATGAGGGTCATCCTGTCACTCTGAGCAATTAGTCTGTATCTAATTGCAGACATGGCTTTGCAACCCACCCAAGACCACTACACTCCAATCTACAAACATACTGACTTCTAGAGTTTTCTTCAAAATGATCTGGCAAATCAAGTTGCCAGACTTGAGCTGCCAGGACTCAATACCACAGACTGAGTGGCTTCAACACTAGAAACGTGTTCCCAAAGTCTACAGGCTGGAAGTCCAAGATCAAGGTGTGGGCCGGGTTGGTTTCTCCTGATGCCTCCCTCCTTGGCTTGTACATGCCCAACCATCTTCTCCCTGTGTCCACACATGGTCATGTTTCTGTGTATTGGTGTCCTAATCATTTTTTAAAAGGACACCAGCAAGATTGGATTAGGGCCGTCCTAATGACTTCATTTTACTTTAAACACCTCTTTAAAAACCTCATCTCAGGGCAGCTCCTATGGCTCAGTGAGTAGGGCGCCAGCCCCATATTCCAAGGGTGGCGAGTTCAAACCCAGTCCCGGCCAAACTGCAACAAAAAATAGCACCTGTGGTCCCAGCTACTCGGGAGGCTGAGGCAAGAAGATCGCCTAAGCCCAAGAGCTGGAGGGTTGCTGTGAGCTGTGATGCCACAGCACTCTACCAAGGGCAACAAAGTGAGACTGTCTCTTAAAAAAAAAAAAAA
>NW_003852514.1:6343183-6346501 GCF_000181295.1 Otolemur garnettii | reverse complement strand
AAAAAAAAAAAAACAAACCTACCTAGGCATGGTGGCTGTAGTCCCAGCTATTTGGGAGGCTGAGACAGATAGATTGCTTAAGCTCAGAAGTTGAAGGCTGCAGTGAGCTATGATTACACTAGTGTACTCCAGCCTGGGTGACAAGAGTGAGACCCGTCTGTAAAAAAATAAATAAAAACCCCACCTCCTAATATAACCATGTCATAAGGTCCTGAGGGTTGGGGTTTCAGCATATGAATTTGGGAGGACACTATTCCTCCCACATAGGCAGGGAACAGGGATAAGGAACATGAAACTGTCCAGACATGGATGGCATTTTAAGTTGAGCACAGGGGACTTCATTACATGAGTTTCTGCATGTTTGTACTTGAAGTTTTTGTAATAGAAAGGTTCTCCTGATCACTCTTTTTGAAGCCCACCTCTGTCCTCACCCCCCCTCCCCCATTCTGAAGCCAAAGTCTTATCTACACATCCCGGACTTCTAGGTGTCTGGGATTGGTACAATCATGCCAACAAACAGTAGATTAATGGATAAATGAATGGAGCTCCAGCAGCTTCCAACACCAAATACCCTGGGCCCAAAGCCCTCCCAGCACCACAGGACTATCTCCATTTCTTCTCTGCTTCTAAACTTTGGGACATGGTCCCAGGCTCCTCTGGAATTGCCTGTGGCCTGCCCATGTCTCTTCTGACACACTCTAGCATCTGCCCCCTCTTATTCTCTGATTTGAGGTGGGAGCAGCTTACTTTCCAAAGTACAATGCTCCTACTTCCTGTGCTAACAATGTTAATAGCACTTGAGTAAATAAAGAGAATGATTTCATTGCTGAACAGTTAGATCTACAGACTTAATTACACCTGTGTTACTTACATTGCAGAGTGACAAGATGGGGTAGCATTTGCCCTAAACTAAGAAACTGGAAGGTCAACAGTATCTGTCTTCATGGGGCAGAATGCTGCCACACTTCTCATCTGCAGAGTGGCCCTTGCTGCAGTTTTATTGCTAACAGAAATGTCTTCTATTACACTATCTTCCCCTGAAAGGATGCTCAGAGCAGTTAACAAAGCAGCACTGGGAGATTCTGATGTGCTTTCTGAATCTAAATTATGACAGACTCTTTCTGTTGAGAATTAATAAATATATGCTACTATGTAAATAGAAACTCTCCAAGCCAGAAGAGTTACAGGCCTCAATTGTTGGTCATTTTGGCCTCATCTGCTGGCCGCTTGACATAAGGTCTCTGCCAGGCTATTCCTGCCTGGCCTTCCTGCCTCCCAACCCTGGGTCACCAAGTTGCCACCAAATAATCAGTGTAACGACTATCCATTAGGAGAGATAAAACAAGGTATAGTTGGTCCAATTCATCTTTTTAACCTATGTTACGTATGGCTGGTGCTAAGTATAGAATCAATTTAGTAGGTCATGACCAGCAGGTTAATTGGAGGGGAGGGGATAAAAACAGACTAGAATAAAAAAATCAGAGTGTTGCTTATATCAAGTACCATTCCTTTGAACTTTCATTTCAGTTATATAGACATTTATACACAGGAACACACCCTTGTATCTGCACAGGTCAGCATGGAGAAGGTATGGCTTCCTAGGACCTACCGTGAATAAATTTTAACCCTTTCTGATCCTTATTGGACCTCATCTAACACAGTGATTTTTTTTATTTATAAACAAAAATAAGCAAAAACACTTTAATTATTTTATGTAACCTAAAATACATAATAAAATCATCAGGTGAGTTCACATTTGTTTTTCTCTTAAACCTATACGATAATTACAAGTAATCCACCAACGTCTTCCCCACCCAAAATAAATAAGAACTGGAAACTATGCAGGGGGCAGAAAAATTGGATTGAAAAGGGTTAAAAGAAACTGGTCCAACACAAATTCCCAATTCCTCACAGACACAGGGCCAGGGGTGACTTGGCAGCCACATGAACTGACGGCTCACAGCCCATAACCAAGGGAATCTTTTCTTCCCCGCTTATTATGGAAATTCTCAAAACTACACAAAAGTGGACAGAATAATGTATACCCATTACCAACACATTTCAGCTATCCCCCCTCCTGTTTTCCTTCTAATTTGAGTTAACCAAATCCCAGAAATTGTACTATTTCACTTATAATACCTCATAGGTATTTATCAGATCAGAATTTATGACACAATTATTATATCCAACAAAATTAATAGTAATTCCTTATTTAATATCCAGTCCTAGATTTCCAGGGAATCTTACAAACTTTTTTTTAATTTTAACAATCCAAATAAATTACATCAATGCAAAAATATTTAACTTTGTTCAGGATGAAATCACAGCCACCTGGTAGGGAGGACTAAGACCAGAGGCAGCAGAAGCCAGGATTCCCGACAGGGTTAAGTACTGTGATCCTTGTCTGAGCTGAGTAAAAAATGCACACAACCGGTAGCACCTGTGGCTCAAAGGAGTAAGGCACTGGCCCCATATGCCAGAGGTAGCAGGTTCAAACCCAGCCCCAACCAAAAACTGCAAAAAAAAAAAGAAATGTTCACAACCCAAATGTACACCTACATTTCTTACAAAAAGGAATTACATTTTGACAGATTAGTGACATGAGGCACAGAACATGGGTCTATTTTACAGACAGCCTTATTCTCCAAACCGCAAATCAGGACTTACAGTCTAAAAAGTACCACTCTGTGGACATCAGAGCAGAATAGCCCCCAAATGGTTACTTCTACTCCCCCAACCTCAGAGCTCTAGCAGCCTGTGGACTTCTCTGTCAATGCACTTAGCCCTCACATGTACCTAGAACTGAGCCATCTCCCCCACTGGCTTCTCAAGGTCATTGGCCCTCTCCATCATCCAGAGAGTTTAATGGGACACAACAGGGGCTCAGTAGACATTTGTTACATGAACTATGGCCTACTCAAGGAAACTCCAGGTGTACAGTGACCATGGCTACACCTGGCACCACTTTCCATTAAATCCACTTCAGTTCATTTGTTCTCTGGCACCTCACTGATTCCTATGTCCTAAAGAAAAACTGGCCATGATAGAAACATTGTTTGACAATACACCAATACAAGTGTCTGAAGCCTAAAAAAGGCATATCAATCTACAGTTTTAAAGCTTTTAAATGTGCATTTTTTGAAGGTGCTTAGAAAGGAGCTAACTTTGAAACTTAAATGTCCAAACCGTACTTTCATAAAATTTAAGTCATTACTTCTTTTTTTTTTTTTTTTGGAGACAGAGCCTCAAGCTGTCCCCCTGGGTAGAGTGCCGTGGCATTACAGCTCACAGCAACCTCCGACTCCTGGGCTCAAGCGA
>NW_003852514.1:6330903-6343109 GCF_000181295.1 Otolemur garnettii | reverse complement strand
TATTTTTTTTTGGTTGCAGCCGTCATTGTTGTTTGGCGGGTCCAGGCTGGGGATTCGAACCCGCCACCTTCGGTGTACGTGGCTGGAGCCTTAGCCGGTTGAGCTATAGGCGCCGAGCCAAGTCCTTACTTCTTAAGTCGTACTTTCGTAAGTCATTACTTCTGCTGTGTAACCTTGAATTTGTGAATAAGTTTAAAACCAGGTTATCTCTGGTTAATTTATCATGAGAATAATTTAAGTTCCGAAGTTCTTTTTTTTTTGAGACAGAGCCTCAATCTGTCAACCTGGGTAGAGTGCTGTGGCATCACAGCTCATAGCAACCTCCAACTCCTGCACTCAAGTGAGTCTCCTGCCTCAGCCTCCCAAGTAGCTGGGACCACAGAAGCCCACCACAACATCTGGCTATTTTTTGGTTGCAGCCGTCATTGTTGTTTGGTGGGCCAGGGCTGGATTCGAACCCGCCCCCCTTAGGTGTATGTGGCTGGCGCCTTAGCCACTTGGGCCACAGGCGCCAAGCCCCAAAGTTCTTAAATAGGAGACCTCACACTAAATGGGGGATCAGAGTAAGAAAAGTTCTGCCAGCTTGTGATTGCAGAGTACAGGAGGTAAAGTCATGACCTGGATAGGAATCCATGCCCCAAGGCTTACTCTGGCCTGCCTATAGGAAATAAGGTAGGCAAGAGGCAGAATACAGAAAAAGCACAAAACTCCCAGCTTAGGCAACTACAGTTGATTATCTCCTCTAATAGAGATAATAAAATTAATCAGACCTTGTCTATGCCTAAATTTTTTCATTGCCCCCGGTTTTTCCCTTCTATTTCCAAAAGCTCAGGAATATTTTACTTCTTCTTTGGTTCTCTCAATATTGCTGAATTTTTATGTTTCTACCAAAGTTGATATAAGAAATTCAGTCAATTCCATCCTTGCCTGTTACACTTAGGCAGTGGACCAGGTGCCCATGTAAGTGGGCCATAGAGGAGGTCACCAGTCCCCAGAGCTCTTGGTTTCCAGCATTCCACCAGAGTAGGTGGCTCAATGCCAGCAAAACTCACCATCAGCTATGCTTAGGCCTGATGGTCCCTGTTAAGCAGTCACTGGATTAGCGCCTCTCCTTTCCAGCTAACTCCTTTTAGACAGCTTGGCTCTCCCCTTCCCTGTGCAGCAACCCCCTCTAGTCTAACAATTACAGGCAAAATAACTTTCTTGAGTTGTTTTCTAACTTTAAAGCCTTTTTGTAGGTAACTGCAAATACTGCATCTAAATTAGACATCCATGTTCCTAACATAATGAGTTGAGAAAGTAGAGAGATAGAACCACATAACTCTCTGAAGGCCACCTGGCTACATTTGATTTCAAATAGGACTTTTTAAAAATGGTGCACCTTGTAATCGAAGGTTATGAGTAGTCCTCAATTAAAGGACATTGCTCCTCAGAGTGCCTGGCAGTAACATCATAGCTTGGACTTATCAAGGTCTTAAACTTGTGCACGCAAATCCGCACATAAACACTTATCAAAAAGAAAATGATAGCCAAGACATGAACATTATAAAGCATTTATTTGAAAACGATACATTTTATTAAAACTCATTTTTCACTTTAATGGTACCTTATCCCACATCGTTTTTACTTAAAATGTTCTTTACCAACTACTCTAGCCTGTAATTAAAGCCACATTTTTAAAACTACATAAACGAAAGAGCCTCTTGAACAATGTCCTAAATCCTACTGCCAAGTGTAACGTCACTGAAATCACTCAATGATTTTAGGTACAAGTGATACTCGACGAGTGAAGCGAAGCCCATCTTTCCTTTTACTTGATATCCAAGAACGAAGGCAAGTGAGCAGCAAACGTCTCCACGTTTAGCGCACAGCCCACTGGCTTCAGTTCCAGCCCTGGACACCTTTCTGGCCCCTCGCTGGGCCCACTTCCTCTGTAGCCCCGGGTCCCGACGAGCGGGGAAGGCCATCTGGGGCAGAAGTCGAGGCGAGCCGCGGCCAGTGCCCGAGGAAAGGCGCGGCGCTTCCTGCGCGTCCGGCCGCGCAGACCCACCTGATCATTGTCCAGGGTCTCGCCTCGCCCCGCCTTACCCGCGCCCGTCACCCCCGCCCACGTCCCGAGAGACCCCCAACCAGATTCACCCCATCCTGGGCCGCCCAGGGCCCCAGACCCAGCCGCCCACCGACACCCGCAGCAGGAAACGCCCACGCAAGCTCACCTTCTTGCCCTTCTTGCCCTCCTCCTCCATGTCGCCGCGTGTAACCCCCGCGGCCCTCCCGGCCCGCCCCGGGAGCCCCACCGGCAGCAGCCGCTACATGCTAGCCCCAAGTCCGCCACCCCCGCGTTCCTATCACCGCCCGCCCTCCGGGCCCCGATGTCTCCGCCCCGGCCGCGCCCCGCACCCCCACTTCCGGACTCGAACGATTCGGTCCCGCCCCCACTCTGGGCCCGCCCACAGTAGCTGTGAAGCCGCACTTCCGGGGCCGAGGGCGCTGAACCCGCCTCGCAGTCAGACCCTCCCCCTTCGGAGAGTACAGCGGCCGCTGGACCGGATCCCTGAGTAGGCGTTGCCCACAGACCGCAGGCCCCGCCTCAGGAGCGTCCAAAACGCGCGTGCCTTGCCCCGCCCGCAGCCAGCCCGCAATCTTCCGGAGGGCCGGGGTGCCCCTGCCCCGTGTCCCCACGTCCCCACGTCCCCACCTCCTCAGAGCTGCGGGGACGCGCGTGTGAGCGGCTCCCACTTTTCAATTCTGGCGCCAGGTTAAGGGCGGCCAAACTCCCAACCTGCCTAGTTCTCTGGGATGCCGGGCTCCAGCCCCTGAGGAGGGGGCAGGGCCGGCAGGAAGAAGGTGGGGCCGGAGGGAGGACTCGGCGGGCAGGAATGGGGCGGGACAGCGAAGGCGGGGGTGCAAGATGGGCGGGGTATGCGGAGGCCCCGTTTCCTTTCTTTTGCCCGGTTTCTTCCTTTATCCTCTCAGTCACTGAGAAAGCCTTTTTTAAGATTTCCTCTCTTATCTAATGCCTGCTTTTCTTGGACAGACACATCGGGAAGGTAGAAATTGCAACAGTAGCCTGTAGTCCCAGCTACTTGGGAGGCTGAGGCTGAAGAATCGCGTAAGCCCAGGAGTTGGAGGTTGCTGGAGCGACTCCACTGCACCCTACCAGGGCGAAAAAGTGAGACTCTGTCTCTACAAAAAAAAAAAGAAAGAAATTGCAACAGTAGGCCCTATCCGAATAAAACTGTGCAAGTTATCTAGTATAATTGCCAGAGTTTATAAAATTTTAAAAGTTTTGGATACCGTGGGGTTTGTCAATGTATTGTTTCTCAGCTCCACATTCGCTTCTCATTTCCTTCTCTGAAAACATGAAGCTGGGTACTTTAACGATCCTTTTCCAGGCTCGGCGCCTGTGGCTCAAGCGGCTAAGGCGCCAGCCACATACACCTAAGGTGGCGGGTTCGAATCCCCAGCCCGGGCCCGCCAAACAACAATGATGGCTGCAACCAAAAAATGGCCAGGCGTTGTGGCGGGAGCCTGTGGTCCCAGCTACTTGGGAGGCTGAGGCAGGAGACTCGCTTGAGCCCAGGAGTTGGAGGTTGCTGTGAGCTGTAATGCCATGGCACTCTACCCAGGGGGATAGCTTGAGGCTCCATCTCAAAAAAAAAAAAAAGGATCCTTTCCCAGCGCACAGTGTTAAATGTTGGGTGAAGGGTGTTAGACGGTGCTGAGGAAGCAGCTGTTGCCCACAGCCAGGTTCATCTGCCCAAGAGAAAGCCAATATGTAGAGACAGCAGGGTTTACAGCAGAGGAAGAGTTTATTCTGTATAGCGCTAAGCAGGGAAACCAGTGGAATTTCTCAAATCTGTCTTCCGAGAATTGGGAAGACAGGGTTTTTAAAGACAGATTGGGTAGGCTGAAGATTAAGCAGTCGGGGTCTGCTAATTGGCTGATTTCAGAGTGGACTGGTCAGTCCTTAGGTGAGGGCTTGTCTAGGTGGATCAGTTACTAGAATGCAGGCCCGTAGTTGGGGATGGTGAGGGTCCAAGACTAGTTGAGTCAGTTCCTTGTTTTGGGTGGGTCAGTTACTGAAAAGCAAGAGCATGAAGATACCTCAAAAACTACTGCTAGGTTCCATACAGGTGATGTTCTAAGAATCTTTATAACCAACAAGCATGCATGACTTCAGAATGAAGAAGCAATCAGACATAACAGTGATTATTATCAAGCAAATGAAGGGGCAGTGGCTGATTATTCTTTTAGTTAGGCCTGTTCCTTCTAGAGTTTGAGGGGCCTTAACTCTAGCTTTTGCCTTGTACTTTTCATCAATTTGTAAGGGTGATTTTAGGGCTTCTCTGACTGACTCTAGTAGGCTGTCTTGGCAGGCACCTGCTGAATGAGAGGCCTCCCCAGTCCCCTCCTCCTACATTAAGGGCAGCTTTTCCAATTTTAGGTTCTCTGCAGCTTTGGGCAGCTTCCTCAGCACCCAACTTCGGTAGTGCATGGCTGCCAGTGGCACCCAGCAGCCAGCAATTTTCTCCAGCAACCCCAAGGCAGTTTTATGCCCAAGGACTTCTGCAAGACACCTCCTGTGAGTAGCTCTACCTAGCACCCTAGAAGGTGGATCTTTAGCAAGTTCTGCCAGCATATCTTTTACCACTCAGTGAGGCTTGTCTATGCCCAGCAGGGTCAGAAAGAAGGTGATCTCTTTCCTCCCCATCATAAAAGTTTATAGTCAACAGATCTATAACAAAAGACAGATTAACAAGAGAAAAGCATAATAAATTTATTATGTGCACACATGTGCATAGGAATAGCTGGGATTACAGGTACATGCCTCCGCACCTGGTTTATTCTTGTCCTCTTTAATCCCTTGTTACCCTAATCTCATGTTATATTAGTAATTCTTTATAGGCTGGGCATGGTGGCTCATGCCTATAATCCTAACAGTCTGGGTAACTGAAGCAGGTAGATTGCTTGAGCTCAGGAGTTCCAGACCAGTGTGAACAAGACCCCGTCTCTACTAAAAATAGAAAAACTAGTGGGATTACAAACTAATATAGCCCTTTTGGAGAAAAGTATGGAGAATCCTCAAAGATCTAAACACAGAGCTTCCATTTGACCTTGGAATCCCATTATTAGGTATCTACCCAGAAGAACAAAAATCATTTTACCACAAAAATATTTGCATTAGAATGTTTATTGCAGCTCAATTCATAATTGCCACATTGTGGAAGCAACCTAAGTGTCCATCAACCTGTCACTGGATCAACAAACTGTGGTATATATTATTCAGCCATTAAGAAAGATGGAGACTTTACATCTTTTAGGAGCTGAATACATCATTCTTAGTAAAGTATCACAAGAATGGAAAAATAAATATCCAATGTACTCCATACTAATATGAAATCAATACATAAACAATTACATGTTCCTAAGAACAATAAAACACTATTATAGTCTAGTTCAGGGATAGAGAGAAGTGGGAGTGGGGAGGAGGGAGGACGTATGGCAGAAGGAAGGAGGGCATGAGCTGGGATCTCACTTAATGTGCACATTGTGAGGGTGTATAACTCATCCCCTGGGTGAGGGGCTCTTCTACAAATGGAACTTTATCCTGGAAGTGAGAACAATGTAACCTAAGTATTGTACCTTCATTTTAATTTGAATATAAAGTTAAGAAAGAAAAAAGAAAAATTAGCTGGAGGTTGTGGCACATGCCCACAGTCCCAACTACTCAGGAGGCCAAGGCAAGAGGATTACTTAAACCAAAGAGTTTGAGGTTGCTCTGAGCTATGACACCACAGCCCTCTACTCAGGGCAACAGAGTAAGACTCTTTATATTAACATTGAACTTTTCCCATATAATTTTTCTGTCTAGAAAAATTTCTTTTCCTATCTGTTTAGGCCCTATTTGATCTTGACACCAAATAGTTGGTCTCTAGTACTCCCCAAAGGCATAGGGTATTTCAGTCCCTTTGGCAGATAAAGAATAGATATGAAGGCTCGGCGCCTATAGCTCAACCGGCTAAGGCGCCAGCCACGTACACCTAAGGTGGCGGGTTCGAATCCCCAGCCCGGACCCGCCAAAACAACAATGATGGCTGCAACCAAAAAAAAAATAGCCGGGTGTTGTGGCGGGCGCCTGTGGTCCCAGCTACTTGGGAGGCGGAGGCAGGAGACTCGCTTGAGCCCAGGAGTTGGAGGTTGCTGTGAGCTGTAATGCCACGGCACTCTACCCAGGGGGACAGCTTGAGGCTCTGTCTCAAAAAAAAAAAAAAAAAAAAAGAATAGATATGAAAATGCCCTTTCAATTTGCCTTCTGCAGAAATCCAATTTGCCATGTTCATACACAAAAATGATGCAGTACAATTTGGTTGTCATTTTCTCATCATTCACAGAACTAAGGCCTAATTATGTAAGGTCTGGCCAGACGCAGTGGCGCACACCTGTAATCCTAGCACTCTGGGAAGCCAAGGCGAGTGGATTGCTTGAGCTCCTGAGTTCCATACAAGTCTGAGCAAGAGCAAGACCCTGTCTCTAAAAAAGAATAGCCAGGGGTGGCTCCTGTGGCTCAAAGAGTATGGCGCCAGCCCCATATACCAACAGTGGTGGGTTCAAGCCTGGCCCAGCCAAAACCACAAAAAAACAAAAAAGAGTAGCCAGGCATTGTGGCGGGTGCCTTTAGTCCCAGCTACTTGGGAGGCTGAGGCAAGAGGATAGCTTGAGCCCAAGAGTTGAGGTTGCTATGAGCAGAAAGTGAGACTCTGTCTCAAAAAAAAAAAAATTAAGGTCTTCCATAATCCATTAACATATTTCTCCACATTTATCACTCCATAATGCAGTAAGTAACCTACTTTAAACTTCCCTTAACGTGCCCCTGGATCCACAGCTCCGGAATCTGCTGACTTCCTCAGGCTGCTCCCGCCCATTAGAATACTTTGCCACTTCTTTGCATACACAGGTTCATGCTTCAAGTAAAAATCCACCTGGTAATGATAAGATGATGAAAACCATAGAAATAAAGACAACAAAGAGGAGGGAGTATGTATAGCAGAAAAAGGGAAGTTTCCAGGAATGCCTGATTCACGGGATTAAATGGTGCTAGCCAGGGGAAGCTGAAGGTGGGACATCCCAAGTGATTGCATATTTGGCTTTCTCTGGTTAGTCCTAAGCTAGAAGCAGGGACAAAAACTAAGGAAGTGGCCAATTATTTATTTTGTATTGATAAATAATAATTATAAATGTTGGCTCAGCGCCCATGGCACAGTGCTCATGGTGCCAGCCTCATACACCCAGGCTGATGGGTTTGAACTTGGCCCGGGGTAGCTAAACAATAATGACAACTGCAACAACAACAAAAAATAAATAGCCTGGCATTGTGGTGGGCACCTATAATCCCAGCTACTTGGGAGGCTGAGGCAAGAGAATCACTTGAGCCCAAGAGTTTGAGGTTGCTGTGGGCTGTGACATAACAGCACTTTACAGAGGGCGACATGGTGGGACACTGTCTCAAAAAAAAATTATACATATTAATGGAGTACATGTGATATTTTGATACATGTGGACAATATGTAGTAATCAAATCAGGGTATTTAGGATATCCGCCATGAATATTTATCATTTCTTTATGTTGGGAACATTTCAGATCTTACTATTTTGAAATACACATTTCCTCCTAGTAGGTGTGCATAGTAGGGTTTATGGCAACCCTTCTTTGCTGTCAAATACGAGGACTTATTCCTACTATCTAGGTGTATTATAGTACACACTAACCAACCTCTCTTCATCCCCCAACACTCACACATCTTCCTCCACTTCTGGTTTCTACTATTCCTACTATTTCTATTTCTCTACTTCCATGAGATGAACTTTTTTAGTTCTCACATATAAATGAGAACATGCGATGTTTGTCTTTCTGTTCCTGGCTAATTCCACTGAACATAATTACCTCCAGTTCCATTCATGTTGCTGCAAGTGACAAGTTTTCTTTCTTTTTTATAGCCAAATAATATTCCATTGTATATATACAAGAGTAGTCCAGAAAATATCCAGCCACTGTTGATACTACCTTTTTTTTTTTTTAGAGACAGAGTCTCACTTTATCACCCTTGGTAGAGTGCTGTGGCATCACAGCTCACAGCTCACAGCAACCTCCAGCTCTTGGGCTTAGATGATTCTCTTGCCTTAGCCTCCCGAGTAGCTGGGACTACAGGCACCCACCACGACACCTGGCTATTTTTTGTTGCAGTTTGACCAGGGCCAGGTTTGAACTTGCCACCCTTGGTATATGGGGCCAGTGCCCTACCCACTGAACCACAGGCAACGCCCGATACTGTTTTTTAAATTACATGGCTGGATACTTTCTGAACAGCCCTTATAGACTACGTTTTCTTGTTTTTGTTTTGTTTTTGGCTGGGGCTGCGTTTGAACCCACCACCTCTGGCATATGGAGTCAGCACCTTAATCCTTTGAGCCACAGGTGCTGCCCAGACTATGTTTTTCTTAATCTATTCATCCACTGACAGACATTTAGGTTGATCCTATATCTTTGCTATTGTGAAAAGTGCTACAATAAACATAGAGGTGTAGGTATCCCTTTGAGATAATAATTTCCTTTCCTTTGTATAAATACCCACTAGTGGGATTTCTGGGTCCTGTGGTAGTTCTATTTTTAGTTTGAGGGGAACCTCCATGCTATTTTCCATACAGATTTAGTAATCTACATTCCACCAATGATATAGAAGTTTGGGGGTTTTTTTTCTCCATATCCTTGCTAGCATTTGTTGTTTTTCATCTCTCTCACAGTAACAATTCTGACTGGGGTGAGGTAATACCTCGTTATGATTTTGATTTGATTTCCCAGTGATGTTGAGTATTTTTCCATATACTTGTTGGCCATTTGTGTATCTTCTGAGAAATGTCTATTCGTGTGCTTTGCCCACTTTTTAAAACTTTTATATGTATTTTTTGAGACAGAGTCTAATTCTGTCCCCTTGGGTAGAGAGCTGTAACATCATAGCTTACAGCATCTTCAAACTCTTGGGCTCAAGTGATCCTCTTCCCTCAAGTGATCCTCTTCCCTCAGTCTCCTGTGTAGCTGGGACTACAGGCGCCCTCCACTATGTACAGCTAGTTTTTTTTACTTTTAGTAGAGATAGGGTCTTGCTTTGATCAGGCTGGTCTTGAACTCCTGAGCTCAGGTGATCCACTCACTTCAGCCTGCCAGAGTGCTAGGATTAAAGGCATGAGCCACTGCACTCAGCCTTTTCCCTACTTTTAAATGGTATTGTTTTTGTCATTGTTTGCATTCCTTATATATTCTGATTTTCTTTTTTCTTTTCAAATCAGGATCATCATATCATCCAATTTCCTTGTATATTCTGGGTAATAGTCCCTTGTCAAATAGTTTGCAAATATCTTCTCCCATTCCACAGGTTATCTCTTTACTCTTTGGTTTCCTTTGCTGTGCAGAAGCTTTTTAAATTAACATAGTCCTGCTTATTTATGCTTTAGTTGCCTGTGCTTTTGAAGTTTAGCCATCAAATCTTTGCCTAGACCAGTGACCTGAAGCATTTTCTCTATCTCTTCTTCCAGTAGCTTTATATTTTGGGGTCTTAATATTTAAGTCTTTGATCAAATTTGAGTTGATTTTTGGATACGGTAAGATATAGGGTGCCAGTTATTTAATCAAGTCCTGGCTATTTGGGGCTAATCGTTAGAGGTATTGTTTAGCTTCCTCCTTTGTCACTAAGGACAGCACCTGGCTTTCTGCAAGTCTGACTGGCTGGCTTCCTGGGCTGGTTACTGCAGATAATAGGTTGGTTTCCTAAGCAGGATGCTGCAGGATGTGGTTCAAAGTTCTAGTTGTATAAAATGGTCCAACCATTTTCTTTCTATATATTCAATCTCTCATAACAGATACCAGTGAAACCAGTTGCAATGAAAAGATAAAACATTATGGCTTGGTGCCTGTGGCTCAGAGGCTAGGGTGCCAGCCACATACACTGGAACTGGTGGGTTCATGTCCAGCCCGGGCCTACCAAACAACAATGACAATTGCAATAAAAAATGGCCAGGCATTGTGCCGGGTACCTGTAGTACCAGCTACTTGGGAGGCTGAAGCAATAGAGCCCAGGAGTTTGAGGTTGCTGTGAGCTGTGATGCCACAGCATTATACCAAGGGCGACATGGGGGAAAAAAAAGAAGATAAAACATTATTTCTCCTAAGGTCACACCTTGGTTGTAAAGTGTCCTGGTAGCCTCCTACTTCTGAGTGATTACTGCTTTCTTACCAACAACCTCCCTAGCCTGCCATGTGGCTCCCAGGTCTTGAACAAAAGTAACCAATGACTGAAATGCCCCAACTTCAAGAAAGCAACAGTCTTGAGCTAATACTTACCCTCTTCCCCTCAGTTATTTTACAAGGCCAGTCCAAACCTTGTAAAACAACCTTCCTACTCCTTCATAATGAAACTCAGCCCACCTTCCTCAGGGGTGCTTTCCCTGGTAACAGCAGGTTAATAAAACGAATCTTTTTTGACTCTTGGGGAATGTAACGATTGAGCTTTATCACCCCCGCCCTACAGAACCACCTCTTCCACTTAATCTTTTTTTGTTTGTTTGTTTGTTTGTTTTTGAGACAGAGCCTCAAGCTGTCCCCCTGGGTAGAGTGCTGTGGCATCACAGCTCACAGCAACCTCCAACTCCTGGGCTCAAGCGAGTCTCCTGCCTCCGCCTCCCAAGTAGCTGGGACCACAGGCACCCGCCACAATGCCCGGCTATTTTTTGGTTACAGCCATCATTGTTGATTGGCGGGCCCAGGCTGGATTCGAACCTGCCACCTTAGGTGTATGTGGCTGGCGCCTTAGCCACTTGAGCCACAGGTGCTGAGCCACACTTAATCTTTTGATGAAATTTTTCCCATCTTCAGTTCCCAAAGCACTTTATTTATATAACTCTAGTTGGCCAAGTTTAGAACATATCCTCTACCAGGCTGTAAGTCCATGTGAAAGCAGGGACTACATGAGATATCGCCTTGTGTCTTAGGAACTCTAATGAGGGAAATGATATGATGTACACTAAGCCAGCCTGAAGTGGTGCCTTCCACAGCGTCCTACAGACGTTTCCTATTTAGACCTGGGGTTTTCAGAAGACCCCTAAACTCTGAAAGTTTACCCTTTATTGGCCCATTCAAAGACACTGCCCCCAGATTCAAATGTCTTTGTTAAATTCCAGCTAGTTTTTTGTTGTTGGATTTTTTTGTTTGTTTTTGGAGATGGGGTCTTGCTCTGTTACCCAGGCTAGTACAGTGGTAAGATCAGAGCTCACTCACTACACTGTAGCCTTGAACTCCTGGGCTCAAGTGATCCTCCTGCTTCAGTCTGCAGAGTTTCTGAGACTACAGGTATACACCATGACACCTGGCTAATTTTTAAATTTCTTTTTTGTAGAGTCTCAGCAATCCTCTTGCCTTGCCCCATGTGCCAGCATTGGTGGTAGAGTGATGAGCATAGCTAACTTCCTCAAACCTTGGCCTCCTGAACTGCTGCGATTACAGGTATGAGCCACCTTGCCTGGCCTAATTTTTTTTTTTTTTTTTGAGACAGTCTTATTATGTCACCCTTGGTAGAGTACCCTGGCATCACAGCTCACAACAACCTCAAACTATTGGGCTTAAGCCATTCCTGTCTCAGCCTCCCAAGTAGCTGGGACCGCAGGCACCTGCCACAACCCCCCAGCTATTTTTTGTTGTTGTTGTTGCAGTTGTCATCGTTGTTTCAGCTGGCCCAGGCTGTGTTCCAACCCCCCAGCCTCAGTGTATGTACCCACCCACTGAGCCACAGCTGCTGCCTGTTTTTTTTTTAAAGTTAATCTTTTGACTGTTCCTGAGGCTAACTGCATTTTTTCCTTTTTGTTCCTCTCATCCATCTGTCTTTGACAGTTATCAACTGTCTGAGAACTGGCTTGTAAATAACTAATTAGATGTTTTTGAGTGATTCCTTGACATAGGCCATACAACACTTCACACTGCAGGGCATGTGATAAATGCATGTTGACTTAATTAGTGAAGAAAAGACCCTTTAGAGATGATTAGAGTGAATTCATTTTATTTATTAAATATATATATATTTCTTTATACTCAACTCACTTTATTCTTTATCAACCAGCCCTTTTTCTGATCATCCACAAGCTCTTCAATCTCCCCCACA